>NW_027507785.1:19398729-19978729 GCF_037356315.1 Lithobates pipiens
GCAGATCGGCTCGTAGAGGCACAGTCACGTACTTGTATGGCATTTTTCCGAGCAGCGGCGGCCGGTCCATATAGGAGCACAGGGGTGTCACCCCCCCCCCCCACTCTCTATGTGGGGCGATGGACGCATAAAGTTCTACAAGGTTTTTATTTTATTTTTTGAAGCACATGATTAGAGCCGGAGGCTCTAATTGGCTTCAAAAAGGTTGGGCTCGGGGCTCTAATTGGCTTCAAAAAGGTTGGGCTTGGGGCACAGAGCACTTCGCCCTGAGCCAATCCGGTTTTAGGACCCGCTTCCTGTCCTGATTGTCCTGATTGGCCCAGGAGAAGAAGCAGGAAGACAATAGCGAATGTTGGTTCACTAAGTGAAGCAACATTCGCTATTGTCTTCCTGCTTCTTCTTCCGGGCCAATCAGGACAAGAAGCGGGTCCTAAGACCGGATTGGCTGGGAGGAGAAGCGATGGGATTAGCCAGGAGGAGAAACCTGGGAAGCCGCCAAAGCCGTCTGTGACCTGGATGGGGTAAGTGCTGGGCTGGTGATTGGGCAAGCCGGCTGGGGGTTGGGGGTTTGCTTGCCGCCCCTCCCAAAAAAATGTAGCACCAGCCGCCACTGCTTCTGAGTCCGCTTGCACATGCTGTGCTGTAATTTGCTGCAGCACAAGCCGGTCAGTGGGTCCCAGCCAGTGATTTAAGGCTGGGATCGGCTGAGTGAATGACAGAAGAGAGCCCTGTGTGAGTAAACAACACAGGGCTCTCTACAGACAGCAGTGATGTGCTGTTGTTTTTTTTTCTCCCCCACTCAGCACATTGCTGAGTAAAATCATCACACAGTACACACACTATACATTATTAGTCTCACGTTTAGCCCCTTGATCACCCCAGATGTTAACCCCTTCCCAGCCAGCAGGGCTGCTGTTAGAAATCACGGGGGTCCCATACAGCCTACCTGACAGGGCCACCCCCAGCTGAAAGTGATGAGAACCTAGATTTATCAGTCCCTTTCTCTACAGTCTCACCAGCTCAGATAAATGAATAGGAAACGCTCTGAGGCTTCCTGCTCATTCAAAAAATGAAGCATAGTAAGCACTGTTTACTGTGCTTCAGTGATGAATGGACACAGGAATGGTTGTTACCACTCACTCACTGTTGTTCATTCAGGAAGGGAAGTTGACCTCACCCCTTAACTATTTAAGACCTGTAAGACGGTGGAGCGGGCAGGCGGCAGGAGCCTTCAACGAGACCGGAGGGTTTCTTTTTTTGGGTCGGTAGTGGCGGCGGGCATCGTCATTAATTATGGATCTACACCGGGGGGTTTGGTGGGGCCGGACATTTTTTTATTTTTTTTTAATAAAGTACTTGCCAAAACTCTTGTTGTGGTTTTATTTACTTAAAATTTTTTTGTGAATGAGAAGGGGTACTATGTACTCCTACTCAATCACATAGGGGAGTGGCTGGGATCTGGGGGCCCCCTTGTTAAAGGGGCTTCCAGATTCCGATAAGCCACCCGCCGGCAGACCCCCACAACCACTGGCCAGGGATTTGGGGAAGAGGCCCTTTTCCCCATCTGGTGTAGATTCTGGAGAGGACCCCATGCTGGGTTTTTTTTCAGAATTTTTCACTTCTGACATTCTTTTATTTGCATTTCAGCTGTCAGTGGGGAAGCAGCTGACAGCTGATGAGTAAGCGGTTGTTAACTAGTTCCCGACTGTACGTCGGCAGAATGGCACGGGCAGGCATATTGGTGTTCAGGTACGTCCATTTTTAAATGCTGCCCTGCCATCGCGTGGCGGTCGGGACCCTCGTGAGTCCAGTTGCGGGTCCCATGGGCCCGATCGCCGCGGGGATACCTGTCATCTTCTCACAGGGCGGCTGAACTGGGAGATGCCGTTGTAAACAGCGTCTCCCCATTCTGCCTAGCAACAAGTGACGCTGATCTCTGCTCCATATGATTGGAGCAGAGATCAGTGTTGACTAAAACAAAGCCCAGCCCCCCACAGTTAGTAACACGCCCCTAGCAACACTTAACCCCTACACTGCCACCCACTGGTTAACCCCTTCGCTGCCAGTGTCATTTATACAGGAATCACTGCATTTGTATAGCATTGATTGTTGTATAAATGACAATGGTCCCAAAAATGTGTCAAAAATGTCTGATGTGTCCGCCACAATGTCGCAGTCACAATAAAAATCACTGATCACCGCCATTACTAGTAAAAAAAAAATATTAATAAAAATGCCATAAAACTATCCCCTATTTTGTAAACGCTATAACTTTTGCGCAAACCAATCAATAATCGCTTATTGCGATTTTTTTTACCAAAAATATGTAGAAGAATACGGATCATCCTAAACTGAGGGAAAAAAATGTTTTTTTATATATTTTTGGGGGATATTTATTATAACAAAAAGTAAACAAAATTTGGCGTTTTTTTCAAAATTGTCGCTTTATTTTTGTTTATAGCGCAAAAACTAAAAACCGCAGAGGTGATCAAATACCACCAAAAGAAAGCTCTATTTGTGAGGAAAAAAAGGGCGTCCATTTTGTTTGGGAGCCACGTTGCATGACCGCGCAATTGTCAGTTAAAGCGACGCAGTGCCGAATCGCAAAAAGTGGTCTGGTCTTAAGCCAGCAAAATGGTCCGGGGCTGAAAGTGGTTAAGGACACTGCAGACAGCTTCCCGTCCTGTTCCTTAACAACCAGCTATTCTTCACACAGAATTCAAACCGGTCGATCATTTTTCCACCGATCCGAATTTGAATTGTTCTGAAAAATTGGAATTCGTTAGAAAATCAATAAACAAAATGAAATGAAGCTAAACAAATACAAACCAATTGAATCATCGAAAAAAAAAAAAAATTGTAACATAACTAATCTATCCAAAACGAAACAAAACAAATGTTTCCGTTCTGCACATGTCCAGTATGAAGGGACTATATGAAAGAATGAATGAAAAGAATGGCTTTCCCCCCAATCGATGGAGCCTTTATTTTAGCCTCTATTGCTCTTTTGCCCATCTGGTGCCTCTAATCTGTTTCCCTAATTTGCCCTCATCTGTTTCCTTTCAGAACGACATCCCTAGTTGGGATTCAAAGAAAAACAAATAATGGGGAATACAAAAAGTAAAGCCAATGGAAAGGATCAAGTGGATGGCATACAGCATCACCTCCAAGCCAACTTACATCAGGCCAATTTACGATCCCCTTACCGACCCATGACTGCTGATGCCAAGAAAAAGAAGAAGACTACCCCACTTGTTCTGGATGGAGCCAAGGTTTGACACATCATTATAAAAAAAAAAAAAAAAAAAACAAGGAATATCTCAGAAACTTAACTCTAACTACAGTATTCATATTTAAAACCCAGCTCTAGTCGAAAATGTTTATTTTTGCATGAAGCAGGGAGGGATTAGAGCCTCTATCATTTTTTTTATATTGGCGTCTGTATCCCCACTGGTTACATTTTCCCGTACTAATAAGACGGGATGTTCTGACCTATTAGGAGGGAGCCCACTCCTTAATAGGTAATAGCATAATCTATTGAAAAGATTCCATCAGTAACATCATTTTAATCCAGAATATATATCAATATCCATTATTCTAGATTTATTTTCCCATTACCATCTTCAAGTTTTCATTTTTTACTTAAAGGGGTTGTAAAGGTTTTTTTTTTTTTTCTAAATAGGTTCCTTTAAGCTAGTGCATTGTTGGTTCACTTATCTTTCCTTTGATTTCCCTTCTAAATGCTTTTTTTCTTTGTTTTCTTTGTCTGAATTTCTCACTTCCTGTTCCTCCTCAGTAAGCTGTTCTGGCTGACTAACCACGGCTCGGATGATGGTGTGAAGTTTACTGAGGAGAAACAGGAAGTGAGATATTCAGACAAAGAAAAAAAACATTTAGAAGGGAAATCGAAGGAATAGGTAAAGTGAATCAACAATGCACTAGCTTAAAGCTTAAAGCTAAACCTATGTAGAAAATAAAAAATGAACCTTTACAACCCCTTTAATTTTTTAAAAGTGGCCATTGTTGGACTCTTTGACTCCTCTGAAGACTCTGTATAGATTTTCATCTCCTTCACCATTTACCCTTGTGTGACCTTCTTTCAATGCCACCCTTTCTCTACTTTGAATATTCTTAGCCCTTGTACACACGGTCGGACATTCCGACAACAAAATCCGTCAGATTTTGTCCGATGAATTTTGTCAGAAACTGGTGTTGCATACACACGGTCAGACAAAGTTGTCGGAAAATCCGATCGTACGTAATGTGACGACGTTATTTTGTTACGATGGGACTACGTTCAGCCTAGTAGCCAATAGCTTTGGTCTAGGAATTTGATCTGTGCATGCGTGGCACTTTGTCCGATCGGAATTCTCTACACACAATCGGACAAAGTCCGATCGGATCATGTTGTCGGAAAGTTTTATAGCCCAGCTCTAAAACTTTGTCCGTCGGATATTCCGACGGAAACAGTCCGATGGAGCCCACACACAGTAGGATTATCCGACAACACGGTCCGATCGGACATTTTCCGTCGGAATGTCCGACTGTGTGTACAAGGGCTTAGCGTTCTCTTCTCTTAATGTTGTTTCTCCATCTCTTTGGGCCTCCTCAATATGGTTTGTTCTCCTTGAGATTGTTTGCCTCCTCACCCCTGGCCATCTTTAACCACTTTCAGACCGGACCATTTTGCTGGTAAATGACCAGAGGTCTTTTTACACTTTGGCACTGCGCTGCTTTAACTGGTAATTGCGCGGTCATGCAATGTTGTACCCAAACAAAATTTGCGTCCTTTTCTTCCCACAAATAGAGCTTTCTTTTGATGGTATTTGATTGCCTCTGCGATTTTTATTTTTTGCGATATAAACGTAAAAAGACCGCAAATTTTGAAAAAAAATGATATTTTCTACTTTTTGTTATTAGAAAAATCCAATAAACTCAATTTTAGTCATACATTTAGGACAAAATGTATTCAGCCACATGTCTTTGGTAAAAAAAAAGTCAATAATTGTATATTTATTGGTTTGCGCAAAAGTTGTCACATCTACAAACTAAGGTACGTTTTCTGGAATTTACGCAGCTTTTAGTTTACGACTGCCTATCTCATTTCTTGAGGTGCTAAAATGACAGGGCAGTACAAAACCCCCCCAAATGACCCCATTTTGGAAAGTAGACCCCCTAAGGAAATTGATAAGAGGCATGTTGAGCCCATTGAATATTTTATTTTTTTGCCTCAAGCGATTGAATAATGACAAAAAAAAAATTTTTTTTTTTTTTTACACAAAGTTGTCACTAAATGATATATTGCTCACACATGCTATGGGCGTATGTGAAATGACACCCCAAAATAAATTCTGCTGCTTCTCCTGAGTACGGGGATACCACATATGTGGGACTTTTTGGGAGCCTAGCCGCGTACAGGGCCCCGAAAACCAAGAACCGCCTTCAGGCTTTCTAAGGGCGTAAATTTTTGATTTCACGCCTCACTACCTATTACAGTTTTGAAGGCCATAAAATGCCAAGATGGCACAAAACCCCCACAAATGACCCCATTTTAGAAAGTAGACACCCCAAGCTATTTGCTGAGAGGCATGTTGAGTCCATGGAATATTTTATATTTTGCCACAAGTTGCGGGAAAATTACAAACTTTTTTTTTTTTTTTTTTTTTTCACAAAGTTGTCACTAAATGATATATTGCTCATGCATGCCATGGGCATATGTGAAATGACACCCCAAAATAAATTCTGCTGCTTCTCCTGAGTACGGGGATACCACATATGTGGGACTTTTTGGGAGCCTAGCCGCGTACGGGGCCCCGAAAACCAAGCACCGCCTTCAGGCTTTCTAAGGGCGTAATTTTTTGAGTTCACTTCTCACTACCTATTACAGTTTTGAAGGCCATAAAATGCCAAGATGGCACAAAACCCCCACAAATGACCCCATTTTAGAAAGTAGACACCCCAAGCTATTTGCTGAGAGGCATGTTGAGTCCATGGAATATTTTATATTTTGCCACAAGTTGCGGGAAAATTACAAACTTTTTTTTTTTTTCACAAAGTTGTCACTAAATGATATATTGCTCACGCATGCCATGGGCATATGTGAAATGACACCCCAAAATAAATTCTGCTGCTTCTCCTGAGTACGGGGATACCACATATGTGGGACTTTTTGGGAGCCTAGCCGCGTACGGGGCCCCAAAAACCAAGCACCGCCTTCAGGCTTTCTAAGGGCGTTACAGTTTTGAAGGCCATAAAATGCCAAGATGGCACAAACCCCCCCCCCCAAATGACCCCATTTTAGAAAGTAGACACCCCTAAATTTAGGGGTACACTAGTGAGACTAGGTAATAAATGGCGGGTGCCCTGAAACTATAAAAAAATAACTAACCAACCAGCGTCACCTGTAACAGTTATATGGTGATCACTGGTGAAAGGGTTAACTAGGGGGCAATCAGGGGGCTTTATGCGGTAGTATATGGGGGTCCCTGGCGCTATAAAAAGCTGCGGCGAACCTAAATACCTACCTGCCTAACTAGCGTCACCTGTGACACTAATACAGCGATCAGAAAAACGATCGCTTATTAGGCTGGGTTCACACTGGAGCGATGCGGGAACGCCACGAATGCGCGGCGGGTTCCCGCATCGCATGCCTCCCGGCGGCAGTTCACACTGCCCTATGCGAACTGCTGGGAGTGTCAGTGAAATGTTAATGACACCCCCAGATCAGTTCGCATATCGCAGTGCGATCTGCAAACTTGGATCGCATGGTGTGAACACCCATGCGATCCGATTCTGCTGCGGACCAAAAAAAGGGTCCCGTGCGAGTTTGCGGCGGGTGCGGCGGGTGCGACACGAATTCAGCCATACTATCTGTATAGCTGAACTCGAATCGCACAGAGATCGGATGTGATTTGCACTGCAGTGCGGTGCGAATCACATCCGTTCTCATAAACCGCTGCAATGTGAACCCAGCCTTAGTGACACTGGCGACGGGGGGTGATCACGGGGTTAAACCTTTATTGGGGGGGTTAGGGGGGTACCTTAGAACTAAAGGGGGCTAACCCTAACTGCCCTAACAGTTATTAGTCACAAATGACACCTGCCGGGTGATCAGGGGGTTAAACCTTTATTAGGTAATAAATGGCGGGTGCCCTGAAACTATAAAAAAATAACTAACCAACCAGCGTCACCTGTAACAGTTATATGGTGATCACTGGTGAAAGGGTTAACTAGGGGGCAATCAGGGGGCTTTATGCGGTAGTATATGGGGGTCCCTAGCGCTATAAAAAGCTGCGGCGAACCTAAATACCTACCTGCCTAACTAGCGTCACCTGTGACACTAATACGGCGATCAGAAAAATGATCGCTTATTAGGCTGGGTTCACACTGGAGCGATGCGGAAACGCCGCGAATCCGCGGCGGGTTCCCGCATCGCATGCCTCCCGGCGGCAGTTCACACTGCCCTATGCGAACTGCTGGGAGTGTCAGTGAAATGTTACTGACACCCCCAGATCAGTTCGCATATCGCAGTGCGATCTGCAAACTCGGATCGCATGGTGTGAACACCCATGCGATCCGATTCTGCTGCGGGCCAAAAAAAGGGTCCCGTGCGAATTTGCGGCGGGTGCGGCGGGTGTGGCGGGTGCGGCGGGTGCGGCGAATGGCTGAACTCGAATCGCACAGAGATCGGATGTGATTTGCACTGCAGTGCGGTGCGAATCACATTCGTTCTCATAAACCGCTGCAATGTGAACCCAGCCTTAGTGACACTGGCGACGGGGGGTGATCACGGGGTTAAACCTTTATTGGGGGGGTTAGGGGGGTACATTAGAACTAAAGGGGGCTAACCCTAACTGCCCTAACAGTTATTACAGTCACAAATGACACCAATGCAAAAAAAAAAAAAAAAAATGACATTGGTGTCACTGTGACTGGGGGGCAGGGGTAATTGGGGGGGTGATCGGGGGGTAAAGGGGGGGTGTGAGTGTGCCTGGCATGTTCTACTGTGTGTGGGATGTGTTGGTGCAACTCACTGATCCGCTCTCCTCCGTGTCGGAACGAAAAATACCGACACGGAGGAGAGAATACATCACTTCCTCTCCTGTGTTTACATTACAGGAGAGGAAGTGATGTCACCGGGGATTTCCATTCGTCGGGAGCGATCGCGAGGGGGTGGCCATGAATGAATGGCCGTCCCCTCGTCCGGGATCGCTCCCGAACGAAAACCGACCGCCGCAGGCACCGGGCGGGGGCCCGATCGGGCCCCCGACCCGCGGGAGGCAAAACACGTACATCTACGTGCTTATGCCTGCCCGTGCCATTCTGATGACGTACATCGGCGTTAGGCGGTCGGCAAGTGGTTAACATGGTGTGCCTTCTCCTTTCTGGCCCTGTTTGACATAGCATGCCCTTTGGTCCCCTTTGAGCTGGCTGGTCTTCTTTTCTATGGCCCTTCTCAAGCTGATATACTTGCCCTACTCCCTCTCTCCAATTGTGTGTCATCTCTTTGCTTTTTCCACCTTTGAGCCTCTGTGTCCCCTTTATATGATTTTTTTTAGTCTCTTTTATCCTTCCCTTTACCCCCATCAAGCATTATATACCTAACTCCAGAGGCATAGCGTGAAGCTTGTGGGCCCGATGCAAAATTTGACCTGGACCCCCCCCCCCCCCACTACCACCCACCACATCCGCCGTGTGCAGATACACCCACCGCACGCCAAGATACTCAACGTGGCTTAAGAGTTTAGAGTTCCCAGAGTTCCTTCTTACATTAGAGGATAGGCATGTACTGGCCATCGGGACTACTGGAAGTTTTCCGGTGGGCCGATGACTCAGTGGGCCACTCTGATGTTAGGGGGCTGGTGATGGGACACTCTGATGTAAGGGGGTGCTGATGGGCCACTCTGATGTTAGGGGGCTGGTGATGGGACACTTTGATGTAAGGGGGTGCTGATGGGACACTCTGATGTAAGGGGGTGCTGATGGGCCACTCTGATGTTAGGGGGCTGGTGATGGGACACTTTGATGTAAGGGGGTGCTGATGGGACACTCTGATGTAAGGGGGTTGCTGATGGGACACTCTGATGTAAGGGGGCTGGTGATGGGACACTCTGATGTAAGGGGTGCTGATGGGACACTCTGATGTAAGGGTTGCTGATGGGACACTCTGATGTAAGGGGGTGCTGATGGGACACTCTGATGTAAGGGGGTGCTGATGGGATACTCTGATGTAAGGGTTGCTGATGGGACACTCTGATGTAAGGGGGTGCTGATGGAACACTGATGTAAGGGGGTGCTGATGGGACACTCTGATGTAAGGGGTGCTGATGGGACACTCTGATGTAAGGGTTGCTGATGGGACACTCTGATGTAAGGGGGTGCTGATGGGACACTCTGATGTAAGGGAGCTGCTGATGGGACACTCTGATGTAAGGGGGCTGCTAATGGGACACTCTGATGTAAGGGGGTGCTGATGGGACACTCTGATGTAAGGGGCTGCTGATGGGACACTCAAAATGTAAGTGGGCCAGTCGCGATGAAGCCCAGGGCCAAATTTCTGTCCCAGTCCAGCCCTGTTAGAGGACAGGGATCATCCCTGGAGAATCAGAGGACAGGGCCCCTGGCAGGTCATTTGGCAGAGCTCCTTTCCCATTCCAGCACTGTAAACAGCTCCTCCTCCCTACAATACATAGGGCTGCAATCACATTCCTTTACACACAGGCTATCAGCCTTCGCAGGGTGGATCTGGGATTTATGTTACCATTCTGACCTGTGAAATTCTCTGGTCGGGACAGCAGTGTAGTTGCAGTAGGCAGATACACCCTGTGAAGATCATGGCTAACTGGCTGTGCTGTAAAGGAATGTGATTTCATCCCTGCGGAGGAGGAGCAGTATAAAATGCTGTACTGGGAAAGAAGATCAGCAGCGGGCATAGCTTCCAGGGCTGAGGGGGTGGTCATAGGGCTTTGGGGGGCGAAACTTAGATATGGGGGGAAAAGCCATGTGACATGAAATCTGGAGCCTGAAGGCCCTCAGGTGCCCCTCAGGAGGTGTTAGGGGATTTTTGGTTTAGCAATTTCTGAAGGTTTCTTGGTCAGTGTTGGCAGGTGTTGGGGGAAGGTCACCTCCCCGAGGTGTGTGTCTTTTCCCAGTTGTCAGGGAAGTTGGGTAAGCAGACATCTCTGGGTGGGGGGTACAGAGAATCCCAGCTGGTGACTTGGAGACACTGAGCAGTGTCTTACCTCACCAGTGACATCGGTCCCATCGTGGCTACAGGACGGCACTCTCCTCCTCTTGCCTCGCTGAGCTTGGTTACCATTCCATGTTGCCAGTACACAGCACAGATACTTCCCCATCCTGGGCTGTTCTCACCCCATACTCCTCTCCATTCAGGAAATGGATCACAGCTTCTCCCCAACCAATAAGAACAGAGGGGTGTGGACTATGAAAGGCAAAGTGGAAGCCCAGTACTGGAGCGTGGCTCTGGGGCCCTAGGACAGATTGGAGATGGACTTTGTGGATGATATGATAATATGACAGGGAGGCTGCAGGGGCGCCCTGGAGCTAGGAGCGGGTTGCGATTGTGACCCCTGCAACTCCTTATGCTACGCCCATGCCTAACTCTCTATCTCCTCTTGCCTGTTCCTTCTTGAGATGCTGTTTCTCTTCTCTATGTCCCCATTCGAGCGGGAGTCACTGTTCATGGCACACGGCTCTGAAGGAATGGCACTTTTATGCCATTTCTTCAGAGCGCATGCGCCAGTAACATCACCGGCGGCTTCAAAAGTAAATATCTCCTAAACCGTGCATGTTTAGGAGATATTTAATGTACCTCTAGGTAAGTGTTATTACAGGCTTACCTATAGGAAAAAATAAGCCAGCCGAGTTTAGGCCCACCTTAACTGATGTTTCTACCTCTCTCTGACTTCTCTTGAGCTTGTTTGCCACTTTCTTTCAGCTGGTGTGTCTTTCTCTCTCTGGCCCTCCTTGAGCTCGTGTGTCACCTCCTTTGTGGCTCTGTTGAGCTGATGTCACCTACTGGTGTATCTTCTCTATTTTGACCCTCACCTTTCTCACCTGTCTCCTTTCTGGTCCTTTTCGATCTTCTTTAGTCCTCCCTTTCTTTGTTTTTTTTTATCAAACTTGTGTTTCTTCTATGCTCTGTCCATTCTGTGTTTGTCCGTTTCTGTGAAGCCTTTTTTCTTCTCTGACAATCAGAATGTTCTTTGTTGCCCTCAAATGTGCTATCATTCATTTACAGATTGGTGACCTTAATTCCTGGGTTTCAAAGCATATTAAGAAAAAAGAGTGTGTGGTTTTCATCCCACAAGACTCTAGCAATGGGTAAGTACATCACCTGTAGAAGAGTTCTTTAGGTTTTTTGGAACATTTTGGTTGGAAGTGATAAAAGATATCAATCGGTGTGTTTAATTGCAAACAACAGGAGGCCTACTCTTTAAAGTGGATGTAAACCCTCACATATACCCAGTGAAGTGAACAGCCTCAGATGATACACAGAGATGAAACAAATCCTCCTACATAAGTTTTAATATCTGCTGCCTTTAGCTTTATATAGCTTTATATACTGTTTAGAATGTGCACATAGTGTTAGAGATTTTCTCTTCCTCATTTAGCGGTAGCAGAGTAGTGTTGGATCACAGCCGATTGGAGGAAAGGCACACACTCCCCTCTACATAGGCAGAGACTTTCAGAGCTGTCCTGTGAGTAGAGCAGCTCTCTGCTAATCGATTTATAGCACCCACCCTGACACAAACTTCAGGCTGGTTTTATCTTCTGAGAACTTGTCAGAGGCTGATAACAGAAGAACAGAGCAGGAGAAAGCCACGGGACTTAGTGCTTTGAAGCGAGATAAGAAAACACTACAGCAGTGGCGGCTGGTGGTATTTTTGGGGGGGGGGGGTGGCAAACAGTGAACCCGCAGCCTCCCCCCTCCCAGTCGGGTTGGTTGTTTGGTGCACTTACCCCATCCACAGGCAGTTTCCCCTGCTCTCCTCCGTGGGCATCTCTGCGGCGGGCATCAAGAGCAGCTTCTCCTTCCCCTACTGAGTGGGTTTCGTCTCCTCCCTCCATGACGGTGGCCAATCCGAATACTTCTCCTTTCAGCCAATCGGGTGACAGGTCTCAAGACCCGCTTCTTGATTGGCCAGGAGGAGGATCAGTGTTACAATAGTGAATGTTCATTTGCTATCTTAACACACCTGGGTGGGCACCGTTCGCATTCTCTGCGCCCCGAGCCCACAATATTTTGAAGTCTATTAGAGCCTCTGGCTCTAATCGCTGCTTCAAAAAAACTCCCCCCCGGCATTGGAATTCATGCATCCAGCTTCCTGAAAGGGGCCAGATGCATGGATGGGGGGACGGGTCACCTCTGCACTTTAGATATATGTGCCCAGCTCAAGTTTCATGTATCGGGTTTACATCCACTTTAACCCTTCCGCTGCCAGAGCCGTTTTTGCATTTTTTGCACACATGCTTAAAAAAATAATTTTAAGCCTGAAGATTACATACCCCCCCCCCCTCAAAAAAAAAAAAATATTATATATTTTATAAAAGCAGACATCCTAGAGAATAAATTAGTGGTTGTGCCGATTTTTTTGTCACACAATATTACCACACAGGTCGAGGAAACACAAAATGTCAGTAAAAGAGGAGGTTGCACTGATTAAAGAAATACCCAACATGTCGAATATTAAAGTGATTGCAAAGTCTAGTTTTCTTTCCTATTGTCAGGTCACCTTAAGGCGAGGTGACAGGTGCACATACCGTAGGGATCCGGAGTGCACCGCAAGGTTATGGACCCTACGGCTGACTGCTGCAGACGGGGGACAGATCCCACTGGGGTTAGAGCGTAAGATTCCCTGGGGCGCGGAGTCTAAGAGCCAGCAGGTGTTCACCAGCGCCTCTGGTGGTGAGGATGGACTTGGCTGCAACTGGCTCCAGGTCGCGACCCCCAGGGTCCCCCAGCTCAGACCCACAGTAGGCAACAGGAGGATAGGGATGGTGAGGGACAAAGCCAAGGTCGGGGCCACAAGCAGACAAGAATAGTCGGGGACACGCCAAAAGGTCAGGATCACAGGCAAACAGGGATAGTCAAAGACACGCCAAAGTCGGTAACGGAAACCAGTAGCAGAGCACATGGCATGAAACAGGAAGCTAACTCACAAAGGTTGATCAGCAGGGTTGGCCGGCAGTGCACAGGTTAATATAGAGCTCTCTGATAGGAACTAGGGTGGAGCCATGCCAGAGGATGGATTATAAAAGCAGTCAGGTGAGGGTCGGCTGGTCTCTAGAAATGAACACATGGAGACAGGTAAGCAGACGAACTCTATTGCATAACCATGACACCTATAAAATAAGAAACTGTTCAGTTGCAGTTGGTTTTGCACAGAGCAGCTCGGATCCTCCTCTTCTCTGGTCCCTCTTCGCTGCTCCTGGCCCCTCCCTCCTGTTCAGTGCCCCCACAACAAGCCGCTTGCTATGGGGGCACCTGAGCCCAGTCACAGCTCCTTGTGTCCATTCAGACACGGTGCCCCACGTCCTGGCCCCGTCCCCTCTCTCCCCTGATTGACTAGTTGACTTTGATTGACAGCGCCATTGGCTGCCGCTACTGTGTCTCAGCCAATCAGTGGGGAGAATCATGGACGGCTGAGACGCTCGTGGACATCGCTGGACAGAGAGGGACCTCAGGAAAGTGTTAAGGGGGATGCTACATACAGAAGGCTTTTTATCTTAATGCATAGAATGCATTAAGATTAAAAAACTTTCTGCCTTTACAACTACTTTAAATTTCTGTGTGCCTGTGAAATGGTGACAAAGTTCAGTACCCTATATTTTCTATAGGCAACACTTTACAAGCCCCCTATAGGTCATCAGTTTAGTGTTTTACGGAGGAGGTCTAGTGATAGAAATATTGCTCTCACTCCAGCATGTGCATATGTAACATGTGTATCGCAATCAGCGGTTTCATATTTAGGCACCCCGACCCATGACTTTATGTTTGTACATGTGCACTGTATATGTTGGGGTGGGGGGCCTCCAAAAAATTTTTGGGGGGGTTTATGTGCTTGGGTGTAACTTTTTTACAATGAAATATTTTTTTTTCTACTTCACTTTTTTTTTTTCATCACATGGGGGACAGAAAGTTCCCTATGTGATGATTTTTTATGACAGGTTCTCTTTAAGGAAACGTCCAGAATCCAAGACTCCGGATGTCTCCCCTGTGCTCCACTGAATGTAATGCAATGCAGATCACTTTGAATTACATTCTTTCCTGGCCATGCTCAGACACCGAGAGGTGGACCCGGAAGTGACGTCAAAGTGCTTTCATGGTCTGCTCCCTCCCCTCTACCTGGTGGCACCTGCTTTGTCAGTCCCAGGCCTACAGATGGGCAAGTGGAGCCTGGGATACATGGCGGGGCCGTGAGCCATTACCAGGGGTGCATGGAAGTAATCGGCAGCAGCACAGGCTCCGGGAATGTGTGTTATACCCCTCACTGCCAGGTCCGTATGACTTGGCAGCGGAAGGGTTAAAGCTTCATTACTACATATTATTATTATTATCATTATTATTATTATACACGATTTATATAGCACCAACAGATTACGCAGCGCTTTACAATGTATAGGGGGGGCAACACAATTACAGTATGGTTCAATACAAAAGGTACAGGAGGGCCCGGCTCATAGAGCTTACATTCTAAAAGGGAGGGGGTGGTGGTACAAAAGGTAATAGCTGCAGAGAATGATTTGATGGGGGTGGCTCGGGGACAGTTGCTAGGTGGGTGTGGGATAGGCTTTCCTGAATAAATGCATTTTTGAGGGATCTCCTAAAGGTGGACAGGGTAGGGGCTGATCGGACAGACTGGGACAGGGAGTTCCAGAGGATGGGAGAGGCTCTGGAGAAGCCTTGAAGGTGAGCATGGGAGGAGGTAACAAGGGAGCTAGAAAGCAGGGGGTCCTGGGAGGAGCGGAGGGGACAATTTGGGCGATATCTGCAAATGTGGTTGGTGATGTAGCTGGCGGCGATGTTGTGGATGGCTTTGTATGTTATGGTTAGTGTTTTGAATTTTACACAGTGGGGTAGGGGAAGCCAGTGAAGGGATTGGCAGAGAGGGGCGGCAGTCATAGATCGATTAGTGGGGTGTATTAGTCTAGCAGCAGAATTCATAATAGACTGATGGGTGGATAGTGTGCTTAAGGGTAGGTCATTAAGGAGAGCGTTGCAGTAGTCAAGGAGGGAAATAATCGAGGAGTGAATATGTTGCTTTGGGTGTCATTAGTCAGGAAGGGTTGAATTCTGGAGATGTTGCGGAGGTGAAGGCATCAGGATTTAGCCAGTGATTGGATATGAGGGCTGAAGGAGAGGTCAGAGTCAAGGATTACACCCAGGACCCTGGCATGTGTGGTGGGACCAGTGGTTGTGTTGTTGATATTAATGGTGAAGTCACAGGGGGGAGGGGATCGTGAAGGAGGAAATATAACAAGTTCAGTTTTAGAAAGATTGAGTTTGAGGGAGTAGTGTGACATCCATACTGATATGTCATTCAGTAAGTTTGAGATCTGTGAGGAGATCGAGGGGGTGAGTTGAGGAGTGGAGAGATAGATCTGGGTGTCGTCGGCATAGAGGTGGTATTGGAAGCCATGGGAGGTTATCAACTGGCCCAGGGAAGAGGTATAGAGTGAGAATAGGAGGGGCCCAAGGACAGAACCTTGGGGTACCCCAACAGAAAGAGGAAGGGGAGCGGAGGAGATGGAGTTGTGACACTGAAAGTGCACTTAGATAGGTAGGAGGAGAACCAGGAAAAAGCAGAATCACGGAGACCAAGGGAGTGTAATTTGCTGAGGAGGAGCAGGTGGTCAACTGTGTCAAAGGCAGCAGAGAGGTCTAAAAGTATGAGTATAGAGTATGAGTATGGAGTAGTGCCCATTTGGGTTTAGCAGTTAGTAGGTCATTGGTGAGTTTTAGTAGGGCAGTTTCAGTAGAATGTTGTGGGCGGAAGCCAGACTGTAGGGGGGTCGAGAAGGTTGTTGGTCATGGACAAGGCGTTCGATGAGCTTGGTGGCAAATGGGAGCAGCGAGATGGGTCTTAAGTTGTTCAAACAGGTGGGGTCTAGTGAGGGTTTTTTGAGTATGGGGGTAACCAGTACATGTTTGAGCAGGGAAAGAAAGGTTCCGGAAGAGAGGGTGAGGTGGAAGATGTGGAGTATGGAGTTGAGGATAGAGTGGGAAAGTGGTCGCAGTAACATATTACCTGATCTACTATACTATGCCGCCAATGTTTTGTCCCTTTAAATTCTTGGTTTGAACATCAAAGTCCTTTCAGCAAAAATCAATGGGGGTTATTTACGAAAGGCAAATCCACTTTGCACTGCAAGTGCACTTGGAAGTGCAGTCACTCTAAATCTAAGGGGTAGATCTGAAATGAGTGGAAGCTCTGCTGATTTTATCATCCAATCATGTGCAAGCTAAAATGCTGTTTTTTATTTTCCTTGCGTGTCCCCCTCGGATCTACAGCGACTTTACTTTCAAGTGCACTTTCAAGGCACTTGCAGTATCTTACAGAATTTTATGAATTCATAGTTTGTTTTGTCTTGTGGAATAGGTCTTCAGTGATGGGTTCAGTTTGTCCATTTAAATATAGCAATCAAAATTAGCTGGGAATATTTTATAGATTCTCTATTCCTCACTCAGGGAGACGTGCGGATGTGGTTACACCAGAGAATTCCATGACATCTCAAGTCCTGATGTACCACCTGAAACCAAGTGGGACCCTCATAAGCATGTCAAAGAATTCCCCAGCGATTCACATGGGGACATGACATTTACCGGAACCACCAGGACCTGGGCCAAGGTATATGAAACATTCTGAATTTCTCTATGAAGCTGAAAGCTTGTTGTGTGGTTAGGGACATACTGTATACAGCAGGGCCGGGACAAGGGGTGGGCGGCTGCCCTGGGCACAATGGTTTGTTGCAAGGATGGGGGTGCCCTGACCTTAACCCTAAGGGGCGGGGCACTGTTTGGCATCTTTGCCCTGGGCACTGGATGACCTTGTCCCAGCACTGGTATACAGTATAGGACTAGACTGCTGTTGACCACATTCTATCAGATTAAGGGTTGGGTTTTACACATCTTGCTTTATAAGTTACTTTAGGCTCTGTTTCTCAACAGTATGTGCGGGCGTCCTGCGACACTCATCCCAGAAGATTGTTTGAGTTGATGACAGAGCAGTGGGAGCTTCGTGTACCAAATCTTCTGATATCTGTAACAGGAGGAGCCAAAAATTTCAACATCAGTCCGAGGCTGAAGACTCAGTTCAGTCGGGGCCTTGTGAAGGCTGCACAAAGCACAGGTAATGGGCCTTCTACAATGACCACGTCATCACCTTTTGTTTCTTCTGTCCTCACTTTTAAGGCTTGGTAGAAACACTTTATAATCACAATTTGCAGTGGCTACTGTGCCTTGAAAAAGTATTCATACCCCTTGACATTTTTCACATTTTGTCATGTTACAATCAAAAATGTAAATATATTTTATTGGGATTTTATGTGATAGACCAACACAAAGTGGCACATAATTGTGAAGTGGAAGGAAAATGATTAATTTTTTTCAACACTTTTTACAAATAAATCTGTGAAAAGTGTGGGGGGTACATTTGTATGGCGCCCCCCGGAGTCAATACTTTGTGGAACCCCCTTTCTCTGCAATTACAGCTGCAAGTCTTTTTGGGGATGTCTCTACCAGCTTTGCACATCTAGAGAGTGATATTTCTGCCCATTCTTCTTTTCAAAATATCTCAAGCTCTGTCAGATTGGATGTAGAGCGTCTGTGAACAGCAGTTTTCAAGTCTTTCCACAGATTCTCAGATGGATTTAGGTCTGGACTTTGACTGGGCCATTCTAACACATCAATATGCTTTGATCTAAACCATTCCATTGTAGCTCTGGCTGTATGTTTCAGGTGGTTGTCCTGCTGGAAGGTGAACCTCCACCCCGGTCTCAAGTCTTTTACATACTCTAACAGGTTTTCTTCTAAGATTGTCCTGTATTTGGCTCCATCCATCTTCCCATCAACTCTGACCAGCTTCCCTGTCCCTGCTGAAGAAAATCATCCCCACAACATGATGCTGCCACCACCATGTCTCACAGTGGGGATGGTGAGTTCAGGGTGATGTGCAGTGTTAGTTTTCCGCCACACATAGCTTTTGCTTTTAGGCCAAAAAGTTGAATTTTGGTCTCATCTGACCAGATCACCTTCTTCCACATGCTTGCTGTGTCCTCCACATGGCTTCTCACAAACTGCAAACAGGACTTCTTATGGCTTTCTTCCACCAATGTCTTTCTTCTTGTCGCTCTTCCATAAAGACCAGTTTTGTGGAAAGCACAACTAAGCCCTTGTACACACGATCGGAGATTCCGTCGGAATGTGTCCGATCGGAGCGTTTTGTCAGATATTCCGGCTGTGTGTGGTCTGCATTGGACTGTTTCCGTCGGAATATCCGTCGGACCCAATTTTCCAACTTGCCGGAAATATTTTCCGACAAAATGCTCCGATCGGACATACTCCGATCATGTGTGGAGAATTCCGATCGGACAAAGTGCCACGCATGCTCAGATCAAATTCCTACATCAAAGCTATTGGCTACTAGCCTGAACGTAGTCCCGTCGTAACGAAATAACGTCATCACGTTCTGAACGATCGGATTTTCCGACAACTTCGTCCGACCGTGTGTATGCAACAGTTTCTGACAAAATCCGTCTGACAAAATCTGACGGACAAAATCCAACGGATTTGGTTGTCGGAATCTCTGATCGTGTATACAAGGGCTAATAGTTGTCCTGTGGACAGATTCTCCCCCCTGAGCTGTGGATCTCTGCAGCTCCTCCAGAGTTATCATGGACCTCCTGGTTGCTTCTTTGATGAATGCTTTCATTGCCCAGCTGGTCAGTTTAGGTGGGCGGCCATGTCTTTCTAGGTTTGTAGTTGTGCCATACTCTTTCCATTTTTGCATGATGGATTTAACAGTGCTCTGTGAGATGTTCAAAGCTTGGGATATTTTGTTATAACCTAACCCTGCTTTAAACTTCTCTACAACTTTATCCCTGACCTGTCTGGTGTGTTCCTTGGCCTTCATGGTGCTGTTTGTTTACTAAGGTTCTCTAACAAACATCTAAGGGCTTCACAGAACAGCTGTATTTATGCTTAGATTAAACTGCACACAGGTGGACTCTATTTACTAATTAGGTGACTTCTGAAGGTAGTTGGTTCCATTAGATTTTAGTTAGGGGTATCAGAGTAAAAGGGGGATGAATACAAATGCCCCCCCCCCCCCACACTTTTCACATATTTATTTGTAAATATTTGGAGAACCATTTTAAATTTTCCTCCCACTTCACAATTAGGTGCCACTTTGAGTTGGTGTATCACATAACATCCCAATAAAATATATTTACGCTTTTGGTTGTAACTTTTTCAAAGCACTGTATTATGGAAAGGAGAGACTATTTTACGGAAATGTTTAACTTTGCTAGATAAAATGTCCACTAAGCTAAGACATGAAGCTTAAAGTGGACCTCACAGTAACTTTACAAGTCTATAATGCCCTGTACACACGGTCAGACTTTCCGATGGAAAATGTGCAATCGGACCATGTTGTCGGAAATTACGATCGTGTGTGGGGGCTCCATCAGACTTTTTCCGTCAGAATTTCCAACACACAAAGTTTGAGATCTTGTTCTAAAAATTTTCCGACAACAAAATCTGATCATTTAAATTACGATTGTGTGTAGACCATTACGACGCACAAAGAATAAATTACGAGACAAAAGCGATTGGCTACTGGCCTCTTTATAGTCCCGTCGTACGTGTTCTACATCACCTCGTTCTGAACGATCGGATTTTCCGACAACTTTGTGCGACTGTGTGTATGCAAGACAACTTTGGGCCAAAATCCATCGGATAAAATCTGACGGATTTTGACATCGAAATGCCCCGACCGTGTGTACAGGGCATTAGAATACAATCCTGACTTGTCATAATATACAGCAATTTTGTGATTTTTTTTTTTTTTTTTAGAAACTCTCCATCTCTACAATTCATATGAACTCTGTCTAGCACTCATAGGCATCCCATAGGTTAATGTTAACTGGGCTATCTCAAACCCCTGCTTTTAGTTTTTTTTTCTTATGCAAAGCTGTTTTTGTGTGGTGCGGTTTAAGTACTTACCGTATTTGCCGGTGTATAAGGCGACCCGGCATATAAGACGACCCCCTAATCTTACAGGACAAAAACGCTTTTAAAACTGTACTTACCGTATAAGACGACCCGGCTTTCGAGGCTTCCGAGGCTTCATATTTATTCCTTCTTCCTGCATTTGCTGGAGCCAATCACAGTGAGCGATGTATTCTATTAATGAATACAAAGCCTGCTTGGATTGGCAGAGGCTGTAACATCATCAGCCCGCGCCTCTCTGACTCTCCAAGCCAATCCGAGCAGGCTACAGAGTAGCCTGCTCGGATTGGCAGAGGTCGTTACTCCAATCCGAGCAGGCTCTGTATTCATTTGAATACATCGCTCACCAGGATTGGCTCAGCAGTATATACTGTATGTAGCCGAAGCTACATACAGTATTACCGAACACCAAGCAGCCATCCGAGGGGCTGACCCGGCGTATAAGAGGACCCCTGCTTTTTGGCCAATTTTTTTACATGTAAAAGGTCGTCTTATACGCCGGAAAATACGGTATACATGTATTACTATGCATACAATGTGCATACAATGTGCGTTTTTCAGAAACCAAAGATGAACCTGCACCTCACCAAAAAAATGCAAAAAGAACCATGGTCATCGTGTATATACATTATATAACTAAAAGTTTGTCTGCACCTGAACATCACTTTTATAAAGGCTTATTGGACAACCGTTTCCAAAACCATGGGCAATAATATGGAATTGTCTCCTTTTTTTTGCTGCTTTAACATCCACTACTTTTCTCAGAAGGCTTTCCACAAGATTATGGAGTTTGTCTATGGAAATATTTGCCCATTCAGCTAAAAGAGCCTGGCTTGCAAACGGCCTTCCAAACCTTCCCAAAGATGATCAGAAGTCAGAAGAGTTCACAACGGAGTTCCACCCAAAAGTGGTACGCTTCCTCCCCCACACTTCCAAGGGGACCTGTTTTTGACAGGTTCCCTTTCCCACTTCCGAAGATGGGCCGCGTCACAATCTCTTGGAAATTTGGCCTCCTCCTCCTTACCCTGCCACCGGGCCAATTAGAAAGCACAGAACGCTTTGCGCATGCGTAGGAGGGAATGTGAAGCCGAAAGGCTACACTGCCGGGTTCCCTTGCCAGGAATGGTGGCGGTAGAACCCGGGAGTCGATCGAAAGATGCTCCCTGGACAGCGGGCTCCCTGGACTGGTAACTAATATACAGTATTGCTGACTTTTTTTCACCCAGGCTAGACCTCCTCTTTAAGTTAGGGTTTTGTGCAGGCCATTCAAGTTCCTCCACACCAAATTCATTAACCAGTTCCTGACTGGCGCACGCCGATGTACGTCGGCAGAATGGCACGGGCAGGCATATTGGCATACAGGTACGTCCATTTTTATATGCCGTCCTGCCATCGTGTGCGCGTCGCCAGCTGCACGCTCGTGTGGCGGTCGGGACCCCATCAATATGGGGACCCCATCAATATGGGGACAAGGTGATTTGGAGGGCTACCCCAAACCACCCTCCCCATGTTGAGGACATATGGTCTGGTATGGTTCGAGGGGGGGGGCGCTCTCTTATCCCCCCTCTTTTCCCTGTGGCCTGTGAGGTTGCGTGCTCGGATAAGGGTCTGGTATGGATTTTTGGGGGGACCCCATGCCATGTTTAAAAAAAATGTTGGTTCAGGGTTCCCCTTAATATTCATACCACACACAAAGGGCCTGGTATTGGATTGGGGGTGATCCCATGCCATTTTTTTCAAAGACTTTTATCTGTATTGCCGGGACCCGACAATTCATTATAGCTGATAGTAGTTTTAAATTACTTTTTTTCCTTTAGAAATGTCATTTTGTGCAGGGACTGTTCTAAACATGGAAAAAATGCGCCACTTTACAGGCATACTATAGACACCCCCCAGGTACGAAATTTAAAGGAATATTTCACTGGTATGGTTTCACCTTAAGCATTATTAAAATGATTAAAATCTCTGCTCCCAAAAAAAGGCAGTTTTTAAAACCTTTTTTTGCATTGATACATGTCCCCTGGGGCAGGACCCAGGTCCCCAAACATTTTTTTTATGACAATACCATGCATATTAACCCTTAAAATTATCACTTTTGATTTTTCAAGTTCGTGTCCCATAGACTTTAACGGTGTTCGCGTGTTCAAACACATTTTTTGCCTGTTCTCGTGTTCTGCTGCAAACCGAATCGGGGGGGTGTTTGGCTCATCCCTAGCTCGCTGTTGACTGAAAACAGGTCACAGGAGTGCAAAAAAAAGTGCCCTCCTCTGACCTACAGGAGAGGTATGACCAAAAGAGCTTTGGCCCTACTTCACATTATACCTAATAACATCCTAAAGTGATTGTAAACAACCCGTTCAGTATACAATAACAATGAAAGGCAAAACATTTATGTATAGATATAAAAAAACATTATAAATACTTTTTTTCCTTTTTTATAAGTGATCACTTTCCCTCTGTTTTCAGCTGCATAAGAGCTGAGGAGCAGGCGGAAAACCTAGTGCAGCTAGAGAACTGACCTGCTTAGTGTGGTCAGTTTTTAATAGCAAAGCAGAGGGACTGGCAGGACCTCCAGGGATTTCACGCATAGGAAGCAATACAAAGAGAACAGGATACTTTTTCATACAAGTACATGGTACAGCAGGCACATATCAGGAATATGAAATGTTGGGTTTACATATTCTTTAATGCAGACTGCATTTTACGGGACATTGCCCGCTTCTTCAGGAAAATATATCGCAGTCAAACACTAGAATAAGAAATATTATAAACATCAATTCCAATCTCATTCTATCAATCAGTATAATTTCTCAATGAATTTGTTGGCACCTACCACAGAATATATACAGGAACATATCAATGGTGTCAGAACATGTGATCTTTATACAGTCAACTGCTGCCACCTTCTGGTCATATGGGATAGTCCACACATACAGCTCTTTAACCACTTGCTGCCCGCCCTATTACAAATAGACGGTGGCAAAGTGGTTTCATAATCCTGACCGGACGTCATATGACGTGATCAGGATTATGAGCCGCTGCGCGCCCCCGGGGGCGCGCATCGCGGCGATCGTTGTTGCGGGTTGTCAGTCTGACACCCGGCAACTACGATCTCGGTAAAGAGTCTCCGACGGAGACTCTTTACCACGTGATCAGCCGTGTCCAATCACGGCTGATCACAGTGTAAATGGGAAGAGCCGGTGATCGGCTTTTCCTCACTCGCGTCTGTCAGACGCGAGTAGAGGAGAGCCGATCGGCTGCTCCTCTGACAGGGGGGGTCTGTGCTGATCGATTATCAGTGCAGCCCCCCGAGGATGCCCACACTGGACCACCAGGGACGCCACCAGACCACCAGGGATGCCCAGCAGAGGTAATCCTCCCTAGACCACCAGGGATGCCAGTCAGGCACAATGGATGCCAATCAGTGCCCATAATGGATGGCAATCAGTGCCCACAATGGGCATCACTGATTGGCATGCATTATTGTTTGGCACTGATTGGCATCCATTAGTACAGTATAACACCTGTGTTGCTAATGAGTGCCCACCTGTGCCGCTAATGAGTGCCCACCTGTGCCGCTAATGAGTGCCCACCTGTGCCGCCTATCAGTGCCCACCTGTGCCGCCTATCAGTGCCCACCCATGCCCATCTGTGCCGCCTACCCATGCCCATCTGTGCCGCCTACCCATGCCCATCTGTGCCGCCTACCCATGCCCATCTGTGCCGCCCATCCATGCCAATCCGTGCCAGCTATCAGTGCCAATTTGTGCCACCTATCAGTGTCCATCCGTGTCGCCCATCCGTGTCGCCCATCCGTGTCGCCTATCAGTGCCGCCTATCAGTGTCCATCAATGCCACCTCATCAGTGCCACTTCATTGGTGCCCATCAGTGCCGCCTTATCAGTGCCCATCAGTGTAGCCCCATCAGTACCCATCCGTGAAGGAGAAAACGTACTTATTTACAAAGTTTTGAAACTGAAACAAAAAAAAACATTTTTTTTTTCAAAATTTTCGGTATTTTTTTATTTGTAGCACAAAAAATAAAAACCGCAGAGGTGATCAAATACCATCAAAAGAAAGCTCTATTTGTGGGAAAAAAATGATAAAAATTTCATTTGGGTACAGTGTAGCATGACCGCGCAATTGTCATTCAAAGTGCGACATCGCTGAAAGCTCAAAATTGGTCTGGGCAGGAAGGTGTATAAGTGCCCCCCGGTATTGAAGTGGTTGAAGGAGACCAATCACCTATTTATCATTTCATATTAAAGTGGTTGTATAGTCAAATTGGGGGCTTTTACCTACAGGAAAGTCTATAATAAGGCTTATCTGTAGGTAAAAAAAAAAAATCTCCTAAACCTGTACAGTTTAGGAGATATTCCCCTCGCAATGCGCCGCTAACTGCAGCGGCGCATGTGCACAGGGGATTCTCAGCTGGAAGCCCGGCAGATGCCGGAGAGAAATCTCCTGCGTGGGAGTGACGATATCACAGCTCCGGTCACTCATCGCGATACCCGGAAGAAACGCAGAGGGAACATGTCAGCTCCCTCGGCGTGGATCGGGACAGATGTCGGGGCCTCGTTCTAAGGTAAGTATTTCATAATGAGCTAGTATGCGGTGCATACTAGCTCATTGTGCCTTTTCCTTTGCAGGTGAGCAAAAAAATAAATAAAAATTCAGCGGGTTTACAACCACTTTAATATCTTAAAAGATATTTTATATGAATCTCCTGATACTAGGACATTATGAAAGACTTACCTTAAAACTAAGCTCTCCTAGCGGTGCGCTGTCACAGATGAAGAGGCTTCCGTCTTCACCCAGTCTTACTTCCGGGTTCATGGACTCCGGCTGTTTGACTGGCAGCACCGCCCATTTGTAAAATCATTTGAGATATTGATTCATTTCAAATATATATTGCACAGGGGTGGACTGACAACTCATGGGGCCCCCGGGCAATAGGAGATTATGGGGCCCCAGGCAATCTGAGATTATGGGGCCCCACACAGGGGCGGGCTGGGCTGGGGGGGCAGGGATGAAATTTCCCCCCAGGCTGCTCTCGAAATCCCCATAAAAAAGGCCAATGTGCTGCCACCTGGGAACTGAGCATGTGCAGTTGGCCAAGTGTTACTGCTCGGGGGACTCCGGAGGGAGGCTGGCAGGGCTGGATAACAGCCCAGAAGCGTGCAGGAATGTTAGCGCTGTGATTGGACATCTGTCATGTCACAGACAGTGCTGTTCCCTGCTTCTGAGCTGACAGTCTGTGTCCAATCCATTCAGACTGAGCACAGCCGAATGGAAGATGGTGGATCCGCTCTGCCTCCTTCAGCCCCCTCTCTCACTGTGCCCGCCCACACTCCGGGCAGCCTGTGTGCTGTGTCTGTGAATCGGACGTGTGGGCGGGAACATTCAAACTGAGATCCATCAGTGATCTGTATGGGAAGCTCTGGAAGCTGATAACCGAGCCTTCTGCCTGCTGGGTCCTTCCAAGTGAGTGAGCTGTGACCAGTGTTCTGCCATATTGTGTCCGGCCATCATATAGTGTCCGCCCCGTACTGCGCATGCGCAGTACGGAGCAGACGAAGCTTCGGAAAATCTCCGAAGCTGAACGGCGCCTGCGGCGTGAGTGGAGGTGGTAGCCCCACCATCCAAGCGGACATAGGGTTGTGAATATTAGAGGGCCCCTCGCGGGCGAGATTCGCTCGCCACGCTTCGGGCTTGGCCTCGCTGCGCTCGGCTCTTTTATATTCCTACTCGATGTCCACTTGGATGGTGGGGATAGAACCTGGACTCACGGCGCAGGCACCGTTCATCCTCGGCTATTTTCGGAATCTGTGTTGCTGTCTACTGCGCATGCGCAGTACACAGCAGACACTATCGGATGGGGGACCTTATATGATAGGACACCGGCCTCTCCCTTCTCTCTCCCAAATTTCTCCCCCCCCCCCCCCCCCTCTGCAGATAAGAAGCTTTCTTTCAGCAGCCTGTGCAGTACCTGCTCCTATGTACTATGATGTGGGCTCACACTGGTCTGCTGCAGTCTTGGTGATCTCACTGTCTTCCTGCATGTCCCATAGACTTCTATTAGTTTGCAAATTTTTGCTGCATTTTCTGAACACACTGAGCACAAAAACAGCTGCATCTTTGATGCGCTATAAAAAAAAAAAAACTGCAGCAAAAACGCACAACCTACAATAAGCCTATGGGACTGCTGCTAAGGAAAACTGTGTACATAAGCACTGCGGCTAAACTACAGTACACCAGTGTGCGCCCAAAGGCTTGTACACACTTGCAGCAGGCACTGCCACACCGATGAAAAGTGATCAATGCTCAGGTCACTTTTGCTCATGCTCAGCAGCTCCAACCAGAGCTGTCAGCTTTTTTTTGTTTTGTTTTTTTGTTCAACTCGCTGGATTGAGCAAAAAAAATAAAAAATAGTGGTGTGTACAAGGCTTTACTATGTTGATAAAGGAATCAAGCAATTTTCTTGAGGCTGGTCTCTCTGTGCGGACAATTTGGACCAATGTCTCTCTCTGTCTGGTGGCTGGTACTCAAAATATTTTTTTTTGGGGGGGGGGGGGTGTAAACTAAAAAATACTGAACCCCCCCAATCAATTGCAGCCTCACTCTGCCATTAAATGCAGCCTCAGTGTGCCCCATCAAATGCAGCCAATGTTATCTCCCCACACTCACCCCCCCCCCCCCCCATCTGCATTTAACCAGCACCCCACCTCGCCCGCTGTCTGACTGGAACTTACCCGCTCTTGGTGGCGGATCAGGCAGCGAGTGATGGCAGGGAGCTGTAGAACAGGCAGCAGCTCCTGTGTTCTCTATGTTTAGTTCATGCTTTTCCTCCTGCTAGACATCCAATAGGAGCGCCTGTCCTTTCAGCTAACCAGGTGACGGATATCAGACCCACTCTTTCTGATTGGCAGAGAGGCGGTTCAGTGTCAGAAAAGCGAATATTTATTTGCTTTTCTTATGCCCCGTACACACGAGCGGACTTTTCGACATCCAAACTCCGACGGACTGAGTCCGTCAGACTATCCGATCGTGTGTGGGCTGCAACGGACTTTAGCTTCGCTAAAGTCTGACGGACTTTAGAAATGAAGCATGCTTCAAATTTTCCCGACGGAACTCCGCCGGACCCGGTCCCCTTCGAAAAATTTGCTCGTGTGTGTGCTACTCCGACGGACTAAAACCGACGCTAGGGCAGCTATTGGCTACTGTCTATGAACTTCCTACGTCGAATCCAGTCTTACGTCATCACGTTCGACTCCGTCGGAGTTTGGTGTGATGGTGTGTGGTCAAGTCCGTTCGGTCGAAAAGTCCGCCAGAACTCCGTCGGAACTCCGGCGGAACTCCTTTGGAGGTCTGTCAGACTTAATCCCTCTCGTGTGTACGGGGCATAACACGCCTGGGTGGGCTCTGAGCACAATGCTCTGCGCTCCGAGTCCACCCTATTTTGAAGCCTATTACATCCTATGGTCAAGCTGCCTGAGGTGAGGTTGGGAGAAGTGAATGAATTAGAACATACGTGTGTCATGGGAGCATGACACAGCAGCAGAGGAGGAGATCACATCCTTAAATCTCAGCCAGGGTTCATGCTGGGACTTGTAGTCCTTTAATTTTTGGGATGCAACACCCCAAAAGTGAAGGACTAAAGGTCCCAGCATAAACCCCTCAGAGCTCACAGGATGTGTCACACACCCCTGCCCCCCCCCCCCAACTAGTGAAGGACTACAGGGCACAGCATGAACCCGTGGGATCTAAGGGGACACATCCTTACATCCTTAGATCTCAGGGGTTAATGCTAGAACTAGTAGTTTGTCTAGTTGCAGGGGGGGGGGGGGGTCAGGTCCTCAGCTCTGAGGGATTCATACAGGGACTTGCTTGCAGTTTAGTTCCTGGAGGCCATGGTAGTACAAGTCCCCCACAGGCCCTGGAGGGCCACATTGTCCTCCCTGCCACCCCCCCCCCCCCACCTTTGTGATCATGAAAAACCTTAGAGACTGTTTTCCCGATCCATCACTTTGCCACCGCCGGTTCTATGGGCCACTTGAATGGACTTGCCCCCCAGGCCTAAGGTTGCCAGCCCTCCCCTGGCCCCACAGTAAACACACACACACACACAGTATACAATCACACAGTATACACATACATGTACACACAGTATACACAGACATGTTTCTATTGGCTGAGAAGGTACTGGAGAGGTGGGGCAGCTATAATCTCGGGATTTGTAGACCAAAAGGATGTCGGTAAGGGACATTTCAGAGACAGATGTAAAAAAAATGCAGATTTTTACATACTGTCCCTGGTTTTACTGAGGCTGGCAACCCTGATGGGGCCCCCTAGTGTCCCGGGCCCTCGGGCAGTGCCCGAGTGGCCCAATGGTCAGTCCGCCCCTGATATTGCACGTACATCAAATACAGTTAAAAGCAGCCTTTTTGTAACATAATACAAGACATGCCGAGCAGCTCCGTGTTGCGATCTCACCACTGTTTCATTCTCTAGACATCAGAATATCACCCCCCGCTTCAAAATACAGTCGCCGTGTAGAAACGCTCCAAAGCGTTTCGTCACTTCCAGCTTAGTCACGAAGCTGGAAGTGACGAAACGCGTCGCTATAAGAGCACCATTGTCTAAAATATCTTTGCACAATGCAGCGTTAACAGTAACCCTTCATCGGAAACACCTGAACTCAAACATTTGGAGAGGTGTGCATATTCTTTTGACCATATAGTTTAGTAGGTAAGGAAGACGGTGATGATATGGGTGGACACAGAGGATGGCAAGTCCAAGGGAGAGATGACTCAAGATCTAGGAGGTCTTTTATTTTTTTTCCTATTGTCAACATCAGCACCTTTTGTTCCATACAGGGGCCTGGATCATCACCGGAGGGTCTCACGCGGGGGTCATGAAGCACGTAGGGGAGGCCATACGAGATTTCAGTGGAGGCGAAAAAGACTCTGAGATTGTGCTAATAGGCATTGCCACCTGGGGCATCGTCCACAACCGCAAATCACTGCTCAGCGAAGCGGTAAGAAGTATACATATTCTAAACAACATATAGAACATTACTTTTATAGAAATACTAGCTTCCATTACCATAGGCTGATGATCGCACGATCGTCCCTTTCCGAAGGTAAAATGCTTTTCACAGAAATGAAATCCCGAGTGTGTGCTGCAGGATTGTGAAGTCTGACTTTCCTTTATGGAAGAGAAGACACAAGATTTAGGAATTAGTGAAAAGCCATGTGTCTGTTATTTAGCTTAGAACTTAAAGGGGTTGTAAAGCTTCGTTTTTTATTTTCTAAATAGGTTCCTTTAAGCTAGTGCATTGTTGATTCACTTACCTTTTTCTTCGATTTCCCTTCTAAATGTTTTTTTTTCTTTGTCTGAATATCTCACTTCCTGTTTCTCCTCAGTAAACTTCTCACCATCATCCGAGCGGTGGTTAGTCAGCCAGAACAGCTTACTGAGGAGGAACAGGAAGTGAGAAATTCAGACAAAGAAAATAAAGTAAAAAAACATTTAGAAGGGAAATCAAAGGAAAAGGTAAGTGAACCAACAATGCACTAGCTTAAAGGAACCTATTTAGAAAATAAAAAATGAACCTTTACAACCCCTTTAATTTTAATTAACATTATAACTCTAGCACAGTGTTTCCCAACTCCTCTCAGTCATCAAGGCGCCCCAACAGGTCATGTTTTCAGGATTTCCCTCAGATGAAATGGCCGTGGTAATTACTAAGGGAGTGAAACTGATCAAATCACCTGTGCAAAATAATGGAAAACCTGAAAACATGACCTGTTGGGGAGCCTTGAGGACTGGAGTTTATAGACACTGCTTTAGCAGATCCTGCATCTTGAACCATCCTATATGGCATCCAGCAGATCCTGCATTTTGCACTGCCCTATGGCAGTGGACTCTTAATACAAATATCATTAGCAGGCTGCTATGCCCTCACCCAGAATCCTTATAAGCCTACCCTGCAACCCTTATGTCAGCTCTAGAGATTTGTGATTTCCATTTTTTCATTTGTTCTAACAGAGCATTGGGATCCAAAAGGGGTGAGTGGCCTTTCAGTTACGTTATAGCTGCAGCCCCCAGACCTATACCACTACCAGATCCAACCAGAGCTGCCAGCAATTCCACCTACAGTGCCTTGAAAAAGTATTTATACCCCTTGAAATTTTCAACATTTTGTCACGTTACACCCAAGAACGTAAATGTATTTAAAGTGGTTGTAAACCCTTACAACACACTTTGACCTACAGGTAAGCCTAGATTAAGCCCTTGTACACACGGTCGGAGAATCCGTCGGAATGTGTCCTATCGGACCGTGTTGTCGGATAATCCGACTGTGTGTGGTATGCATCGGACTGTTTCCGTCGGAATATCCGTCGGACCCAATTTTCCAACATGTTGGAAATATTTCCCGACCAACTGGGCCGGTCGGACATACTCCGATCATGTGTAGAGAATTTTGATCGGACCAAGTGCCACGCATGCTCAGATCAAATTCCTACATCAAAGCTATTGGCTACTAGCCTGAATGTAGTCCCATCGTAACGAAATTACGTCATCACGTTCTGAAAGATCGGATTTTTTGCCAACTTTGTCCGACCATGTGTATGCAACAGTTTCGGACACAATCCGACGGGCAAAATCCGACGGGCAAAATCCGACGGATTTGGTTGTGGAAATCTCCGACCGTGTGTACAGGGGCTAAGGCTTACATGTAGGTCCAAGAAATATCTCCTAAACCTACACGGTTTAGGAGATATTTGCCGAAAGACAGGCACCGCTGTCTACGGTGCATGCGCCGTAGACAGCGGCGCGCAGGCGCACTGAGCACAGCACCCGTCAACGGCGATATGCTGCGCGTGTCGGCTCCCGTGCGCATGCGCGGGAGTGACGTCATCGCGGCTTTGCCGAATGACAGCAGCGGAGCAGCGAGACCCACCGAGAAGATGGATGCGGCGGACTACAGGGGGCAGCGGTGACTTCACTGGCTCCTGTGTCAGGTAAGTGACACATAATGGACTACTATGCGATGCATAGTAGTCCATTATGCTTTACCTTTGCAGGGAATCAAAGAGGAAGTAAACTCATCAGGGTTTACTTCCTCTTTAATTGGGATTTTATGTGATAGACCAACGCAAAGTGGCACATAATTGTGAAGAAGAAGGAAAATGATAAATGGTTTTCAATTTTTTTTTTTTTACACATAGATATGTGAAAAGTGTGGTGTACATTTGTATTCAGCCCCCCGGAGTCAATACTTTGTAGAACCACCTTTGGTTGCAGATACAGCTGCAAGTCTATTTGGGGATGTCTCTACCAGCTTTGCACATCTAGAGAGGGACATTTTTTCCCATTCTTCTTTGCAAAATATCTCAAGTTCTGCCAGATTGGATGGAGAGCGTCTGTGAAAAGCAATTTTCATTTCTCGCCACAGATTCTCAATTGGATTTAGGTCTGGACTTTGACTGGGCCATTCTAACACATGAATATGATTTGATCGAAATCATTCCATTGTAGCTCTGGCTGTATGTTTCGGGTCGTTGTCCTGCTGGAAGGTGAACCTCCACCCCAATCTCAAGTCTTTTGTCTTTTGCAGACTCTAAAAGGTTTTCTTCTAAGATTGCCCAGTATTTGGCTTCATCGATCTTCCCTTAAAGAGGAAGTAAACCCTGATGAGTTTACTTCCTCTTTCATTCCCTGCAAAGGTAAAGCATAATGGGCTACTATGCATCGCATAGTCCATTATGTGTCACTTACCTGACACAGGAGCCAGCGAAGTCACCGCTGTCCCCTGTAGTCCGCCGCATCCATCTTGTTGGTGGGGTCTTGCAGCTCCGCCGCTGTCATTCGTCGAAGCCGCGATGACGTCACTCCCGCGCATGCACACGGGAGCCGACACGCGCAGCAGCTCCGTCGCCGAGAATGCCGCGCTCAGTGCACCTGCGCGCCGCTGTCTACGGCGCATGCGCCGTAGACAGCGGTGCCTGTTTTCGGGCAAATATCTCCTAAACCATATAGGTTTAGGAGATATTGCTTGGACCTACAGGTAAGCCTTAATCTAGGCTTACCTGTAGGTCAAAGTGGTTTGTAAGGGTTTACAACCACTTTAAACTCTCCTGAAGAAAAGCATCCCCACAACAAGATGCTGTCACCACCATGTTTCACTGTGGTGATGGCGTCTTCAGGGAGTTTTCCCCCACACATAGCGTTTTGCTTTTAGGCCACAAAGTTAAATTTTGGTCTCATCTGACCAGAGCACCTTCTTCCACATGTTTGCTGTGTCCCCCACATGGCTTCTCACAAACTGCAAATGGGACTTCTTATGGCTTTCTTTCAGCGATGTCTTTCTTATGGCCACTCTTCTATAAAGTCCGGGTTTGTGAAATGCATGACTAATAGTTGTCCGGTGGACAGATTCTCCCACCTGAGCTGTGAATCTCTGCAGATCCTCCAGAGTTACCATGGGCCTCTTGGTTGCTTCTCTCTCTCTTTGCCTGGCCTGTCACTTTAGGTGGACGGCCATGTCTTGGTAGGTTTGCAGTTGTGCCATACTCTTTCCATTTTCAGATGATGTATTAAACAGAGCTCCGTGAGATGTTCAAAGCTTGGGAGATTTTTTTTATAACCTAACCCTGCTTTAACCACTTCAATTATACTGCAAATGGGGTCAGTGGCGCTACCTATAATATGGGCATATATATTAGTTCCCACCGAACATACCTTAAAAGTTTCCACTAGGGTTTTCATGCAACACCCCTATATGTACTCTCAAAGAAAAGGGGGGTAGCAAAAAAAACTGCACAAAAATACATGTGCTATAATATATGTTAGTGCATGTGATAACCAAATATCCCAAGATATAATAAATACATTCCAGTAGAAATCAGGTAAACTAATCAAGTAATCAGAAAATCGATCAATCAGCAACACAAAGACAGGTGAATAACATGCACCCCTAACCAGGGTATGCTATGTGTGACATGTAGCGGCCATAACCCTTGGTAGGGCGGCCTTAACTTTTGGGCTTACCGGTTACCTCCGCTCGGCTTGTTCTTCCGCATCTAGGGGTTCCCAGAGTTAGTACCCAACAACTTTGGACGCTGACACCATAAAAGTCCTTTAGAAAGGTCTCGTATGGGAACAGAGGGCAAGGGTGAAGAAACTCAGGCACCTTGAATGCTAATCATCAGAAAGTCTCCAGTACAACCCAGAGAGTAGCCACCCGCAGCTGGGCGCATCAAGGCTGAACAAATCTCTAGCCAGAGATTATGGCAATCAGCACTTTGATCCAGAACTTGTGAAATCTCTGACCTTGACTAATTGGTAACAAAAAGTGAACAGGAACCTTTTCCTCAGTACCTGGAATGTTCTCTGTCTCCATGACAGTACTGGAAAAGCGGGGATTCATCAGTGTCCTTCACAACCCAGCAACCAGGCACTTCTTGAGATGCCAGCTTGTCGGCCCTCCTCTGAAGAGTCCTCCCCCGGTCACTTACATGAGCTGCGGTGCCCCTCCAAGCCGAGAGCACACCCGGACGCCTTGAATCCTCCCTCAGTTACTGCGCCTCGGACCAGCCGGTTTCGAGACTCGTGAACAGACGGATCCTCACCCCAGACCAGGCGGGTCTATTGAGGTTAGTCACCTGAACCATGTTGCGGGGCGACACACGCTCCCGTGACCGGGACCCCTCGTGGGGCTACCCCGGTCCAGAATCAGGAACAGGCAGCTATGGCCTCATGAACGAACTACCCGGAACATGTGACTTCAACATCTTAGGTACCCTTCCCCAGACTCCTCAGCGGGGCCCGGCGCACCCACTGATTGGCTTTGGGGAACGCTGATATCCAAAGCATCCAACCAGACCTGGTTCTGAGCCTGTCATCTGCACCTCACCGTACACACGACCAGACAGAACTCTAACACAGCCCAGCCAAACTGATGTCAAAGTTAAACCTACATAATTAACCCTCAGAACCCCTTTACTGTTCTGAGGCAAAAACTAAATTTGTACATGACAGACACTTTGTCCAAAGTGTCATTGCTACAGACATAAAAGTGACGTGTAATGTGACCAAACTGTACAGTGACTAGCGTGCAAACGCACATAAAAAATTAACTAAAAAACTAAAAATAATAATGCTCGTGACACCTTGCTTTAACCACTTCAATACCAAGCACTTTCCACCTTTCCTGCCCAAGCCAATTTTCAGCTGAAAATTGACAATTGCACAGTCAAGAAAAAGACAATCAGCGCTCACATATATCGAACAAATTATTGCAAGCTGAACACCAAAAAGGGCAATACAAAAACACCTTAATAACACACTAAATAATACAAACGGTGCAGCGCAAAATATAAGAGTCCACACGGATTGGTCAAATATGACAGCAGGAGAGCCTGTAGAGAGGAGACACCACGTGGGAAGACAGCTGTTTTGCTTGTATGTGACCCTCCTTCCACTAGTGGGAATCAACTCTTACCAGCTCTGATGGACCTCTGATATCTCAGATGGTCAAATACGCGAATTCACACTCATGCTGCGTACACACGACCGGACTTTTTTCGAGGGACTAGGTCCGACAGACTTTCGACTGAGTTCTGACAGACTTTCCGAATGAACGGACTTGGCCACACACAATCACACCAAAGTCCGACGGATTTGAACGTGATGACGTACGACCGGACTAGAATAAGGAAGTTCATAGCCAGTAGCCAATAGCTGCCCTCGCGTCGTTTTTTGTCCGTCGGACTAGCACACACACGAGCGGATTTCTCGGTAGGAACTGGGTCCGGCGGAGTTCCGGCGGAAAAATTTGAAACATGTTCCATTTCTAAAGTCTGTTGGATTTTTGCAAATCAAAAGTCCGCTGCAGCCCACACACGATTGAATGGTCCGCCGGAATTGTTCTGTCGGACCTTTGATGTTGAAAAGTCCGGTCGTGTGTACGCGGCATCAGGGTGTGCAGGAGCCTTATTGCTTAGTTACCAGGTATGGATGAGGCAATTTTCTAGGTCGCTTGGTCAGGTGCCGCCGACTCCAAATAAAAGCCCAGCAACTTCACTCCAGGTATAAATGGGCAGATATAAGTACACAGGAAAAATCCAGGAGAAACTCCTGCAAAATTTGAAAAATAGAATAAAAAAAATATAAAAAACGATTTAAGTGTAGCTGTAAACAGATCGTTATTATTTCATTTAAATACATGTTTACAAAATGAATAAAAAGATTTGAAAAGTTTTTTATGACACCAAAAAAATCCTTCCCTTTCAAAGTCCACAGTCATATAAGTGAATCATTAGGTAACAATAACTAGGTGTCAGTACTGATTTACACCACAAGATGCCAGTATAGTCTATGTAATTGCATGCATTGAGCATATAATGACAGGAGCCAAACAGTTTGCAGCAAAAAAATACACTTGGGGGAAAAAAATAAAAAAATAAAAATAAGACAAACAGAGAGCAGAGACACGAACTGCTATGACTATACTGGCATCTTGTGGTGTTAGGGTCGGTTCACACAGGGGCAACCCATCAGGCGACTTAGCCGCCTGACAAGTCGTGTCCCGCTCTATGCAATGGAACCATTCTAATTGGAGCGACTCAAGTCGCTCCGACTTAGAAAAAGGTTCCTGTACTACTTTTGGGGCGACTTGCATTGACTTCTATACAGAAGTAATTTCACAAGCCGCCGCTAAAGTCGGATCCCGGTCACCTGAGGCAGTCACGCTGCAAGTCGTGCTGCCTCAGTGTGAACGGGCTCTAAATCAGTAAATTACTGTTCTGAGGCAAAACATTTACTGTTCCGCCTACAACATTTTGCTAATAGGTGTCTCTCATTCCCATCTCAAAAAAACGGGAGATATGCTTTCATGGATACAATGAAGGAATTGGTGTAGACATGAAGGCACAGGAAGTGTGTTATTCACATTAATACCAAGTAAAATAAAAGAGATTAAAGCCTGAGAATATAAAACAAATGCAGCCACCGCATCTAAGAGGTGGACAGACTCTTTGGATGGTGATCTCAGTTTCCAAAGTGGCTGTTCTCCACTAAATGAGTATGGGTAGCCATAGCTCCCAACTGTCCCTGATTTTGAGGAACTGTCCCTGATTTCAAAGGACTGTCCCTGATTTTGAGGGACTGTCCCTGATTTCAAAGGACTGTCCCTGATTTTGAGGGACTGTCCCTGATTTCAAAGGACTGTCCCTGATTTTGAGGGACTGTCCCTGATTTCAAAGGACTGTCCCTGATTTCAAAGGACTGTCCCTGATTTCGAGGGACTGTCCCTGATTTCGAGGGACTGTCCCTGATTTCGAGGGACTGTCCCTGATTTGAAACAATATCCCTCTGTCCCTCCTTCCTCCTCATCTGTCCCTCATTTTGGTCTGATCTAAATAGTTGTATATAAAATGCACTTTTTATCCTTCAAAAAGTGTTTTCCAGCGCTAAACCTTTCATCCAATTTCTAAATTGCTGCATTTGTAAATTTCAAAAGCCAATATAAAGGATGGGCAGCACAGTGGTGTAGTGGTTAGCACTCTCACCTAACAGTAAAAAGGGTCGCTGGTTTGAATCCCAACCACGACACTACCTGCCTGGAGTTTGCATGTTCTCCCTGTGCCTGTGTGGGTTTCCTCCGGATACTCCAGCTTCCTCCCACAATCCAAAGACATGCAGGTAGGTTAATTGGATCCTATCTAAATTGTCCCTAGTATGTATGAATGTGAGTTAGGGACCTATATTGTAAGCTCCTTGAGAGTAGGAACTGATGTGAGCGTATAATGTATATGTAAAGCGCTACATAAATTGACAGCGCTATATAAGTACCTAAAATAAATACATTTTTTTTAAAAAAGCACTAGTGGGTTTAACTAATCATTTTTTTTGTAGAATTCTCCTTTAAGGGGGCATGGTTAAGGGTGTGTCCTATGCCCATATACTTTTGCATATAGGTGTCCCTCATTCCCATCTTAAAAGGTTGGGAGGTATGGGGTAGCTATTGCTACATATTGTCACATAATTGATAGGAGACTGAAATTATAGAGGCAGCATCTCTTGTATCTACTGCCCAAGCACCCCTGTTGGTGGAACAGAGAGTTCAACGGGACAGGAGGAACACGAGTGCTGGAGGATGTAGCTTCCAGAACCTTGAAATGGAGATGATGACCAAGTGAATCCAGCAGGACTTGTAAATAGAACCGTAAGTCAGCAGGATAAGTTAAAGTGGTTGTAAACCCTTTACAGACCACTTTGACCTACAGGTAAGCCTAGATTAAGGTTTACCTGTACGTCCAAGAAATATCTCCTAAACCTATACAGTTTAGGAGATATTTGCAAAAAGACAGTGACAGCTGTGTACGGCACATGCACCGTAGACAGCGGCACGCATGCACACTGAGCATGCCGCAGGTAACGGCGATATGCCCTTAGTGGCAGCTCCCGTGTTAATGCATGGGAGTGACATCATCTCGGCTCCGGCCAACCACAGCGCCGGAGCCACGATACCCGGAAAGAAGATGGGGGCTCCGTGGAAGAGGGGACATCGGTGACATCGCTGGCTCCTGTGTCAGGTAAGTGACACATAATGGACTACTATGCGATGCATAGTAGTCCATTATGCTTTACCTTTGCAGGGAGACAAAGAGGAAGTAAACTCATCAGGGTTTACTTCCTCTTTAACCACTTCCCACCCAGCTAATGTACATATATACGGCCGGGTGGGAGCTCTCTACTTCTGATAGGACGTTCAGGAATGTCCTTCAGAAGGAGAGGGATCGCACGCGCGCGTGCCCGCGCAGCGGCGCAATCCCGATGTGCTCGTATCACCCGGACACGGCGCATCTCGGATCGGCAGGAGGGCTCTGTGATTGGCCCTCCTGATCACATTACAGCCGTGTCCAATCACGGCCATCATGTGATGTAAACAAACAGCCGGTTGCTAGGCAATCGGCTCTCCTCTCCTCACACGGAAGTCGTCGCTGAGGAGAGGAGAGCAGATCGCTGCAGCCGGCTGGTGATCAGTGAGTATGAGCTGTTTTTACAGCTTTTTACTCACTGATCACCAGTCTAGTGTAATACACACATCTCCCCACACGTGTCCCCAAAACACACATGTCCCCAAAACACACATGTCCCCAAATAATAAAAAGACACGTCCCCAAATAAAAAAACACATGTCCCCCACATATGTCCCACTAAAATCACATGTTCCAATGATTATCTGCACACATATATACATGATCATTTGCGTACATATGTCCGTGATCACACAAACCAATTATTATACACTTAACGGAATTTTTTTTACCAAAAACATGTAGCAGAATACATTTTGGCTTAAATTTATGACAAGATTTGATTTTATTGGATTTCCTTTAAAATAGAAAAAAAGGAAATATTGTTTTTTTTTCCAAATTTTCGCTTTTTTGCGCTTATATCGCTAAAAATAAAAAACGGAGTCGTGAATAAATACCACCAAAATAAAGCTCTATTTGTGCGAACAAAATGATAAAAATTTCATTTGGGTACAGTGTAGCATGACCGCGCAATTGTCACTGAAAGTGCGAGAGCGATGAAAGCTGAAAATTCGGGCTGGGAAGGAAGGTGTTTAAGTGCCCGGTATTGAAGTGGATAAAGGGAAACTCTGGCTTGTGCAAAGGTTCAGGATGGCAGAGCTCATGGGTGATGTCAGTAGGCATGTACCAGGACTAGGCATAGAAGCAGGAAAATGCATCAGCACATTATAAAAGTAAGTAATGAACCATGGTGTAGAGCAGAATCAGGGGCAAAAGCGTAGTCAAGATCGAGCTAAGGTCCGCAATGAGCGGGCAACAAACTACCAAATCAAGGGCCGGATCGAAGGCATAAAAATGAGATCAGGAACAGGTAGAGACTAAAAGGCTAGCTGGCTGCCAACTCACTGCTGGGAGGTGGGAGCAGGTGAACTGAGCTGCTGAAAGCCAAAATAGAAGTGCTTTATAATTTGAGGCATGTTATATCCAGTAGTAGTGACTTAAATGTAAATAAAAATGTTGGAAACATTGCAATCTTTCAGATGGACTAATTTAAAGTACAGCAAATTAACTTCCTATATAGTCAATAGGTCCAATTATTGTTTTTAATTTCTGTTCACAGAGGTTACTGGACACCTTATATAGTCACCTTTAATATTTTATGCATCCTGTCTCGGATTGCTATGTTTGGCTGGAGCTACCATTTTAAATCTGTCCACTAGCACACACACTACAAAAGTGCCATCATCTGTTTTTGGATGCTATTATTATTATTATTATTTTTGGAATTTGTCTGTAGGGCGGAGCTCCTGCCCTGTACCCCATGGATGAAGGATCACAGGGGAGGTTGTGCTGTTTGGACAACAACCACACACACTTCATACTGGTGGATGATGGGACACATGGATGCTATGGGGTGGAAATCCCACTGAGAACTCGCCTGGAGAAGTTTATTTCTGAACAAACAATGCAAAGAGGAGGTAAGGGGAAGATGGTATGGAGGTTCAGCTGGAAAACCAGGCATTTGTGGTGACATGATGAAGAGAAATGGATGGATTTATTATATTGGATGGATTTGTACCTTGAAGGAGAACTTGTCAGAATTCTCTGTTCTTACCATTAGCAAAGCTTACCACTATATGGTAGAGAGACATATCATATGGATGGTCCACAAGTGACCTTACTCTCAACATTAAAGTGTCAGCCTACCGAAACTAAATGTTATTTATAGATAGAGTCTAGTGATCCCCTTTTCCCTGACTTCTCATTTACTGAGCCCTCCAGGAGTGGGGTCTTCTCGCACAGTTCCTAGTCCTGTTTCCATCCACCTTGGTGTCTAGGGCCTTCCTACCCACCTTATTGTGCTTTTTATCCAGTTGAAAACTCCAAGCAGAAGGGAGAGTCCTTCATATTAGATGTGTTAAGTGTACCGACCCCTGTCTCAGCCATGAAGATAACAAAAGTGGGACAGACTCAACCAGGACAGGGGCTTTTGGAGGGGACTGCAGGGTAGCCTCTTGCTTACTGACTATGGGCCTTGGCATTTGAGGGAGCTATGAGCACTCAGAAAAAAGGTATGTTTGAAGTCCTAGTAGACGAAACGCGTCGGGAAGACTCCACTACTGCCCATTTTTTTATTAATAAGTGCTTGAATGACTACATAAATGTAAGGTTATTACTATTTTTTTAATAAATTTTATTTTAAACGGTATCACGCTATTTTGGCCATATTTTTCTATCCTATGTTGATTCCGGTTGGTGTCGGAGATCTCTTTTTAATGGTTATGATCAAGTGTGTCTATGAATTGGAGAAAGGCAATCCTCATGGTTTGATTAATCGATCCACGATCTGAGAGTCTGCTCCCCAGATTGGAGTAATAAGCACGTGCGACCCTGTGAATATATGTTCATTCGGGTCAACAATATCCCGTAAGCCTACATCTGTCAAGGTGGTGGTATCGGCACTTGGGTGACTTTTTTGGGGAAGAACAACCCTCGGATTGCTCTTTAGAAAATTTCCACTTCATATTTGGGATTTCACTTCTACACAAGGACTTCTTGTATTAATTTTTCTAAATTGCATCTTTACTTATTTATTTACTTTTTTATACATTGTGTATATTGTGTGCACTGTATAGTTGCATGTAATATTGCAAGGGTTGAGATTATTTTTTGTCACTAATTTATTATTTTCACAGATTCACATATCACTACTTAGCGCTACACTTTATATATAACTTTTACTACGTCTGTGCTAAAAATATCCATGTTTGGCTTGTTAGCTGCTAATTTTGGACAGCGCAGTGTCACATTGGTTGCATATATAATGCAGGATGACATATTATTACCATATTTAGCAGTCAAAGAAGCCATGATGGTCTCAGCCAACTTGAAACTCAATGAGAAGATGGATTTGAAAAGAAAGCTGATTAATGAGATTTGGATAGCCCTGGGGCTTCTTGAATACTGGGGTACTGGTATCTGTACTGCTCCTCTTCTTCTAACTGGACCTCAGATCCCGGTGGTGGTTTGGATGTCCCAGACTGAAGGAAGCTTTCCACCGCTGCCAACAAATGTGGCAGACCGCCTGGCATCCTGCCTGGGTGACCCTGCCAAACGGGGCCATCTGCCTTTCTAACCCTTCCAGAGAAGCGGTAGCTAATACCAGTCCTTTACCCCAAGTATAGTACACAGACACGATGTTGAGGTAAAAACCAAAGGAATGACTGTTTATTGAACAGAAATACAGGTTTTTATACACTTCAAAAATAGGAGCAGTAACCACATAAACAATGCAAACTTCAAACAACAATTTTGTTAAGGCTCGGTTCACACAGGGGCGACTTGTCCAGGCGACTTCGCCGCCTGACAAGTCGCTCCCTGTTCTGTACTACGGAACCGTTCTAATAGGAGCGACTCAAGTCGCTCCAACTTAGAAAAAAGGTTCGGCTCGGTTCACACAGTACGCGGCACGACTTGCAGCGCCGCGACCTCAGCGGCGACTTGCAAAACGACTTCTGTATAGAAGTCAATGCAAGTCGCCCGAAGTCGCCGCAAAAGTAGTACAGGAACCTTTTTTCTAAGTCGGAGCGACTTGAGTCGCTCCTATTAGAACGGTTCCGTAGTACAGAACGGGGAGCGACTTGTCAGGCGGCGAAGTCGCCTGGACAAGTCGCCCCTGTGTGAACCGAGCTTCCTGTACTACTTTTGCGGCGACTTTGGGCGACTTGCATTGACTTCTATACAGAAGTCGTTTTGCAAGTCGCCGCTGAGGTCGCGGCAGGTCGCGGCGCTGCAAGTCGTGCCGCGTACTGTGTGAACCGAGCCTAACAGCTAACAGTGATCTCTAGACAAGTCTTATCAATATAGCCAGGTACACACTATCACAAAAAAAAAATGACAGCTCTGTGCGGAGCTGCTGTACTAACTATTCAACGTCAGTACATCGATCTCCCCCGCTTAGCTGTTGTGTTCTGACTGGGGGACGGCCCCCCCGCCAGAACACCCGGGTCAGCGCTCTCAGCCATTGGCTGAGAACACTGATGGGGAACCGGTCAGCTGCTGGTTTTTCAGCATGCACATCCATCTGTCGAATCGGCTGCCATAAGCACGGGCCGAATGTCGGCCGGGTTTTGTTGAACCATAGGCATTCGGCTGTACGGGGCTTATGACTAACAGTCAAAGCAATTCCCCAGGCCAGACAATCAGGCACCAGTAACCAAGTATTCAAAAAGACCCAGGGCTGTCCACATCTCATTAACCAGCTTTCTTTTCACATCTTCTCACTGAGTTTCAAGTTGGCAGAAACCATCATGGCTTCCTTGACTGTTAAATGTGTTATTAATATGTGATCTTGCATTACATAACAGGACATCTTCCTGAATGCTTGTAGCTCCCTCAAATGCCAAGGTCCATGAGGCTACCCTACAATCCCCTCCAAAAACCCCTGTCCCTGTTGTGTCCTTCACAAAACGTAATGCCTCTGAGAGTTACAAGAAGTAATTAGTTGGGTTTAAGTGTATCTAAAGCCCAAACCTTAATATAGTAAGTACTGGTTAGGTCCTCTGTCAGGTTTTATTGCTCTTGGTGTCCTCTATTTTTAATGTTGACCATTGTCTTGGGATAGAAAGTGATAGGAAATTCTACATTTTTATGGCAGTCACCAGAACAGGGGTTAAAGGGAAATCTTTGAATGAGGGCGCTGGTTTTAGTGCCAAATAAAAGGGTATTTCCCCTCATTTTTAAAGAAGTCTATTAATTTACTCTCCATTATCCACCTGACACAAAGGGGTTGATTTATTAAAACTGGAAAGTACAAAATGTGGTGCAGCTCTGCAAACCAATCAGCTTCCAGTTTTTTGTTGTTTTTATTTTTTTCAAAGTTTAATGGAAAAAGCTGAAGTTAGATGCTGATTGGCTACCATGCACCAGATTTTGCACTCTCCAGTTTTAGTAAATCAACAACATCCAGGCATGTACTGCCCATCGGGACTACCGGGAGTTTCCCGGTGGGCCGATGGCTCAGTAGGCCACTCTGATGTAAGGGGGCTGCTGATGGGACACTCTGATGTAAGGGGGCTGGTGATGGGACACTCTGATGTAAGGGGGCTGGTGATGGGACACTCTGATGTAAGGGGGCTGCTGATGGGACACTCTGATGTAAGGGGGCTGGTGATGGGACACTCTGATGTAAGGGGGCTGGTGATGGGACACTCTGATGTAAGGGGGCTGGTGATGGGACACTCTGATGTAAGGGGGCTGGTGATGGGACACTCTGATGTAAGGGGGCTGCTGAGACACTCTAATGTAAGGGGGTGCTGATGGGACACTCTAATGGTAAGGGGGTGCTGATGGGACACTCTGATGTAAGGGGGCTGCTGATAGGACACTCTGATGTAAGGGGGCTGCTGATGGGACACTCTGATGTAAGGGGGCTGCTGATGAGACACTCTGATGTAAGTGGGTGCTGATGGGACACTCTGATGTAAGGGGGCTGGTAATGGGACACTCTGTTGTAAGGGGGCTGGTGATGGGACACTCAAAATGTAAGTGGGCCGGTCTAGATGAAGTCCAGGGCCACATTTCTGTCCCAGTCCAGCCCTGACAACAACAAAAATATAATTCTGGGTTAAATGAGCATTCAAAGGTTCATGGCTCAGCACAGATTAATTGTGAACATTAATATACAATGCACTCAGACTGCTTATTTGAGACTGTAACAGTAAGTCCTTGTACACACGGTCGGACATTCCGACGGTAAATGTCCGATCGGACCGTGTTGTTGGATAATCCGACCGTGTGTGGGCTTCATCTGACTTTTTCCATCGGAATATCCGACCAACAAAGTTTGAAAGATGGATATAAAAATTTTCCGACAACATGATCCGATTGGACTTTGTCCGATCGTTTGTAGAGAATTCCGATCGGACAAAGTGCCACGCATGCTCAGATCTAATTCCTAGACCAAAGCTATTGGCTACTAGCCTGAACGTAGTCCCATCGTAACTAAATAACGTCATCACGTTACGAACGATTGGATTTTCCGACAACTTTGTCCGACCGTGTGTATGATACACCAGTTTCGGACAAAATCCGACGGATTTTGTTGTCGGAATGTCGGACCGTGTGTACAAGGGCTAAGACATATTCATCCCACAAAAAGCTAAGATGCAATTTTATGTTATTTTATTTCTCTATCCCAGGAACAGCCATTAAAATCCCTATAGTGTGTGTGGTGCTGGAAGGAGGTCCCGGAACATTGGATGTGAGTTCATAAATGCCCAATCAGGTCTATAGTTGCTATATTGTAGGTATAAAAGCACTTTGTTAGCACTAAATACCTTTGCAAGCTCAGTTATTAGTTTTTAAAGCTAGTAGCAAGATTCAAGTATGAAAACACGACTCTTGTAGTTAAATAGTATCTGCTTATCCCAAAGTTCATCTTTTTTTACTGAGAAGCCTGTGAATCTTCATACAGCCCATGTTGACCTTCCAATGTCCCCTGGGCTTGGATCTGTAGACTCTAGTTCAGCCTTTCTCAACCTTTTCAACACTGAGATACCCTTGAAATAGTTCTTTGGTCTCGGGGAACCCCTGCTAAAAATTAGAAATCTACAACTCATAATATATTAGTATGATGGTCAGTAGGAAGAATGGTCCTTACACTTGTGGTCATTGGGAAGAATTACCTCCTTCCAGATAGCTAAAAAGATCAATGGCGTCAGTGGGAACTTATCTAAGAGGCAGAAATGGCCCAATGCTGAAGGAACCCCTAGCAACCTCTGGAGGAACCCTAGGGTTCCACGGAACCCTGGTTGAGAATCACTGCTCTAGTTTCTTTTGTCAATAAAGCTACACTCCTGGACGCTATTACTCTATTTACGCTATTTAAAGATAGTTTACTGTGTTTTTTCATGAGACGCGCATGTGTGTCATTACCAATCTGTTAAATCCCATTTGTCTGCAGGCCTAGACACAGATGACTAGGATTTGGGTGGAGAGGGATAGAAAACAAATTTTTTTCCTAGGTGGTAAATAAACCATTCTAGTTTCAGGTTGGTGCTGGAAAGTCTACATGTATGCTTTGGAAGCATTTGTAATACAGACCATTCTATGGATAATGTTTCCATGTACAGATGTTTATACTACATACATTTAATGCCTTAGAGCACATATGTCATACACAAGGCCCACGGCCTGAATCTGCCCCCCCCCCCCCCCAGGCCTTGTTCTGTGGACCTAGAACTTTTCTGCCACCTCCGACTCTCACCTTCCACTCCCATGGCAGGGAGGGCCAGGCCAGGTAGGAGGGAGAGATGCAAGGAAGCTTTAAGGGAATTGAGGCTGCACACACACCTGCACTCTGTATGTAGCACACCCCAGATACAACCGGCCCTTTGAAGGCAACCATACTGCTGACCCAGCCCACAATGACATTTAGTTTGACACCCCTGCCTTAGAGATTTCTATCTGAGACAGTCTTTTTCTTTTTCTTTATTTTTTTCTTTTTTTTTTTTTTTTTTTTTTTTTTTTTTATACTTTGGGCAGCACAGTGGTGTAGTGGTTAGCACTCTCACCTAGCAGCAAATAGGGTCACTGGTTCAAATCCTGACCGCCACCATCTGCCTGGAGTTTGCATGCTCTCCCTGTGCCTGCATGGGTTTCCTTTGGGTACCTCAGCTTCCTCCCACAATGGCGTTTAGTTTGACACCCCAGCCTTAGAGATTTCTATCTGAGACAGCCTTTTTGCTTGGGGCAGCACAGTGGTGTAGTGGTTAACACTCTCATCTAGCAGCAAATAGGGTCACTGGTTCAAATCCCAACCACCACCATCTGCCTGGAGCTTGCATGCTCTCCCTGTGCCTGCATGGGCCTCCCTTGGGCACCTCAACCTCCTCCCACACCCCAAAGACACACAGATAGGTTAATCAGTTCCTGTCTACAAAATTGGCCCTTGTATGTGTTTGTAAGCACGTTGGGACCCTTCAGGGTAAAGGACCGCACTATATCAAGATGCAACTCAACTCAACTCTCAACCTATTTTCCACCAGAGAGTGTAGGTAACCTTCTTCTCTCCAATGTTCTAATTGTTCCCTCATACAGACCATCTACAGTTCAATGTGTAACAACACACCATGTGTCATTGTGGAGGGATCTGGTCGAGTTGCTGACATCATAGCACAAGTGGCGAATCTGAGTTCCTCTAGAATTACCATCAACCTCATTAAGGAGAAGCTGCAAAATCTTTTCTCAGAGTCGTACGACAGTTTCACAGAAGCTCAAATTATCATGTGGACCAAGAAAGTGAGTGATGGTCACACAGTGGCTCATTGATTCTTTTTTTAACTTCATCAATCTGTCCACTAGCAGTCTTTGGCTAAAACATACACTTAATCCTATTTCAGATATTCACGTGTCTCCAAATTTCTCCACAGATTCAAGATATTGTCCGCATGGGGTCTCTGCTTACCATCCTCCGAGAGCAGAAGGCTGGAGATCAAGGGATGGATGTGGCAATCCTGCAAGCTTTGCTGAAAGGTCAGAGATTGACACTAGCAGAAAATAACATCTGAGGCTCCATAACAGGAAAAAGTATCTGCTTTCCATTAGACATTTTTTAGACTTGCACATTAAAGTGTATATATAGACATAAACTGTGGCCTAAGATACACTTTTAAGTGATTCTAAAAAAAAAAAATGTTAAACTTACCTGCTCTGTGTAATGGTTTTGCACAGAGCAGCCCCGATCCTCTTCTTTTTGGGACTTTCACTGGAGGTTCTGGCTCCTCCCACCTGCCACTAGACATGTGCGATTCGTTTCGTACGAATCTCAAATTGCCTGGGGGCCCCATAATCTCCTATTGCCTGGGGGCCCCATGAGTTGTCAGTCCGCCCCTGGCTAAGTCTCAATGGGGAATGGCAATGCATCCATGTTAAATGCTGACTGTATACCATTTGTACTTTATGCTGTCTATCTGTAAACTGACTTTTTTTCGTCTGAAAAGTTCAATAAAAACTATTATGCAAAAAAAAAAATAGCAAACATGTCATGACATGTCAAAAAAAAAGGTCGCTGCCCCTACCTATAACTGGTCTTCATAGCAAGGAGCACTGGAAGGGCAAACGCATGTCAAATAAAACCAAAGAATTTCCAAGCTCAACTTACCAACCAGCTTGCGCCCAACCAAATTAACTTGTCTAACAGTATGCGTTAAAAACAGGAGTTTAGTTGCACACATTTGAAAATACATACGTAAGCTGCAGGCCTCGGCAAGGCACCCTGTATCCTGCAGACCCTACCTCTAACTTTTAAGAGTCTCCACAGTGGGCGCACATGTATTCTGATGGATAGATGAAGGGTAGATGACTGGAGGGAGCCCCCCCTTCATTATAGGTGCAGGGACACACTGAACACCCAGCACATTGCACAATGGTAGAAAAGGTGTCAGTGCGTTGCCTTGACCAATATCTCAACAATACAAAAACAGGTCATTGCCCCCACCTATAATATGTCATACTTTGCATGGATTTGCACAGAGCAGCCCAAATCCTCCTCATTCTGGGTCCCTCACCAGCTCTCCTGGCCCCTCTCTCCTGCCCCCACAGCAAGCAGCTTGCTATGGGGTCAGCTAAGCCAAGTCACAGCTCCCTGTGTCCATTCAGACACGGAGCACCCGTTTGGCCCTGCCCCTCTCTCTCCTGATTGGCTAACTGACATTGATTGACTGCAACGTGAGCCAATGGTGCCACTGCTGTGTCTCAGCCAATCAAGAGGGAGAATCTGGGGCACTCGTGCACAGCGCTGGAGGAAGATTGGGCTCAGGTAGGTATTAGAGGGGCTAAGGGGCATTGATACACACAGAAGGTTTTTTTTTTATCTTCATGCATAGAATGCATGAAGATAAAAAAAAAACTTCTGTCTTTACAACCATTTTAAGGTAAAAAAAAAAAAAACTTGAATTTTTATGCCCCATACACACGGTTGGACATTCCGACCACAAAATCCGTAGGATTTTTTTCCAAAACTTGTCTTGCATACACACTGTCGCACAAAGTTGTCGGAAAAATCCGATAGTTCGGAACGAGGTGATGTACAAAACGTACAACGGGACTATGTAGAGGCCAGTAGCCAATAGCTTTCGTCCCCAAATATTTTCTGAGCATGTGTGGCGCTTTGTGCGTCGGAATTCTCTACACACGATCAGAAAAAGTTCCAATTGGATTTTGTTGTCGGAAAATTTGAGATCCAGAAATCAAACTTTTTACCTTGGAAATTCCGACAGAAAAAGTCCGATAGAGCCCACACACACAATCGGATTTTCCAACAACATAATCCGATCTGACTTTTTCCGTCGGAATTTCCGACCGTGTGTACGGGGCATTAGAACCACTTTAATGACTGTAGAAGCATTACCGATGACACGTCTGATTGTTTTCAAATGTTGTATTTTCATTAAGTGCTCCTTACTATGTGGCATTTCTTGTCAGTCACCCCTGAAGAACTGAACTCATATATTATAAGTAAAGCATGCGCAACTTGAGGATATTACCTTTTTTGAAGAATGAGGAATGGTCATGCACATGTATGACCATTCCTCATTTTTCAAAAAGGGTAATATCCTCAAGTTTGTTTTTACATATCACCTATTTGTTACACCATTAGATTGTTGCTTCAAAAATACAAAATTTTACAGATTTACCCCAAGAACGGGTATAGAGTACCTGTAGTGGGACACAGATTTGGATGGAAATCTTTGGGGGGGAGAACTGACCACTAGTCAGGACTAGTGGTCAGTTCTCCCCACCACCCCCCCACCCCAGTCTTACTGATTAAGGTTTAAATAAGCCAAAAAAACACTATGCTAACTTGATAGGTAAAGTCTTTCTTGAAAGTGAAAAAAACAACAACATGGTGACCATTGATATCTGTCTTTCAGCCTCCCACAATGCTGATCACAATGGCCAGGAGAACTGGGACCATCAGTTGAAACTTGCCGTGTCCTGGAATCGGTCAGACATTGCTGAGACTCAGATCTTTACTAAAGACTGGACCTGGAAGGTTGGACAAACGTATTCTTTGTTGTTACGTGTGACCAATTGATTGTCCGCTTTCCCTCATTTTGATTATCTTGACAAAATATATATACTCACCGAGCACTTTATTAGGTACACCTTGCTAGTATCAGGCTGAACCCCCTTTTGCCTTCAGAACTGCCTTCGTTCTTCGTGGCATAGATTCAACAAGGTGTTGGAAAACGTTCCTCAGAGATTTTGCTCCATAGTGACATGATAGCATTTAAGGGAATGTAGATTGTCTAGAAGTGGTTTTTAACCCCTTCATGTCTATTAAAGTGTGATGTCCAATCACCCACACAGGCCTGGGAGATTAGCCCATTGAGTCAATGACACAAAACAACAAAGTCTCTCCAATCAAATCTAATCTTTATTCTTTGGTGTGAATATTTAAAGGGGGCTTTCAGAAAGTACCGCCCTTTGAACATGTCATACAGATAATCCAATCATATACAAGTACAGCCTACAATAAAAGTGAAACTAGTGATTCCTCAAAATCATGTGCTTTCCAAGAAACGAAACAACTGAAAGAAGATAACAGTAACATGAGAAACGAAACTAGATTAGCAAAACTAGAGCATGTATATTTGTGAAGTGGATGTTAGAGAGAGACAAAATGGAAACCAAATTTCTTAAAGAATGAAAGCGGTTAAGCTAAATATCCCTTCAAGCATCACGCAGGTGCTGCAGATTTGTCGGCTGCACATCTATGATGCGTATCTCACATGCCATCACATCCCAAAGGTGCTCTATTGGATGAGATGTGGTGACTGTGGAGGCCATTGGAGGACAGGGACCTCATTGTCCAGTGGTGAGATGATTGGAGCTTTGTGACATGGTGCATTATCCTGCTGGAAGGAGCCATCAGAAGATGGGGACACCGTAGTCATAAAGGGATGGACATGGTCAGCAACAATACTCAGGTAGGTTGTGGTGTTTAAATGATGCTCAATTGGTACTAAGGGGGCCAAAATGTGCCTAGAAAATATCCCCCACACCATTACACCCCCACCACCAGCCTGAACTACTGATACAAGGCAGGATGGATCCATGCTTTCATGTTGTTTACGCCAATTATAGCTCAGGGGGTTTAGTACAACGCCCCACACTATATAAGGCCACCAACACGGCGGCCTTGTGTAGTGTGTTGGCGTGCATGGAAAGAGCTAGATAGGCAGGGACAGTGTGTTCTTTTCTCAGCCATCTGCAGGAGTTAGTGGGTGTTGTGTGCCTCCAGCACAATATACACCTGTATCTACCCTTTATTGCTGGTGTTCTCTCATACAGGCATCTGCAGGAGTTAGTGGGTGTTGTGTGCCTCCAGCACAGCACAGTATACACCTGTATCTACCCTTTATTGCTGGTGTTCTCTCATACAGGCATCTGCAGGAGTTAGTGGGTGTTGTGTGTCTCCAGCACAGTATACACCTGTACCTACCCTTTATTGCTGGTGTTCTCTCATACAGGCATCTGCAGGAGTTAGTTGGTGTTGTGTGCCTCCAGCACAATATACACCTGAAGATACCCCTTATTGCTGGTGTTGTCTGTTGCATATCTTGCATATTGGCCTTTAAAATTAGCACTTTTGATTTGAACATTCGAGTCCCATAGACTTTAATAGGGTTCTAAAGTTCGTATGAATTTTAGGTCCATTCGAAGGTTCTGGTACGAACCGGGGGGGGGGAAGGCTCATCCCTATTTGCCAGTCATGCATTATATTCTGATATGATTGCAAGGTATGGACATATACTCCAACATGTATAGGCTGTACATTTAAAATGCTGCAGCGGAATTTGTTGTGATTTGCTTTAGTATTATTTTTCTTGTTTGTTTATTTTGATTTTTCAATTTAGAGCTTCCTCTTGCTTGTCTTCTAGCCCTCCGATCTGTATCCCAGCCTGACATTGTCATTAATTGAAGACAAACCTTCATTTGTGCGCCTGTTCCTGGAGCGTGGAGTCAGTCTGGCGGAGTACCTCGATAGGGACACTCTCACCGAATTGTACAACAATACGGACCCATACAGTTTGATTCACAGCAAACTTGAGAGGGAAGCCACAGTGGAGGGATCAAAGGAAGTTGTTGTCTCTACTATCGAACTTCATCACGTCTCCCGCGTCCTACAGGATCTTCTGGGAGATCTAACGGAGCCCCTATACCGAGATGCAAAGCGTAAGCAAAGGAACCTGGCACATGTCAACATCAAGGTGATTAATGTGGTCTTTGTAAAGTGAAAAGAACCTCAAATTCTCAGATACAGGGTGACATTCGTAGAACCTACCAGCAAATTAGGCAGTGGGAACTGTGGGATTGGTAGTATTACGGGTTGAGGTCTTCTATCTCTCAGGAGAGCACCTAATATGGTGGCTTCAAAGCAGATACAAAAAAAGGTTAGATAAATCTGAACGTTTACACCCCATTCACACTGGGGCGTTTTTCAGGCGCTTTAGCGTTAAAAAAAGCGCCTGTAAGGCGCTTGAAAGAAGCCTCATCTGCAATACCAATGTGAAAGCCTAAGTGCTTTAAGAGCCCTTTCACAATGTCAGCGCCTGAAAAACGCTCGTAAAGCGCCGCTTAAACTAGCAGCGCTTTACCAGCGTTTTTCAAGCATTATTGGGGCGCTTTTAACCCCTGCTAGTGGCCAAATAAAGGGTTAAAAGCGGCCACAAAGTGCTGCTGTCAATAGCGCTTTTCAGGCTCTTTTCAGGTGTTTTACAGGAGCTTCCAATTGATTTCAACGGGAGGGGGCGCTTTAGGAGCGTTGTATTCACCGCTCCAAAAGCTCTGCAAAGAAGCTGCTTGCATGATTTTTTTTGACACCCTGCCAGCGCAGCGCCTCGGTGTGAAAGCACTCTGGCTTTCACATTGGGATTGCAGTTGCGGCTTCTTTCAGGCACTTTACAGGCGCTTTTTTTTTTAAAGCTAAAGCGCCTGAAAAATGCCCCAGTGTGAAAGGGATCTCAGTGTGAAAGCACTCAGGCTTTCACATTGGGATTGCAGATGAGGCTAAAGCACCTGAAAAATGCCTTAAAAACGCCCCAGCGTGAAAGGGGTCTTATTTAGAAATTTGTGATTTTGATGAAATTGAGCTACTTTAGCCAAAATTTGTTTGAAAGAATTACATTCTACTTTTTTTTAAATGATCTTTATTCATAGAGTGTGCATTTCTTAGACCCCTTTCACACTGGGGCATTTTTCAGGCGCTTTACCGTTAAAAAAAAGCGCCTGTAAAGCGATTGAAAGAAGCCTCATCCGCAATCCCAATGTGAAAGCCCGAGTGCTTTCACACTGAGATCCCTTTCACACTGGGGCGTTTTTCAGGCGCTTTAGCTTTAAAAAAAAGTGCCCGAAAGAAGCCGCAACTGCAATCCAAATGTAAAAGCCCGAGTGCTTTCACGCTGAGGCGCTGCGCTGGCAGCTTCTTTGCAGCGCTTTTGGAGCAGTGAACACACCGCTCCTAAATCGCCTCTTCCCACTGAAATCAATGGGAAGCGCCTGCAAAACGCCTGAAAAGCGACTGCAAAGCGCTTTTGGCAGCAGCGCTTTTGGGCGCTTTTAACCCTTTATTTGGCCACTAGCAGGGGTTAAAAGCGCCCCAAAAACGCTGGTAAAGCGCTACTAGTGTGAAAGGGGTCTTAGAGGGTTTACTATGGGTAGTTTAGTTTATTTAATATTATTTTTGTCTGAGTATTCTTTCCATTTGTTTCATATATCTGAATGTTAAATGCATAATGTTGCTTTAAAAAAAAAAGTAGCTCCGCTTTTGTTGATAACAAAATGAATCCTCTCTGTTGATCAATGTTCTTTGTTTATCAATGTAAATTGCAGGGATTTTAACAAACTTTGTTGCAGATTCTTACCTGTTTCTGCTCTGAAGTGATAATGAATGGGAGTGACTTTCTCATTATTGATCAACTGGTGCACATGCAGTGTTCTATAGAAGAAGGTTGCAGGGATTGCATCCCTTTAGATGTGATTAACTTTTTGGAAGCATCTCACCAAAAATTAATTTTTTTTCTGCAGAGGATACCTAAACTCTGACGTGTAACTTATTGCAGACTTCTGAGAAAAACAGTGAGCCAATCACACAAGTAGAAACAAGCAGGAAATAACATTTCTGGGGAAGTTCTGTACACCCACTTCAGGTTGCCATTGCATTTTTCAGAAAATTACAATGCTGCAGATTGAAAAGGAAAGGTTATTTTTTTTATGTAGCACGACCCCCTTGGGGACTGCTTGGATATACCTGCTCATCTGCATCACCATGACCCTGTAAACATTCCAACCCATTTGACACTCTGGGTTCAGACATCTTTGCACCACCTTGAAGTAATTAGTAAAACAACTCAGTGCGTTTTTTACATGTGCATTACGTTTCGTTCTGAATCGAAATTCGGACTAATTATTCATTATTCAGACATTCGGATGCATCCGAATTACCGAATTACAATACTAACGAATTTAAACAAATCCAAAATGTTTCGAATCGAAAAACCGTGGACGAAATTTGAATCGAATTTGAAATCTATTAAAATCGAAATCTATTCGAGTCGAATTCTAAAACAAATTAGAAACGAATTAGAAAAATATAAATCGATTTCTAAAAAAGAATACAATAAAATAGAATATAAGATAAAAAAACAATAGAATAGAAATAAAAGAATAGCAAAGAATAGAATAGAATTGAATAGAATATAATAAAATACAATAAAATATGACCGTCTTCTGAAATTCAAATTTCAAATAGTATAAATTTTAATTTGAGAATAGATTGGAAAATAACAAATATCAAAACAATGGAAACTAAAATAATTTATATTATATTTTATTCTATGCAGTTCTCTTGTTTTTCTAGTCTAATTTTTTCTATTATTTTATATTCTATTCTAATATGAAATCATTCTATACTAAATTCTAATTTTGGAAGATGGTGTGTATATATATATATATATATATATATATATATATACATACATTTTTATTATTCTAGTCTTTTCTACTCTATTCTAATCTTTTCTATTCGAATTTGAATTCATTCTATATGAATTTCGAATTTCAGAAGATGGTTATATATATAAATATTTATGTTTTTCTATGCTATTCTTTTCTATTATTTTCTATTCTATTATAATCTTTTCTATTCAAATTTGATTTCAGTTACCATGTTCCGACATTCGAATTTCATATAGATTGAATTCAAATAGAAAAGATTAGAATAGGAATAGAAAATAAACTAGAAAAACAATAGAAGAGATATGATATTTTATTCTATTCTGTTCTATTGTTTTTCTTTTCTATTCAAATTTGAATTCATTCTATATGAATTTCAAATTTCATGAGATGGTTTTATATAACCATTTTCTGAAATTCATATTTCATATAGAATGAAATCAAATTTTAATAGGAAAGATTAGAATCCATTTTGCGAAATTCTAATTTCATATAGAATGAAATCGAATTTGAATAGAAAAGATTAGAATATAAAATAATAGAAAAGAATATCATTGAAAACCAATAGAACAGATCAGAAAAAAAAAAAAAAAAAATATATATATATATATATATATATATATAAAACCATGTTCCGACATTCAAATTTTGTATAGAATGAATTTGAATTAGAATACAAAAGATTAGAATAGAAATAGAAAATAGACTAGAAAAACAATACAGAAAACAGATATGATATTTTATTCTATTCTGTTCTATTGTTTTTCTATTCTATTCTAATCTTATATATTCAAATTTGAATTCATTCCATGTGAATTTCGAATTTCAGAAGATGGTTATATATATAAATATTATATATATATATATATATATATATATATATATATATATATATATATATAACCCTTTTCCGAATTTCACATTTCATATAGAATGAATTCAAATTCGAATTCGAAATAGAAAATAGACTAGAAAAACAAAAGAACAGAATAAAATAAAATTATATGTATTATATTTTATTCTATTCTGCTCTATTGTTTTTCTATTTTATTCTAATCTTTTCTATTCGAATTTGAATTCATTCTATATGAATTTCGAGTTTCAGAAGATGGTTATATATCTTCAGAAGATGTTTTTTTTATATATATATATATATGTATGTATATATTATATAACATATTATATATATACAGTGGTGTGAAAAAGTGTTTGCCCCCTTCCTCATTTCCTGTTCCTTTGCATGTTTGTCACACTTAAGTGTTTCGGAACATCAAACCAATTTAAACAATAGTCAAGGACAACACAAGTAAACACAAAATGCAATTTGTAAATGAAGGTGTTTATTATTAAAGGTGAAAAAAATCCAAACCATCATGGCCCTGTGTGAAAAAGTGATTGCCCCCTAAACCTAATAACTGGTTGGGCCACCCTTAGCAGCAACAACTGCAACCAAGCGTTTGCAATAACATGCAATGAGGCTTTTACAGCGTCCTGGAGGAATTTTGGCCCACTCATCTTTGCAGAATTGTCCTAATTCAGTTACATTAGAGGGTTTTCGAGCATGAACGGCCTTTTTAAGGTCATACCACAACATCTCAATAGGATTCAGGTCAGGACTTTGGCTAGGCCACTCCAAAGTCTTCATTTTGTTTTTCTTCAGCCATTCGGTGGTGGACTTGCTGGTGTGTTTAGGATCATTGTCCTGCTGCAGAACCCAAGTTCGTTTCAGCTTGAGTACACGAACAGATGGTCGGACATTCTCCTTCAGGATCTCTTGGTAGACAGCAGAATTCATAGTTCCTTTTATCACGGCAAGTCTTCCAGGTCCTGAAGCAGCAAAACAGCCCCAGACCATCACACTACCACCACCATATTTTACTGTTGGTATAATGTTCTTTTTATGAAATGCAGTGTTCCTTCTACGCCAGATATACTTGGACACACACCTTCCAAAAAGTTCCACTTTTGTCTCATCGGTCCACAGAATGTTGTCCCAAAAGTCTTGGGGATCATCAAGATGTGTTGTGGAGAAATTGAGACGAGCTTTAATGTTCTTTTTGCTCAGCAGTGGTTTTCTCCTTGGAACTCTGCCATGCAGGCCATTTTTGCCCAGTCTTTTCCTGATGGTGGAGGCATGAACGCTGACCTTAACTGAGGCAAGTGAGGCCTGCAGTTCCTTGGACGTTGTTGTGGGGTCTTTTGTGACCTCTTGGATGAGTCGTCGCTGCGCTCTTGGGGTAATTTTGGGCGGCCGGCCACTCCTGGGAAGGTTCACCACTGTTCCATGTCTTCGCCATTTGTGGATAATGGCTCTCACTGTGGTTCGCTGGATTCCCAAAGCTTTGGAAATGGCTTTATAACCCTTTCCAGACTGATAGATCTCAATTACTTTCTTTCTCAATTGTTCCTGAATTTCTTTGGGTCTCGGCATGATGTGTAGCTTTTAAGGATCTTCTGGTGGACCTTACTGTGTCAAGCAGCTCCTATTTAAGTGATGCCTTGATTGTGAACAGGTGTGGCAATAATCAGGCCTGGGTGTGGCTAGAGAAATTGAACTCAGGTGTGGACAACCACAGTTATAGTATGTTTTAACAAGGGGGCAATCACTTTTTCACACAGGGCCATGATGGTTTGGATTTTTTTTCACCTTTAATAATAAACACCTTCATTTACAAATTGCATTTTGTGTTTACTTGTGTTGTCCTTGACTATTGTTTAAATTGGTTTGATTTTCCGAAACACTTAAGTGTGACAAACATGCAAAGGAACAGGAAATGAGGAAGGGGGCAAACACTTTTTCACACCACTGTATATATATATATATATATATATATATATATATATAAATTATATTCTGTTCTATAGTTTTTCTAGTCTATTATTTTCTACTCTATTCTAATCTTTTCTATTCAAATTTGAATTCATTTTATATGAAATTCGAATTTCGGAAGATGGGTTTATATATGCATACCGTATATACTCGAGTATAAGCCGAGATTTTCAGCCTCTTTTTTGAGGCTGAAAGTGCCCCCCTCGGCTTATACTCGAGTCATCGCTGTCTGCCTGCTCGATCAGCGTGTCGAGCAGACAGACAGCGGACATTCTACCATTCAAACGCCGCGCCTCCGCCTCCGCCTTCGCCTGTGATAGGCGGAACACTGAATTTCCCAGCAGCCTGTGTTCCGCCTATCACGGACATCGTCTCATCCTCGTACTACGGACGAGGATGAGACGATGTCCGTGATAGGGGGAACACAGGCTGCTGGGAAATTCAGTGTTCCGCCTATCACAGGCGAAGGCGGAGGCGCGGCTTTTGAATTTTAGAATGGCCGCCGAGGCGCCGACGAAGAGCGGCGATCCTGGCAAGGCACGGGACGGAGACAAGGCAAGGCACGGCACGACACGGGACGGAGGCAAGGAGGCAAGGCACGGCACGGGACGGAGGCAAGGAGGCAAGGCACGGCACGGGACGGAGGCAAGGAGGCAAGGCACGGGACGGAGGCTCGGGACACAGGCTCGGGACACAGGTAGGCTGGACACACACACACACACACACACACACACACACACACACACACACACGGACACACACACACAGGGATGGATGGATGGAGACACACACACACAGGGATGGATGGATACACACACACACAGGGATGGATGGATGGATGGAGACACACACACACAGGGATGGATGGATGGAGACACACACACACAGGGATGGATGGATGGATGGAGACACACACACACAGGGATGGATGGATGGATGGACACACACACACACAGGGATGGATGGATGGATGGACACACACACACACAGGGATGGATGGACGGACACACAGGGATGGACGGACACACAGGGATGGACGGACACACAGGGATGGACGGACACACACACAGGGATGGACAGGCATGTCTCACCCTCGGCTTATACACGAGTCAATAAGTTTGCCAGTTTTTTGGGGGGTAAATTGGGGGCCTCGGCTTATATTCGGGTCCGCCTATACTCGAGTATATACGGTATATAAATTTTTTCTATGCTGGCCTATTGTTTTTCTATGCTTTTCTTTTCTATTATTTTCTATTCTAATCTTTTCTATTTGAATGCGAATTCATTCTATACGAAATTCGAATTTTGGAAAATGGTTGTATAGAAATAGAATGAACTAGTTTACTTTTTCAAATTCGGTTACATTTTTTTCAAAAGCGGTAGAATTTTTTTTAGAATTTGATAGTTTTTTTTTCGAATGCGGTAGAATTTTTTTTCAAATTTGATAGTTTTTTCGAATGCGGTAGAAATTTTTTCGAAGAATCCCAAAAACAAATGTAACGAATGCTTACGAATTTAACTAAACAAATTTAGTTAAATAGTGAATCGAAACGAAACAAAACAAATGTTTTCATCTTGCACATGTCTAGTGCGTTTATATTGTAGTAACATTTACTGGAGTACTTTAAAGAAGATCTTGTTGCATAGAAGAGGCAATAGATCAACTGAGCTTTGGATAACAGTCCTAGCTCAGCTGACAAATTCCTCAATAATGATACACATTAAGGCTGTTTGGCAATAACAATATATTATATACACGTATGTACAATGGAGGACCACTTGAACATGACCTGAAAGGATAAGAGTTAAGCATTAATTCTGACAATACGTCTAAAGGGAAACTCGGGCCGGCCTATTTATCCTTTAATCCTAATGAGAGATTATAGAAACGAGAATGGTATGAGGGCCCTTTAAGCAGTAATGACAGCAATGTACCAGTTGCAGGCCCGATGGTCTTCACCTGCAGTCATGAGCTCATTAACTATATCCTATAAGGTGCAATAACAAGGAAATGGTATTGCTTGGAATGGTTGAGGCTAAAGGTGTCTATATACAGTGTTCTAGTAGAAGTGCGGTAACGTGTTCCTAAGGTAAAGCTGTCTGTACACAGCGTCCCAGTGAAGCAACAAAGAAAGGTTTGCAAAGGTGGACAATTGCCCTCTCACCAACGACCAGGCTGATTCAATGTCATCTGAACAGCGGCTCCCGGAGAGGTGTTCTTGCAGCGGATCCGCTGTGACGATCACCTGATACGAAGCATGGGTTGTCACACTGCCGAGTTGATACTAGATGGTTGTCTAATGAATAGCAAACAGTGCCAGGCCCTTCTTGTCCGGTTGGGAATGTTGTACACCACGTAGTACCTCGCTCTCCCTGCACAGAGAGGTCCATCACACACAAGGCCCAGAAGGAAGAGAGCGCGGGGCGGGTCTCCGGCCTCTTTTATAGCTCTTCCCAGCAATCTCCCTGATTGTAGCAAAGATCCCTGGAATTTGTAGGAACTACTAATCCCACAATCCCGTTGGTTTGGCTCACAAATATGATGTCAGTTAGTGACACTGGGCACTAGAGGGACAATACGATATATAGAAATGACAGGGGGTCACTATACTTTGCAACTGTAGTCCACATTGCTACATCTACTAACAATATATTACAACATGGCTGGTCTCACAATTACATATGCTATATTTGTAGAGCTCACTTCTGAAAGGGCCTAATGTCTTGCCCCAGATTTTTTTTCCAAACTAGTACAGCAGCAGCCGGGCACACAGTACCAGTCACTCTTCTGGCTCAACGAACAGTCTAGGACAGTGTTTCTCAAACTGTGTTTGGGAGAATTGCAGGTGTGCCGTGGGATATTTCAGAGAGCCGTCAGCAAAGATGGCAGTCTTAAAAGCAGGGGAAAATCGTGGGTGCGTGTTATACGCCGATCCCCCGCAATTCTGAGCCTCTGGGCGGCTTTCGGCCGCCTTCGGCTCTTCTCGGCAGCTTTCGGCTGCCTTCGGCTCTTCTTGGCGGCCTTCGGCCATTCTCGGCGGCTTTCGGCTGCCTTCGGCCGTTCTCGGCAGCTTCCGGCCATTCTCGGCAGCCGAAAGCTGCCGAGAACGGCCGAAGGCAGCCAAAAGCTGCAGAGAAGAGCCTAGAAATACGGCGCGCCGCCGAGATACACAGGACATCCGGCTCTGTATCTCGGCGGCAGCATTTTTAAAAAGAAATAAAACTGATAAGGCTGCAATGGTGGGCAAGGCTGACTGACAAGGCTGCAATGCTGGACAGGGCTGACTGACAAGGCTGTAATGGTGGACAAGGCTGACTGACAAGGCTGCAATGGTGGACAAGGCTGACTGACAAGGCTGCAATGGTGGACAAGGCTGACTGACAAGGCTGTAATGGTGGACAAGGAAGACTGACAAGGCTGTAATGGTGGACAAGGAAGACTGACAAGGCTGCAATGGTGGACAAGGCTGCAGATGGACAATGATAAGGCTGCATTGATGGGCATTTCAATGTAAGGTTTTTTTTATTTCCTTAAACTTCCCTCCTAAAAGTTTTTTTCCTTAAAATTCTCTCCTAAACTTGGGGTGCGTGTTATACGCCGGTGCGTGTTATATGCCGATAAATACGGTAGTTGTATTATAGGAAGTGAAAATCTTTTGCTAACCCTTGTGGACTGAACCTCGCTTCAATCTGATTTGCTCTCAAAAGCAGGCACACCCTTCATATTAAATGTAAATTTAACAAAAATTGTTAAATCTTTTCAGGTGTGCCACAAAACTTTTTAGATCTTTTTGGTGCGCCGCAAGACAAAAAAGTTTGAGAGACTCTGGTCTAGGGGTATTTTTGATGGTTAAACTTGGATAGAGTGCAAGGGATCTCTGGGGCACTCCAGGACCCCAGAGTAGTAATACAAGGACACACTTCACTTTATCAAAGTCTCTTAGTACAGTCCCTCTAGCAGCAACTAAGGGATTGAGCAACACTGAGACACCATAGGAAATGTCACTGATGCACAAGTTATAGTATCAGCCCACAGTCACTAGGATCCTACACACAAATCTGTACTAACAATGTCTCTGGATACTTGGATGCCTCCTTCTAATACCAGGCAGACATTTCTCCTGTGAACTCTTCAGACCAGATCTTCAGTCAAATCCCTTAGTCTGTTCCAGAAGACATTTTTCCTCTTTAGACCAAATCTTCAGTGAAATCCCTTAGTCGGTTCCAGAAAGTTTCAGCAGAACAAGCTCCGAGTCCTCAGCTCTAGCATAGCTGAGACCTTGATGGGCACATGTAAAACCCAGCTGGACTGCCCAGGAGGGCAGCAGACTTTCAGGTTCTGAACTTTCTCTCCCCTGGACAAGAACAGTCTTGGCCCCAGACTATTTATTTGCTCCCCATATACCTTCTAGACACCCTTCCCCAGGGATTGGCTGGGACATCTTAAATATTCAGGCCACTGATCTGCCTATTCCAACCCATTACATTGTACATACCTCCCAACTTTTTGAGATGGGAACGAGGGATGCCTATTAGCAAAATTATGTAGGCATAGGACACGTCCCCTTTAAGGAGATTTACCACTACTATTCCTTCATACTGGCATTTAAAAAATACAAATGCAGCAAAATATTGCATTTTATATATAACTATATAGATCAGACCAAAATGAGGGACAAATGAGGAGGAAAGAGGGATAGAGGGACTTTTTTCAAAATCAGTGACAGTTCCTTCAAACTCAGGGACAGTTGGGAGCTATGCATTCTAGAATCCTCCAAAAGGCAGCGGGAGCATTCAAACCTGCAGCCAGTGAAGCCTTGAACATCCCAAAGCAATCACACACTGATCCACAAATTACAGGGGAGTCAGGGGAGTCAAAAGGAACTAAATGTACCTAATTGTCCTAGTAACCCATCTAGGTGGTTGCTACATATTATTATTTTCGTTTGCAATATTTTTTCCCATGAAAGCAGAGTTACATTTTCAAACAGTTTTTGTGAAAAAAAATGGCTGATAAGGGGCTGGTTTTTGACACAAGAACAGGTCTGTGAAAGTTAAAGTTCAAGTTGGGGTTAGTGTTACTAAACCCACAACAGTAAAATCAGTCTGTATATGTACCGTATTTATCGGCGTATAACACGCACCCCAAGTTTAGGAGGGAATTTTAAGGAAAAAAACTTTTAGGAGGGAAATTTAAGGAAAAAAAACTTACATTTAAATGCCCATCAATGCAGCCTTGTCAGTGTCATTTGCAGCCTTGTCATGCAGCCTGTCCATCATTGCAGCCTTGTCATTGCAGCCTGTCCTTCATGCAGTTTGTCCGTCATTGCAGCCTTGTGCATTGTTGTCCCCTCAACTTTTGTTTTTAAAAATGGCACCCGGAAGTTATCGGCGGCTTTCGGCCGCCTCGGTCATACTCGGCGGTTTTCGGCCGCCTCGGCCGTACTCGGAGGCTTTCGGCCGCTCTCGCCACTGCTCGGCGGTTTTCGGCCGCCTCGGCCGTACTCGGAGGCTTTCGGCCGCCTTGGCCGTACTCGGCGGCTTTCGGCCGCTCTCACCGCTTCTCGGCAGTTTTCGGCCGCCTCGGCCGTACTCGGTGGCTTTCGACTGCCTCGGCCGTACTCGGAGGCTTTTCGGCCGCTCTCGAAAACCGTCGAGAAGGGCCGAAGGCGGGCGAAAGCCGCGAGAAGGGCCGAAGGCGGCTGAAAGCCGCCCAAAGCCCAAAAATCGCTAGTAAATCACGGCGTATCGGCGTATAACACCCACCCGCGATTTTTCCCATGATTTTAAGGGGAAAAAAGTGCGTGTTATACGCCGATAAATACGGTATATGCAGTAAAGCATGCTTGTTATACTCACTGGAGGGGTTAATCCTCTGCATTGTGTTTTTTTTTTCTTGGGAGAGTGCATGTGATAAGGGGCACAGGGCCAATCAGCTCTGTCAAGACAGAGGGTAAGGAGTCATGCAGCCTCATATGACAGTCAGAGAGGAATGAAAACTCCTCCTACCAAGTTTTACCCAGTGCTCATCCAGACAATAATTGAAGTGACAAGTTAGTGGAGGGTGGTGAAGTTTTAGGATTGGGGGGCGACAGACCCTGCCTTTTCTTTTTGACCCTTCCCACTTCTCATAAGCCACACCCCTTATAGAATAAACCCACTCTGTCCCCTATTTTCCACCCATAGTGTCAGGAGTATACAGCCCCAGCATCACAGGACAGAGTATATAGCTTAGCCTCACAGATCAGGGTATACAGCTCACCATCACAGATCAGGGTATACAGCTCAGCATCACAGATCATGGTATACAGCTCAGCATCACATATCAGGGTATACAGCTCAGCATCACACATCAGGGTATAAAGATCAGCTTATACAGCTCAGCATCACAGATCATGGTATATAGATCAGCATCACAGATCAGGGTATACATTTTATGGTATACAGATCATGGAATACAGCTCGAGTATACAGATCAGGGTATAGAGATCAGTGTATACAGATTAGGGTATACAGATCAGGGAATGAAGCTCAGGGTATATAGATCAGGGAATATAGCTCAGGGTATACAGATCACGATATGCAGATAAGGTAATGCAGCTCAGGGTTAACAGATCAGGGGATACAGATCAGAGAGTACAGCTCAGGCTATACAGATCAGGGAATACGGATTGGGGTATACAGCTCAGGGTATGGAGAGCACGATATACAGCTCAGGGAATACAGCTCAGGGTATACAGATCAGGGAATACAGCTCAGGGTACACAGATCAGGGAATACAGCTCAAGGTATACAGATAAGGGAATACTGCACACCCCCCCCCCCCCCCCAATGCACTCTCTGCGTCCCAAGCCCACCCTGTTTTTAAGCCTATTAGAAACCTCTGGTTCTAATCAGGTGCTTAAAAAATTAAACACCCACTCCATAGGAATCCATGCATCCGGCGCCCTGAAAGGGGCTGGGCACATGAATGAGGGGGCGCCCATGCGCCCACAATGCACAGACCGCCACTGCTATATACTGCTGATGATAAATGGTATTTGGCAGTTTATATTTACTAAAATGATTCCATTATCTCCTTTGGTCACCGGGAGCAGATTAGCGTTACGGAGATCTAATACCTGGTTACTTGGTACGGAATGGGGAGGGTTAAGTGGAGCATGCATTAGGGTCCACGCTATGTGCTCGGCGGGACCCCATTCTGTTACTGGGAGTGAAGTAACAGAGGTACGCTGACTGGTGGAGTGGGCATAGGCTTTGCATGTCCCGCCTAATGCAACACATACTGTATATCTGATGAAGTGTGTAAGACAAGGGGCAATATCTTTGGTAGAACTCTGTATACAACACTACACACAAGTGTCTTATTCCTGAGTTGGGGGATTACCTTAATGTTTGACTTTCACTTGAGCGTGGCCCTTGCCTGGTCCCAGGCATTGGTAAGCAATAATTCAGGCAAGGTGTTATCCTTGGGCTGGCACGAGTGACCCTGTTCATTGCCTGGCATAGCCCATAGAACCCGCAGGGGGTAGGCCTCCCATGTGACCCACACTTGGCACCCACTTAGGGTTGTCCCCTGTCTGGGATTCATCCGGACAGTTTGGGTTTTGAATCATGTGCCTGGGTTTCAGACCACCTGAAACCCGGACACAATATTCAGACAGGAATGTAGCTCAGAACAGTGTCTGATAGGAGGGTGAGGGGGCACTATGCACACCACATTACTATTTCTTTGGAGCATCCAAAGTTGACCCAGGTCTTTAAAAACCCTATAGAGTATGCTAAAGTTTTGCTGTGCGCCACTAAAGTATTCGGGTTTGTCTTAAAGAAAAAGTGGCAACCCTACGCCCAATGAATTAATGGGGAACATATAGAGGAGATGTCATCCACCTACTGCAACAGGCACACTAGCCCTGACATCCCTGTTGCTTTTTAAAACAGTTTGGCAGTCATGAAGGGGGTACAAACATAACTATTCTATTAGAACAGTTATAATCTTTAATCTATATATTCTCATTTGCAATTTTATCTTTCATCTACAGTATCCTCCTCCTCCTATTCTCACCTCCTGCTTCTTGAGATTGATTGGTGTTGATGTAGGAGGAAGTAAATGGAACAGGAAAAAGACATGATATTGACCACCTCTGATGAGCGCTAGAAGTAGATTTTGACCTCCTTTACTCTTGACCTGCAATGGTGCATGAAAAGATATTAGCAAAGATATATTAGCCTTGATTAAAACGTGATATGAAATTTGTATCCTCAGATAAATGGAAAAGTGGGAGCTTTGAAACACAGAAATGTAAAAAAAGTACAGCAGTTGGACCACCCTGTGAGGGATCTTCTCATCTGGTGCATTGTGCAGAACCGAGCAGAGATGGCAGACATCATCTGGAATCTGGTAAAGAAATGTTCTCTTCCATCCAATCATTGCAGCTGTTTTGTACCCATCCTCAGTGATCAGAAAATCACAAATAGCCTAAAAAAATGCACTTTGATTATGGTGGGCTTTCACACCTGTCCATGATTCTTATAGCACTGTCCATGAAGTATTATATCTTGGGTTGGCTCTAAACAACATCATTAGATGGCTATCATGGGTTTAACCCTGAAAAATCAGGTCTGAATTTATACTTCCTGCCCCGATAGGGCATCTATTTTGTGTCACTCCCCTCCTAAGCCAGCGGACTGGCTAAGTCTATCACATTAATAAGACCAGACACCATAGTAGCCACACAAGGCCAAGGCTGAGGGCACAGTGGATACAAGAGACAATTCTCTAACTATGATTTGGTAATCCCAGAATTGATCTTTAGGATTGTTAGGCAAACCATTGTCCTACTCTGGCAGCTAAATTCTAGGTGTAGAGAGCCAAGGTGGGTGAGCTATACGTAGACTATGCCACCAGGGAATATACACGGGCTGTTAAAAAAAAAAAAAGCAGCAGTATAGTTCTAGCAAGACAGCAATTTCGATTTTTGATCCATATGTCAACAGAAGCCAAATGAATTTGTCAGTTTTTTTTTTTTTCATTCAACCCACTGGTTGAAGAAAAAAGAACCTGTGCATGACTGACAATAGCATGATGGGGCGATGGAGTTGGGAATGGGAACTTAAGGTCCCCATTCTGCCTTCCAGACAATACATACTACCTGTAAGTGCACCAGGGCAGGATTAACATAGGGGCTATTGGAGCTGCAGCATCAGGCCCCTACCATAAAATAGGCCCCCGGCTGGCCAGATTCACTGTCACCACTATTTTCTGTCACTTGTAAACACAGAAGCCCAGCTTCTGTGCTACAAGTGACAGCACGCTGCTCCGTGGCATCGGGGGGGGGAGGGGGGGAACCGGGGCTATAGCCCTGAGTGGGGCCCCAAAAAGCCCCGGGTTTCAGTCTTTATAATTTATGACGCCTCCTCTGAAGGGAAGGGGGGTGGCGAGTCTCCATCTTCCGCTTAACCAGCGCAGCCTAGTGACACACGAGGTCCCGTCTCCTGGACAGGCTGAGCCATCCATCATAGGAGCCGACACGGTCCAGGAGGCTTGTAGTAGTGTGACACTGAACCTGATGGGTAAGTGGAATATCCCTGGGGCCCACTCTGTGTAAACTGGCTGCAGTGACTCTCCTCTCCAGATGCCTGGGCACAGCCAGGTTAGGCTGAGCTGATGGGATTGGGCTGGACACTGATGTACACTGATCATAAGGCTGCATTAATGGGCACTGATGGCTGGGTATTGTTGAGGCTGCATTGATGGGTACAGATGGCTGGGCACTGCTGAGGCTGCATTGATGGGTCAGGTGAGGTTGCATTGATGGGCACTGCCAATGCGCTTATGCTCTCCTGAACCCAGCACTCTGTGTATCACACTTTTCTGAACCCAGCACTCAGTGTATTTTGATGTCCTCAACCCAGCACTCAGTGTATTATGCTGTCCTCAACCCAGTATTACACTCTCCCCAAAAAGAACAGGCCGCTCACGAAATGCAATTGGCCGACAGGTAGAGATCTCCTCAGACCTGACCAGTCCTGCATTCCGCATGTACCACCTGGGCTTGGTGGAGGGATTAATAACAAGCACCACGGGCAGTCCTAATGAAAGCCAGGTATTTAGCTTCTGTAGTGTTATGTTAGGTCTGCACACCTGTGCACTTCATCCTCACCTCAGGGCACACCACACACGCTGATGCAGGGCTCTTATTGAAGCCTGGGACTTCCATAGCATTGGGCCTGTCCCGCTGCACCCTTTCACTTTCACCTCAGGTTGCACGTTGATGCACGGCCCTTAAGGCCCACAAAAATCCTCAGCACCAGGCCCATAATGCTCTTAATCCAGCCCTGAAGTGCACCTCCTATAATATCATTCTGTGTCTACTTCACTAGGAGTCCAAAAAAAATACATTTATTTAATTGTATGTGGCAAACATTATCCCTAAAGTTTAAAAACAATTACTTGCAGATCTGGTGTCATGGGCGTCATGCTGTGGTTTGATAGTTATTTTCTCTTCCTGACAGACCCAGGATAGTGTAGCTGGAGCCCTGGCCTGCACCAAGATCCTAAAGGCTCTCTCTAAGGAGGAGGAAGACTCTAAGGAAATCGAGGAGATGACAGCACTTGCCGACCTTTATGAGGAACGAGCTGCAGGTAAGATAAATGCTAAAGGCCCCTGTTCACTTCTCGTGATTATGGAACTGAAGGCAGAACCGATGCGACTCTGCCTGCAATCCCAAATTGCGGCAGAACATGTGCCGCGCTTTTGAAACGTGTATAGTCTAGTGAACAAGCAGCTGTCCCAGGCTGGGGAAAGGGTTAAATGTTTCTAGCTTAGTTCCCGGGCTTTTGGTTCTAGCCAGCCCACCTGTGATATAAAAAGGGTGATGGGTGTGGTCCACGAGTTCCAAGTTGCAGGTTTCGATGGGTCCAGTGAGCACCGGGCAATCGTTTGGTGCTACTGAAGGAACCAAAATTTTCGGAAGACATCCAAAATCATGGGCAATGCCATAATGGACTCTAACCTCACGGAAGTATGCCTGGGCCACTACACTATTAAAGTTAGGATTAGGGAAAAGACTTTCATATTCATATTGAGCTGGTGAATTTATTCAGTAAAGTTACACTATCCGTTCTGAGCCTTGTCTGAAGTTATTCAAAGGGGTACACGCCTAATTACATGCAAAGTGCTCAACCAAAATCATCAGGTGTAGCTTGAAGCTTGTGGGCCCCGATGCAAAAGTTCACCTGGGCCCCCACTACTTCCAACATGCATGCAAATACATCCACCGCACGCCAAGATACTCAAAGTGGCTTAAGAGTTTTTGAGTTCACAGAGTGGGGTAAGTAGACATCCCCGGGTCTGGGGTACAAAGAATCCCAGCTGGTGACTAGGAGACACTGAGCAGTGTCTTACCTCACCAGTGACATCGGTCCCATCGTGGCTACAGGACGGCACTCTCCTCCTCTTGCCTCGCTGAGCTCGGTTACCATTCCATGTTGCCAGCACACAGCACAGACATTCCCCCATCCTGGGCTGTTCTCACCCCATACTCCTCTCCATTCAGGAAATGGCTCACAGTTTCTCCCCAGCCAATGGGAACAGAGGGGTGTGGACTGTGAAAGGCAAAGTAGAAGCCCAGAACTGGAGTGTGGCTGTGGGGCCCTAGGGCAGATCAGAGATGGATTTTGTGGAGGATATGATAATATGACAAAGAGGCTGCAGGGATCCCCTGGAGCTAGGGGCGGGGTGGCGATTGTGACCCCTGCAACCCCTTATGCTACGCCCATGGTTCCTGCTACGCAAAAGCGTGAATGCAACCTAAGGATTACAGCTTTTTAAAATGACCGTTTGCTGGAGTGAACGTAGAGGCGGAAACTGAAAAACACAGCATGTTGTGTGAGGCACAGAGTTGATGCATGGAATAAGAAGTAAATTGAATTGTATATTATTATTTATTTATTTATTTACTGTATATTATTTGGTATAAAAGACATTTGTTTTGACCATGTTTTTTATTTGATTGGTAATAATTAGCACTGATGTATTACCAAAAGTATTGGGACGCCTGCCTTTACACGCACATGAACTTTAATGGCATCCCAGTCTTAGTCTGTAGGGTTCAATATTGAGTTGGCCCACCCTTTGCAGCTATAACAACTTCAACTCTTCTGGAAAGGCTGCCACGAGGTTTAGAACATTGTGTCTATGGGAATGTTTGACCATTCTCCCAGAAGTGCATTAGTGAGGTCAGGCACTGATGTTGGACTAGAAGGCCTGGCTCGCAGTCACCGCTCTAATTCATGCCAAAGATGTTTTATCAGGTTGATGTCATGACTCCATTCAGGCCAATCAAGTTCCTCCACCCCAAACTCGCTCATCCATGTCTTTATGGACCTTGCTTTGTGCACTGGTCCAAATTATTGGTTGGAAGGGGGATTATAGTGTGTGGTTGTTTTTCAGGGGTTGGGCTTTGACATGTACCTTGGTAGTGAGCCTGACTTGCAGAGTGAGACCTCTCGTACAGCCCAGGTTCCCGGGTCACTGGAGTTTAGGACAGTGATCATAGGAGCACAGTGAGGTAAGAGTGCCTGCTGAGTTCTCTGGAACTGGAGATGATGATCACTGGAAGAAGCTGGAGTGCTGAGAATGCAGGTCAGCTGGATGCAGGTCAGCTGGAGGCAGGTAAGCTGGAGGCAGGTGCACCAGGAAGCAACAAGAGCACGTGGGTGCACACGGCAGGCAGAAGCGGAGTCAGACAAGCCAGATCATACACAGTGGATCAGTTCAGGCAGAATCGACAGGTAAGGGATGTCAGAGTTCAGGCTGGTTCTGGCAACGGAAGATCAGGCAGGCAGGTAAGTAGAGCAGGGTCAAGGAATGCCAAAAGGTCAGGACTGGAGACAGCAGCGAGGTCAGAGAGCCGGGTCAGAATGAGATCAGGTGCTGATTCAGGAACAGAACACAGGAAAAGCTGCAGATCAGACAGCAAGAGCTGAATAGTGGGAGCTCCTTTTAAAGGCCACTGGGCGCCATGACGGCATTGCTGTGCGCGCATGCACAATCTCCGCGTTCGGTGCACGCGCATGCGCATTGGCGCACATCTGTTCACTGCTGGAAGCCTGTTGACTGGGATGCGCCTGAGCCCTGTTACAGGTCTAAGAGCCGTACGTCCATGACAGGCTTAGCCCCTTAGTTATAGTGAAGGGAACTCTTAAGGTGTCAGCGTACCAAGACATTTTGGACAATTTCATGCTCCCAACTTTGTGGAAACAGTTTGGGGATGGCCCCTTCCTGTTCCAACATGACTGCAAACCAGTGCACAAAGCAAGGTCCATAAAGACATGGATGTGCAAGTTTGGGGTGGAGGAACTTGACTGGCCTGACATCAACCTGATAGAACACCTTTGGGAATTAAAGAAGAGACTACAGGCCAGTCAAGTTCTTCCACCCCAAACTTGCACATCCATGTCTTTATGGACCTTGCTTTGTGCACTGGTTTGCAGTCATGTTGCAACAGGAAGGTGCCATCCCCAAACTACTCCCACAAAGTTGGGAGCACAAAATTGTCCAAAATGTCTCGGTATGTCTTGGTATGGTGACACCTTAAGAGTTCCCTTCACTGAAACTAAGCCCAACCCCTGAAAAACAACCCCACACCATAATCCCCCTTCTAATAATAATTTGGACCCGTGCACAAGGCAAGGTCCAGAAAGACATGGATGAGTGAGTGAGTCCTAACCTCAACCCGATAGAACACCTTTGGGATGAATTAGAGTGGGGACTGCGAGCCAGGCCTCCTCATCCAATATCAGTGCCTGACCTCACAAATGCACTTCTGGAAGAATGGTCAAACATTCCCATAGACACTGTTCTAGAAATTTTATAGATAGGCAACTCCTATCCTCATATTAATTAGTGGTTTCACATTAATAATAACTACTGGAGTAGGGAACAGTCACAAAAGATACACTAAGCATCTTTACAAAATAACTTTTATTTTATTTGACGCAATGGAAGGTTTTTATACATATGATTATGTAGGTATCACATTAACCTCCCTGGCGGTATGATTATTTCAGATTTTAGGTGCTGAAAGCGGCACCCTTATTTTGCATGGAAATTTGGTGTTTTATATTGTAGTCCTGTAATTCTTAAGAATAACTCACTTAAATCTGTCCAAGTGTAGGGGTCAGCCCCTAGGATTACTGAACTATATTGCACTGTGTTCCATCTATAATATATACAGCCTGCTATTTCCAGTTTAGCCACAAGATGTCACTGTTGCTGCCCACCCTTCAGAGGAGAGGAAACAGGAAGTGGCAGTGAGAGAGAACTGTGAGGAGTGTGTGGGCAGCTGAGGAATTCCTGTGCGGAGCTGAGGAAAAGTCAAGTCTGCCCTGAGGAGAGGGAGACTTTGTGTGGATAAAGAGTCGCAGTATCCAGCTAAAGATCGGGCACCTCGGGCAGAGAGAGAGAGCTGTGGTGATTTTGGGCCGCATCTGTGTTCATCCATCCGTCCCAGACGGGCAAGCTGCAGCACTAGGAACTGGACTTCACCTGCCTCATGAAGGAGGCCAAGACAAGGGACCCTCCAGCTGTCTAACGAACTGTGAGTGAGCACCGGTGCTGGATTGTGATAGGGAATAGTACAGTCCCTACTGAGATAGTACGTTGTAGAAACGTGTCCCGATAAGCGGGAATTAGGCAGGACATATTAGAAGAGGGTAGCCTGTATCACTGTGCATGTGTTGGCGGGAAAGCCATTTTGTGTACCACATTCCAGTTAGCCTTACTGTAAACTACTGTGAATTGTTAATACTGTTATCCTCCTCCTCCGGCCATTATATCTTACTGTTTAATAAAGCCGGTCTTTGTTTCAGCCTCCTTGTCTGCTGTCCCGTACTTGAAACCTGCATTGCGGTCTCCTATACCTCTGACCGCTACAAGTGGCGCTGCGAGCAGGGTACGGTTACAGAGATGGAGGCGGCTGAAGGCAACGTACCTGATGTTGATGTGAATGCCTTAGGTAATGGTGGAACCCCTACAAGGACCCTCCCTATGGGCATGCTTTTTAACTTGTTGCCAAAATTTGATGGCCAGAACATGTCACTGTCAGACTGGGTGACGAGATTACAGAGCGTTGCTAGAATTTACAATGTCAGCCCAGAGCTACAGGTGGAAATTGCTTTGGCTGCCCTGGAGGGTGAAGCGCGGAAAACTGTTTGCTTACAACCGGAAGCTACGCGCAGTACCTTGAAAGAGATTGTGCGCTTTCTAGAAGAAATATACGGTGAAACAGCTAGTGCGGGCCACCTCCGGGCAAAGTTCTTCTACCGGGTACAGCAGGAAAATGAAGGGGTCTCACAATATGCAACGGCTCTACAGGAAGTACTGGCTGAGATACAGAAAAAAGAGGCAGACGGGATAACCGCCATGGGATCCGCAGACCGGATACTGAGGGAACAATTGATCCTGGGACTCTACAGCTCTCACCTGAGACAAGCCCTACGGGAACGAGTCAGAGTGGACCCTACACTGAATTTTCGGCAAATATTGGCTGAGGCCGTGGAGCGAAGTAAAGAAGAAATTTATGCCTCTGGAGTGATACGGACCCAGACCGCCTCCCTCGGGGTTGCGAAGAATGAAGAGGTCCTGGTTAGAGTGGTGCAGGACCTACAAAGCTCCCTGGGTCTCATGCATGAGAAGTTGACGCAAATAGAGAGACGGATGGATTTGAGCTACCCCCCTGAGGTTGCATATCTGGGGCAACAACAACCTTATCAGACTGCCTCGATGGTTCCTGCACCAGAGCATCCTTACCCACGTATTCCCACCTACCGAGTCCCTCAATATCCTCCAGTGAGCTCGGCCAGTCCAGGCCTACGGGCGCCTCCCGCACACAGACAGAGAGAACAACGCAGAGAGGCTCAGTGCTGGCGGTGTGGAGAAAAAGGACACTTCGCTAGAGAATGCCAGAGGGACCTGCCTAGACGCCCAGAGCCGGCGTTAAACTTCAGGCCCCCGCAGTAATGAGGCGCACTGCGGGGGAGGTAGAGTGTCAGGCCACTCAGCACAGCTCCGAACACCTGGTTGCAGGATGTCCCACCATAAGAGCCGAGTTTGAAGGCATTCCAGTCAACTGTTTAGTGGACACCGGATCACAGGTAACGACCATGCCTGAGTCATATTTCAACCGTTACTTTCAAGCACTGGCCAAGCCAGAACAGGGGACATTGATCCGGGTCACAGCAGCTAACCAGCAACAAATCCCTGTCACAGGTGTCGTATGGATGAATGTACGGCTGTGTGGACAGGAAGTTGGAAAAAAAGGTATCCTGCTGGTCCCTGAAACCTTCAAAGAAGATGTACCGGTGATAATGGGCATGAATATCCTGCGAGAGTTGGATCAAATTATGTTCACTAAAAGGGGGCCGGGCTATTGGAAGAATGCCACTCCACACAAACCAACGCAAAAGGCATTTCAACGGTTAATCCGGTTTTGTGGGACACAGAAGAGTGTCCCAGTACATCAGTCTGTAGGAAATATTCGAGTGCCGGGAAGGGCTACCCTTACCCTCCCTCCTGATCGGGAGACTATACTGACTTTGCCCGTGGGAACCTCCCGCAACCTTGAAGGTATGGAGGTGATCATTGAGCCTGCAGGCCTGGGAGAGTTAGGTCAGGATGTCCTAGTGGCCCGGACACTGGCAGTAGTCCAAAATGGACGAGTACCCATAAGAGCTGTAAACGTTGGACAACGGGAAGTCTCTCTGGTGCCAGGAGTGGAACTGGCTCGCGTGTACCTACATCGGGGAGAAGTGCTGAGTCAGGGAGAAGTGACTCTAGCTCCGATAGGCAATTCTGCTTGGACCTTGGCAGTTACTGCAAAGCCTGCAGAGGCACCGACCCCAGAATGGAATGGGACAGTCATCTTGGAACAAATGGAGATAGATGTGAAAGCTCTAAGTCCGGATCATTTACGAGCAGTTGAAACCATGCTGTGGGAGAATCAAGCTGCGTTTGCCCGCAATGCCAATGACTTTGGTTGCACAGATGCTATCACACATGAGATACCGACGGGGGACACTCCCCCAAGCCGAGAGAGATATCGACAGATTCCACCCAAGTTGTATCAAGAGGTGAAGACATTGCTGAAACAGATGATCGATTCAGGAGTGGTTCGGGGTAGTCAAAGTCCCTGGGCAGCCCCAGTGGTGCTTGTCAAGAAGAAGGATGGCACCATTCGATTTTGTGTGGATTACCGGAGATTGAATGCGTGCACAGTGCGGGACTCATATCCTCTGCCTCGCATCGAAGAGTCCCTAACAGCCCTAGGGCGGGCTAAATACTTCTCCACCTTGGATTTAGCAAGTGGATACTGGCAGGTACCGGTGGCTGAACAAGACAAGGAAAAGACAGCATTCATACTTCCCATGGGTCTGTTTGAATTTAATAGGATGCCATTTGGGCTGTCTAATGCCCCAGGAACCTTTCAGAGGCTGATGGAAAAATGTCTGGGAGATCTAAATTTTGAAGCTACCCTGATATACTTGGATGATATTATAGTGTACTCTGCTACTTTTGAAGAACACTTGGCCCGATTAGGACAGGTACTTGAGCGACTGCGGGCCCATGGCCTGAAGATAAAGCCAAAGAAGTGTCATCTCTTCAAGAAGGAGATCGAGTACTTAGGCCATACGGTGTCCAAAGACGGGGTGCTGCCATCCCAAAATAAAGTGGCTGCCATTCAACAATGGCCGGAGCCTAGAACGCTGCGTGAGTTGAAGGCCTTCCTTGGTCTGACTGGTTACTACCGGCGGTTCATCAAAGACTATGCAAAGATAGCGGGCCCTCTGAATGAGATTTTGAGAGGAACTGCTGGGCAATCCAAGAGTCAAAGTGTTCCCTGGGGACAGAAGCAAGAGGAGGCCTTCCTGACCTTGAAAGAGGCTCTGACATCGGCCCCCATCTTGGCTTATGCTGATTTTGACAAACCATTCTTCTTATTTACTGACGGTAGTCTCTACGGACTCGGGGCAGTGTTGTCACAGATGCAGGACGGACACGAAAGAGTGATTGCCTATGCCAGTAGGTCCCTGCGGGATACGGAGCGAAACCCTCATAACTATAGTTCCTTCCGGCTAGAGCTCCTTGCCCTGGTGTGGGCCATGACAGAGAAGTTTGCCGGTTACCTTACAGGGGCTAAAATCTTTGTACGGACTGATAACAATCCCCTGGCCCATCTGGATACTGCTAGACTGGGAGCCCTGGAGCAACGTTGGGCAGCTCGCCTTGCAAAGTATGACTTCTCAATTCGCTATCGCTCTGCTACAGAGAATACCAATGCTGATGGTCTGTCGAGGGTTACTTTTGAAACTCCATTGGGAGAGCTTGATGAACAAAAGGAAGAGGATGAAATTCCAGACTTCCGCAAGTTTACACCTCCAGCAGTCGCAGCACAGACAAGCGGGGAGGCCCGGTCCCTGCCTAAGGCATTAGCAAGAACTAATGAGGAATGGGGGCGAATACAAGATGAAGACATTGGACTGCGACAGATAAAAGGTTGGGTGGCTCGGCAAAGAAAACCAGACAGAGAGGAAAGGGCTGATCTTGATGCTGAGATGAAGTCAATTCTACATCAATGGGACAGACTAGAGGTTCATGGAGCTGTTCTATACCGCAAGTGGCAGCAGCCTGCCGATCTGGAGGCAAGATGGCAGGTTGTCATACCAAGGAGTCTGGCACTAGAGATAGCCAGGGAAGCTCATGAATTTGGAGCTCATTTCGGGCCAGTCAAAACTTACCAGTGGCTGCAGCGTTATGTGTATTGTCCACGACTGGAGGTCGTAGTTGAAGAAGTCTGCCGACAGTGTAGAGTGTGTGAGCTTACTAAAAGCACAGAGCAGAGGGCACCCATACAGCCCATACAGACCAAGGAACCGCTGGAGGTATTGCTGATAGATTATCTCCTCGTGGGACAGTCAGCCAGAGGCCCACAATACTGCCTGGTCATGATTGACCACTTCTCCAAGTTTGCAGTGGTCACTCCAACTCGGGACCAGACGGCTGAGTCTGCAGCTCGGGCCATCTGTCAAGATTTCATCCGGGTCTATGGATGCCCGAAACGGATTCACTCAGATCAAGGAGCATGCTTTCAAGGGAAAGTGATGGAGGAGTTACACCGACTGTATGGCATTGGAAAATCCAGGACAACTCCATATCATCCCCAAGGGAATGGGGCCTGTGAGCGCTTTAATCGGACTTTGCTTCAGATGCTGAGGACCTTAGAGGAGGACAAAAAGACACACTGGCCAGACTATCTGCCTGAATTAGTCTGGGCCTACAATAATCGTGTCCACACTACCACCGGCTATACCCCATACATGCTACTGTTCGGTAGAGCCGGACGAGAAATTGTCGAATTGAATTTGGAACAGCCAGAAGATGTGATAGAGCGATCAACCACCTCATGGGTGAAAGAACACCGCAAGCGACTCCAGACCATCTGCCGGTTAGTAGGCCAGAGATTGCAAGAAAAGACTTATACTGACCGTCCTCCCATCCAAGAGATTCCGTTGCAACCTGGAGACCGGGTGCTGGTTCGAGAGAAACGGCCCAGAGGCAAGTTGAGTGAGCGTTGGGAGGTACAGCCGTACAAAGTGATCAAGAGAGTGTATCCCAATGGTCCAGTTTACGAAGTTCGTGTTGAGAATGGGGAGTCGGCTTCAAGGGTTCTACATAGGAATATGCTACGGCCATGTCGGTCAGAAGATCGGATACCTGCACAGAGGACACCACTCCCTGCCCCTTCCTCAGAATTTGTCATTTCCGATGGGAATAATATTGAAGACTGGTGGATTGTTCCTGACTCTGCACGTGATGAAGCCCCTGTTATAGAACCAGTACCAGCTCCAAGGGAGGAAGGACAAGTCCTAACAGAAAGACAAGACCTTCGGAGATCTAGTAGGTCTACTGCAGGGGTTCCACCAAACAGGTACAATGCTGATCAGTTTATTTGGTCTAACTGTATGTATTATGAACAATGTTGTGCTGCCGTTAAAGATTGATTTAACCCTTTTCTTCCCCATGGACTATATAGCAAGGCCGAGGACGGCCACCTTTAAGCGGGGAGGCATGTAGGGGTCAGCCCCTAGGATTACTGAACTATATTGCACTGTGTTCCATCTATAATATATACAGCCTGCTATTTCCAGTTTAGCCACAAGATGTCACTGTTGCTGCCCACCCTTCAGAGGAGAGGAAACAGGAAGTGGCAGTGAGAGAGAACTGTGAGGAGTGTGTGGGCAGCTGAGGAATTCCTGTGCGGAGCTGAGGAAAAGTCAAGTCTGCCCTGAGGAGAGGGAGACTTTGTGTGGATAAAGAGTCGCAGTATCCAGCTAAAGATCGGGCACCTCGGGCAGAGAGAGAGAGCTGTGGTGATTTTGGGCCGCATCTGTGTTCATCCATCCGTCCCAGACGGGCAAGCTGCAGCACTAGGAACTGGACTTCACCTGCCTCATGAAGGAGGCCAAGACAAGGGACCCTCCAGCTGTCTAACGAACTGTGAGTGAGCACCGGTGCTGGATTGTGATAGGGAATAGTACAGTCCCTACTGAGATAGTACGTTGTAGAAACGTGTCCCGATAAGCGGGAATTAGGCAGGACATATTAGAAGAGGGTAGCCTGTATCACTGTGCATGTGTTGGCGGGAAAGCCATTTTGTGTACCACATTCCAGTTAGCCTTACTGTAAACTACTGTGAATTGTTAATACTGTTATCCTCCTCCTCCGGCCATTATATCTTACTGTTTAATAAAGCCGGTCTTTGTTTCAGCCTCCTTGTCTGCTGTCCCGTACTTGAAACCTGCATTGCGGTCTCCTATACCTCTGACCGCTACACAAGCAAGAGTCTAGCAGACATCCTGGGTATGATAAATTTTTAAAAATGTAATCAGAAATTATAATATAATAAATAATTATACCAAATAATAATATAATAATAATACAAATTATTCAATAAAGTAATAAAATCAGCAACACTGAAATTTGCAGAATTGTCACTGTCATTACTTTTCAGTATTTGATGACAGATCTCCCCACAAATCACTATCGCTCAATTCTGCGAGTGATTCTAATTTATTATTGCTGTTTTCTAGTTGGTCTAAAACCATTTTTGATGTAAAGGGACAGTTTTGGTTGCTATAGACAATCTCCAGTTTCCAGGCATAAAGAACAGTTTTTATAATATAAAACTGCATGCAGGACACTGGAGAAACCACTAGGGTAAAAGGGGATGTGTAATAATTACATACAGCAATGTAATCTTTAAGATTACATTATACTGTATGTAATGTGTATATTTTACTTTTTGAATTTGGTGCCGTTCTCCTTCCCCGTGCGTCGCAATGCTCGTAGAGAACGGAGCCCGGTGATGTGATGAATCGAGCGGAGGACGAGCCGCTCGCACTGCGAAAAGACATCGCTGGATCCAGAGGACAAGGTAAGTAAACTCATCCTGGATCCAGCATTGCGGTCCCGAATCTGGCTCGGAGTTACCACTAATGGTACTGAATTTTCACCCCGAGCCAGACTCGGGAATACCGCCAGGGGGTTAATATTAAAATTGTACTTGTATAGTTACAAGTGGCATAACATAGGCAGGTTAGTTCTACTTAGGATATGTGCACAATGAGTGCAGTGAGCAAACATACAAAATATAATACAATTGTATACAGAATTTAGAATTTCCTTAATAACACACTCCTAAACCTTGCGGACGGCCTTTCCAGAAGAGATGAAGCTGTTATAGCCACAAAGGTTTGGCCAACTCAATATTGAACCCTACGGACTAAGACTGGGATGACAGTTAAGTTCATGTGCGTGTAAAGGCAGGTGTCCAAATACTTTTGGTAATATAGTGTATGTATAAATAATTTAGAAATACTTTAGAAACTTTAGGGTGTTTGGTACAGCATCTAAAGGTTTTATGAGATTATCCAAGTACAGGTGAATAAGAGCAGATCATTATTAAAGCTGAATTTAAGGTATGGCAATTCTGACATAGTTACATTTGGCTTAGCCGCTTGGCACCAGTGCTGCCGATAGAAATCACAGAGCCCCGTACAGACTACCTGACAGGGCCTCTTTAAGAAAATATTTTGCTAACAATACCATACAATCATTAGCAGACACAAATGCAACATAACTCACATAATTCCTGCTAAATCTAAAAGAAAAAAACTGAGTTAATAAAGAAAAATGAAGATGAGATATAAAAACAATATACATCCTGGGCAGTTGGAGCTCTGGGATCAAAGAGACAGAGGGAGAGAAATAGTTACAGAGATAACAAACTCAGGACCAGAGCTAATATAAGAGCCAGTGCTGGGGGGATTAGTGAGGGACGACTTTCTTTTTCTCCGCAGATGAAAGCTGGCAGCAAGGAGAGGGGGAGAGACCAGCTTTCAGCTGCTGGAGGAAGAGTTCTGCAATTGTTGTCCATCACTAATCCCCCTCCTTGTGTGGGCCCCCTGGGTGTTCGGGCCCCTTACAGGGGGACAGGGGTTCCCCCCTATCAGCGGCTCTGCTTGACACAGATCCTGGTAGATAGTGGAAATCACTTTAGTAGCGGTACCTGCTACAGTGATTTCCAATTTCCATTGGGAATCCCACAGTTATGGCACTGTACATTGGTCCAAGCCAGACCGCTGTAACTATGTCAAAATTGTCATACCCAAACTTCAGCTATAAACTTGTTTTTCACTAACTTCTAACTATGTTTTTAAAAAAGCTAGGCAATCATTCCATCCACCCCTTTCTCTTTCTGAACAGGAGTGTTCTCTGAATGTTATCGTAGTGATGAGAAACGGGCAGAACTTCTTTTGATCCACGTCTCCCACACTTGGGGAAGGACCACCGCCCTGGAAATGGCTCAAAAGTCTCAAGCGCTGTCCTTTATGTCACAAGGAGGTGTCCAGGTTTGTCTGCCATGCCTTTTTACCTGAGACAGGAAGTTGTAGCCTATCCTCATTATAAAGAGACAGATACCCAGTAAGAATTATACAACAAAAATCTCCAGAGGAGCGATTGGGAAGCTTATAGCGGTTCTTCAATGCATCTGAGCACCACAAACCAAAAACACTATTTAATTCATTTTTAAAATTCAAAGCAAACTCTACCATCCATCCATGTCCCCATGCTGTCAGAAACCATGAATCAGACTGAGACAGAAGTATAGTTAAATCACACTTGTTTAATAATAATAAAAAAAAGGTACACAGAGTAAACATAGTCAAAATATAGCCAGAGTTCAGGAACCAGAACAGATAGTCAGACAAGTCAAAACATCAGGTAGCCAGAGAGGAGTGTAGTCGAACAGCAAGCAGGATCTGGAGCCAGAAGGAATGTCAGCCAAGCAAGTCTTTACCAGGAACACAGGAGAGCGTCTCTAGAGATGTGACCAAGGCAAAGGCAGAGATCATCTGGGCTGGACTGCTTAAGTAGGCAGGACTGATGAGCAGGCTATCATCAACAGGTGAGTCATCACTGAAGAAATGGCTGCACTCCAATATCCATCAAAATTCTTATTTAGGCTGGGTTCACACTGCTGCGGGGGGAGATCCGGATGTGATTCGCACTGCAAATCACATCTGATTTCCGTAGCGATGCAAGTTCAGCCATACAGATAGTATGGCTGAATTCGCATCGCACCCGCAGCAAACTCGCACGGGACCCTTTTTTTGGTCCGCAACAGAATCGGATCGCATGGGTGTTCACACCATGCGATCTGATTCCTGTGCGAGTCGGCAGATCGCACTGCGATATGCGGACGAATCTGGGGGTGTCATTAACATATCATTGACACTCCCAGCCGTTCGCATAGGGCAGTGTGAACTGCCGGCGGGAGGTGTGCGATGCGGGAAAACGCCGCGGATTTGCGGTGTTCCCGCATCGCAGCGGTGTGAACCCGGCCTTAATAACAAACATCCCAAGTGTTACAGACAGTTCAAATGGTAAACGCGTTTCACACACTAACAACAGGTGCGCTTATTCATTACCACAGGTGAGTCACTGTGGAGAGATAGGAGCTGGCAATTAGCCGACAGCTGAGCGGACAGCTTTGAGAAGGAAGGGCTGAGCCCAGCCCTGACAGTACCCCCTCAATGATCCCTCCCCCTCGGAGGACCACCAGGCTTGAGGGGAAGACGCTAATGGAAATCACGAAGGAGGACAGGGGCATGTACAGTGGTGTGAAAAAGTGTTTGCCCCCTTCCTCATTTCCTGTTCCTTTGCATGTTTGTCCCACTTAAGTGTTTCGGAACATCAAACCAATTTAAACAATAGTCAAGGACAACACAAGTAAACACAAAATGCAATTTGTAAATGAAGGTGTTTATTATTAAAGGTGAAAAAAAATCCAAACCATCATGGCCCTGTGTGAAAAAGTGATTGCCCCCCTTGTTAAAACATACTATAACTGTGGTTGTCCACACCTGAGTTCAATTTCTCTAGCCACACCCAGGCCTGATTATTGCCACACCTGTTCACAATCAAGGCATCACTTAAATAGGAGCTGCTTGACACAGTAAGGTCCACCAGAAGATCCTTAAAAGCTACACATCATGCCGAGACCCAAAGAAATTCAGGAACAATTGAGAAAGAAAGTAATTGAGATCTATCAGTCTGGAAAGGGTTATAAAGCCATTTCCAAAGCTTTGGGAATCCAGCGAACCACAGTGAGAGCCATTATCCACAAATGGCGAAGACATGGAACAGTGGTGAACCTTCCCAGGAGTGGCCGGCCGCCCAAAATTACCCCAAGAGCGCAGCGACGACTCATCCAAGAGGTCACAAAAGACCCCACAACAACGTCCAAGGAACTGCAGGCCTCACTTGTCTCAGTTAAGGTCAGCGTTCATGCCTCCACCATCAGGAAAAGACTGGGCAAAAATGGCCTGCATGGCAGAGTTCCAAGGAGAAAACCACTGCTGAGCAAAAAGAACATCAAAGCTCGTCTCAATTTCTCCACAACACATCTTGATGATCCCCAAGACTTTTGGGACAACATTCTGTGGACCGATGAGACAAAAGTGGAACTCTTTGGAAGGTGTGTGTCCAAGTATATCTGGCGTAGAAGGAACACTGCATTTCAGAAAAAGAACATTATACCAACAGTAAAATATGGTGGTGGTAGTGTGATGGTCTGGGGCTGTTTTGCTGCTTCAGGACCTGGAAGACTTGCTGTGATAAAAGGAACTATGAATTCTGCTGTCTACCAAGAGATCCTGAAGGAGAATGTCCGACCATCTGTTCGTGTACTCAAGCTGAAACGAACTTGGGTTCTGCAGCAGGACAATGATCCTAAACACACCAGCAAGTCCACCACCGAATGGCTGAAGAAAAACAAAATGAAGACTTTGGAGTGGCCTAGCCAAAGTCCTGACCTGAATCCTATTGAGATGTTGTGGTATGACCTTAAAAAGGCCGTTCATGCTCGAAAACCCTCTAATGTAACTGAATTAGGACAATTCTGCAAAGATGAGTGGGCCAAAATTCCTCCAGGACGCTGTAAAAGCTTTATTGCACGTTATCGCAAACGCTTGGTTGCAGTTGTTGCTGCTAAGGGTGGCCCAACCAGTTATTAGGTTTAGGGGGCAATCACTTTTTCACACAGGGTCATGGTGGTTTGGATTTTTTTTCACCTTTAATAATAAACACCTTCATTTACAAATTGCATTTTGTGTTTACTTGTGCTGTCCTTGACTATTGTTTAAATTGGTTTGATGTTCCGAAACACTTAAGTGTGACAAACATGCAAAGGAACAGGAAATGAGGAAGGGGGCAAACACTTTTTCACACCACTGTACGTCCGAGGATGAGATCCAAGAGTGTTCCTCTGGACCGTACCCTTTCCACTGCACCAGGTACTGTATTCGCCCACGGAACCTACGGGAGTCAACAATGGACTGTACTTCATACTCCTCATGGTTCTCATCCTGTACAGGGTGAGAACGAGGCACCGAGGTGGTAACGAGGTTACAGATCAAAGGTTTTAAAAAGGAGACATGAAATACATTTGAGATATGCATATTAGAAGGAAGGTCTAATGCGTAAGCCACTAGGTTAATCCTGTGAAGAATACGGAAAGGCCCAATAAACTGAGGTGCGAACTTCAGAGAGGGAGCACGAAATCGGAGGTTGCAAGATGACAACCAGACCCTGTCCCCAACCTAGTAGGAAGGCGCAGGCAGGCCTCTGCAGTCAGCATAGAGTCTGTACCTATCATTAGCATGTTGCAAAGCCTCCTGCCCAAGTGGAACAAAGACCAAGGAGATGCTCCTCTAACGCAGGAATACTCTGCAGAACAAATGAGTCAGGCAACATAGAAGGTTGCAAACCATAGTTCGCCATAAACGGGGACAATTGGGAAGCAGAATTCAAGGCACTATTGTGAGCAAACTCCGCCCATGGTAAGAGACCTGACCAGTTGTTATGATGGTCAGAAATATAGCAATTAGGAATTGCTCCAAGGACTGATTGGCTTGTTTTGCGACCCCATTACACTGCGGGTGATACGCAGAGGAGAAAGCAAGCTGAATTCCCAACTGTTCACAAAAGGCTTGCCAGAACTGTGACACAAACTGACTATCCCTATCTGAGACAATCACCTTGAGTAGCCCATGTAAGCGAAAGATCTCCTGAGCAAAAATGGAAGACAGTTGTTTAGAAGTGGGCAACTTCTTAGGTGAAATACAATGGGACATTTTCGAGAACTGGTCAACCACCATAAGGATAACTGTGTTGTCCTGGGAGTTGGGTAACTCCACAATGAAATCCATAGAAAGGTGGGTCGAGGGCCTCTCTACATTGGGTATGGGTTGTAGGAGGCCCACTGGAGGGTGTCGTGGAGTCTTACTCTGAGCAGACCTGGAACAGGCAGCTACGAAGGCGCTTACATCAGCACGTAGACTAGGCCACCAGAATTGTTGGGAAATGACCCAAAAGAGTTGATTCTTCCCAGGGTAGCCAGCAGCCTTGGAAGAATGGTAAGTCTGGAGCATGGCATACAGAGACTCTCTGGGACAAAGCAACGGCCACAAGATTTCTCAGGAGGAGCATGGACCTGAGCAACAAGAATTTTGTCACCCAAAGGAGAAGTGAGACTGGTGCGAACCGTAGCTAGAATACGATCAGGAGGAATCACAGGAACCGGAACTGACTCCATCTTGGAAGTGGAGGAAAAATTGTCATGACAAAGCGTACCGGGTAAGAATGAGACAATGTAATTGAGACTAGACAAGAAAAGAGCCCATTGTGCCCTTGTGGGAGAAAGGCGTTTAGCCTCAGACAAGAATGTGAGATTCTTATGGTCAGAAGGAATGAGAACAAACACAGTGGTACCTTCGAGGAGATGTATCCATTCTTTCAGGGCTAAAATGATCGCTAACAGCTCTCTGTCACCAATCTCGTAATTGCACTCCGTAGGGGACAATTTCTTGGAAAAGTAGCCACAAGCATGCATAGCGCTCTCAGAGGTAGGACGTTGAGACAGAAGGGCGCCAACTCCAGGGTGTCTCAGAAGCACTCAAACTCAAGGATAAAAGGTAACGTAGGATCAGGATGTGCCAGCACAGGAACAGAACAAAGACAGCCTTGAGACTCTGAATGGTCTTAATGGACTCTGGAGACCAACTCTGTGGGTTACCGTCTTTTCTGGTCATATCAGTCAGAGGCTTGACCAGAGATAAGAAGTTACGAAGTTACACCCAACTTTACTACTGGGTCTTAAACTAAAGACCACCCCTCCACCCCTCATTTTTGGACATACATTTTTTTTCTTACCTTTTATGCAGTAAAAATGTGAACTTCCATTCCAGCCTAGCCAAGGTACATCATTTCCTCTTCTGCCTCTGCCCCTCCCCCCCACTGCCTTCTGGGACCTGTGTGTCCCCCAGAAGATAACAGGGCGATTCAGAAAGTGTGCATGCTCAGTAGGAAACTAGCAGTGAAGCCTGAAGGCTCCACTGCCGGCTTCCCTTAGTTACAATGGCGGCGCCTGCCCCCGTGATGATGGATGGATCAGTCTCGGGGGGGGGGGGGGGGCGACATTGTGGGTTCCCTAGACAGGTAAGTATCCTTATTAAAAGTCAGCAGCTACAGTGTTTTTAGCTGTTGACTTAAAAAAAACTTTTCCATGCCACTAATGCCTCCTCCAGAACAAAAGGTGTCTCAATACTAATCTCTAAAAAACTGAAATGGCAGACAATTGATACCCTGTCCGACACTGATGGACGCTACATCTTTAAGGGTCTCTTCAGGGGAAACCCATGACGCTGGCAAATATCTATAGCCCTTATGTTACACAGGTAGGTTCCTTTCGAAATATAGCACAGCCTCTCTTCGGTTTTCAATCTGGAATACTAAGGCCGCGTACACACGCGGGGACTGTTCGCTCAACTTTGTCCGCTGAACAGTGTTTCGGCGGACAGTCCGCTCGTGTGTGGGCTTCAGCGGACAGTTTCAGCGAACAGTCTGCTGAACAAAGTTTTTCGGAATTTCCGAAAAACTGTCCGCTGAAACTTTGTTTGAGCGGACAGTCCCCTCGTGTGTAGGCTTGTTCGTCAAACTAAGTTCCGCGCATGCTCAGAAAGGATTTACACGCCGAAGGTTGCATTGCAGTGTATAGGACGTCGTTTTCTAGTCCCGTCGTACGTGCCGTTCACGCCATCGCGCACGGTTTCAGCGGACTGTTCGTTCGTCGTGTGTGGCCAAGTCCATCCATGCTAATTTTAAGCGGACTGTCTGCTCAAACTGTTTGACGAACAAAGTTGAGCGAACAGTCCCCGCGTGTGTACGCGGCCTTACACTTAGTGGTGGTGCACTGAAAATTTGCCTGACGAAACTTATCGGTCAAACTGTTTTTGGCATCCTGCAGAAAGAAGAAAAATGCTGATAATGCTCTGTGCCCTGCAGTCTGAGTCAATTTTTTCTGTTGATCTTTCCTGCAAAAAGCCACCTCTTCCTCAAAGACTGCACAGAAGAAGGGCAGTGTGGACAACTGTTGGGTCTGGAAGAGTAAAGCCTGTGGACCATAAATATGTAGCTTTTGGTGTGATACTGCATAACTCCTATAGTGTTCTTTCTGAGCTAGAAGCAGATACAAAGACTGCAAACATAGCTACTTGTGAGATTGACAACCCTTCTCTGCACAGGAATGGTCTTGAGAAAAAAAATTAAATCCCAAAAGTAACTGTTTTATCTGAGGTTGCAAACCAGGCAAGTGTTGTGGATAAGGCTCCTAAAAGGAGGTCATCTTCTTGTTGGTGATGGTGATTTGGTTGTAAGAATTGTTGCTTTAGGCCAGGGGTCTCAAACTGGCGGCCCTCCAGTTGTTGCGAAACTACAAGTCCCATCATGCCTCTGCCTTTGGGAGTCTTACTCTTAACTGTCAGCCTTGCAATGCCTCATGGGACTTGTAGTTTTACAACAGCTGGAGGGTCACCAGTTCAAGACTCCTGCTTTAGGCAATCATGTGGAAGTGTCAAAGCAAGTTAGGTATTTGCCTGGTGCTACTGTTAGGAGAGATAAAAGACACATTTTAAGAATTATCAAAAAAGCTAGTGAAGAGTGTATTGTTGATGTTTTTTTGCGCCTTGGCAAAAATGACTTGTCCCAGAATGATGTGCATTCTGTGCAGAAGGATTACCAGAATTTGGGCCAGGATCTTCAACAGTTAAGGTGTACAGTTACATTTCCAGAGGTCTTACCTGTACTTTGTATTGCAAGTGTATGGTATTGCGAGTTCAATGTTTTGGTTAAAGGATTGGTGCAAAGCTGAAGATTTTGGTTATGTTCGTGATGATGCTATCAGGTGGTCTGGCATTGAGCTGTACAAGAGAGATGGTCTGCATCCCTTACACAAGGGCACTGAGCTTCTTAGTATGGAATTTGAGAGTTTTTGGACGTGCATTCAGGGGCGTAACTATAGGGGGTGCAGCAGTCGTGACCGCAACTGAGCCCTTTGATGCAGGGGGCCCATGCAGTCCCCTCTACATATGGCCGGCAGCAGCATAGGCAGCTAGGAGTACCAGCGCATCATGCACACGTGCGGCTGGAGGTGGAGGGTGACTAGCAGAGCTCCATGCTCGGCTATCGCAATGGCTGCTCTTTAGTTGTGCATTCCCCGCATGACCTGTGTCCTCGGCTGGCTCTTCAGAGTACCCCTCTCCTGCTCCATGCATTGCCGCTCAGTCCGATGTCTGTCCTCCCCAGCCAGAGTCCCGCCACCCCCCCCCCCCCCGAGTCCGGCCCACACTGCACTGCATACTTCTCCCGGGTAAACAAACTTTAAGCACACAGATGCAGTGCAGCCCTATGAGAGTCGGCTCCCCGGAGGACACTGCAGGCTTTTCTGCCAGCCCCCCTCCTCCCCCGTCATACACAGATGATGAAAGGTCTTTCTGGGAGATATGCTGATCGCCCTTCCAGCATTCTGGATGGAGCCCAGGCCAACATGGATGAGTGCGCGGCCTGCAGCTTGGTTATGGTGAGTGAGAGGATCCCATCCCCCACACACCATTACATACCCCCTCCATCTCCCCCTGGGGACAGGGACCCCTTCTCACGTGGGGACAGGGACCCCCACCTCCCCTGGGGACTGGGACCCCTTCTCATCTGGGGGCAGTAACTTAATCTGCCCTGGAGAAATGGACCTAATCTCTTCTGGGGACGGGGACCCCATCCTGCCTAGGGACAGTCCCCCAATGGGGCACCTAAAAATAAAAAAAAATAAAAAAAAAATACTGATGCCAGTGGTGGAACTACACGGCTCACAAATGTCATACCTGTGACCATGCCCTGGAGTTCCACCGCCGGACTCGGAGGGAAGGGCCCTGGCTGGGGTTCAGGGGGGCCCTTCATGGTTTTTTGCATCGGGGCCCTGAAGGTTCTAGTTACGCCACTGCGTGCATTTAAACTGAGAAATTGGGACAGAGATGTAATTATTGAGGATCATTTCTCTCCCTGGAAGGTTAAAACAAATGTGAGAGTTTGTGTTGCTAAGGACTGGGCTGGAGGGGTGGTCACTTCAGTTGATGTTTCTGGTGGTAAAAATAAAGCATGCTCATTGTTTAGGCAACAAGCTTTGTGAGCTGACATCGCTTACGTCTAGGGACAACTTGGACATTGTTGCAATTACAGAGACTAGGTTCAAGGGTTCAAATGACTGGGAAATTACTGTACCAGGGTACACAATATAGAGGAACAACAGAGTAGGGAAGAGGGGAGGTGGAGTTGCCATATATGTCAAAAACAGCAAATTAATAGCAAATTAGCTAACATTAATTAAAAAAAAAATTAAATACTCGAAACCCTCTGGGTCTGCCTTCCAACCAGGGAACCAGGGAGGGATCTTTCCTTTCCTTAGAATTGGTGAGTATACAGGCTCCCAGGACAGACTGAAGATTATAACTTGTTGATTGATCCCACCCTCTCTCCCAGCCATAAGTCACTCCTATATGCACAAGTGGTCCCAGATCATTAAACAGATCATTCCCATTCCCCAATGGCAGAAAATATGGGAAGTTGCTTCCAAACCTTCACGATGCGTGGATCATAGGGAGACAATATACAAGATTTTAATGTTTTGGTACAGAACCCCCGGAGATCCTGCATAAATATGATCCTGGGGTCTACCCACTGTGCTGGAGATGCCGAGATAATATTGGCTCCCTTTTCCACATTTTTTGGGAATGTCCCCTCATTTGACCTTTCTGGTCCTCTATTCATACATATTTACAAAACCTTTTTGACACTAACATCCCTTTAACTCCAATCCACTTTTAGGTTTACCCTTTCCCGATATGTCCGCAAATTCCCAGAAACGAATGGGTTTTATTATTTTGGCGACGAAACGAGCCATACCTCTGCAATGGCTATCACAATCTCCGCCCGCGCTTCCACAGGTATTACAAGCCCTGGAACAGATTCGCAGAATGGAGCACCTTACCGCTACTATTAATGACACACTACCAAGGTTCTCCAGGGTTTGGGACCTATGGGACCACTCAACTCTCAACCCAGGGTTCCCTCTAACCCCCTCTGGCAATACACCCCCCCCCCGCTTGAACAGGCGTGTGGCTGGAATACATCCTCTGTCACTGCCTATATTCCTCATAGGGATCCCCTGGGTACCCTCTTGCCATCCCCCCCCCCCTCCGCGTGGGATCCCCCCGAGATGCCTCGGTCTGGTATAGGCACTTTGAGAGCCCCAGGCATTCCAGATCCAAAGATTAGCTATTCCTATGATGTGGAATGTTCATACATTTGACATGCCCACACATTGGGTTTCTCCCCACTCCCCCCCACCCCCTTTTTACTTTATTTTATTTTTTGCTGCTATTTCCCCCTGATCCTCACCAACGTCTCAGGGTAAATTAGTACACCTGGTGCAATTGTGACCCGATTTTGTTTGACCTTTTGATATCTTCGCTTTTCCTTTTTCTTGGGTTTGTTACATCATCGACACTGACAATTGTTTGATGTTATATTTTTCTATGTAATTTTGAAATCTTTCAATAAAATATACAATTTAATATATAACTTGTTGATTGATGAGATAACTCAAATGGCAATTAAGGGAGAGGTTTTGATTATGGGTGACTTCAACATGCCTGACATTAACGGAAATTCTCAAACTGCTATTATAAGCAGGAGCAGGGATGTAATGGAATCACTGAATGGGGTTTCCCTAAAACAGTTAGCAAAAAGCCAAAGCCGAGGTGACCATATTCTAGACTTAGTACTGACAAATGGGGATCGACTGTCTGATGTTGAGGTGGGAGAGAATTTGGGTTCTAGTGATCACCAATGTCTTTGGTTTGATATTAAATCAAGAACTGAAAAATTATATACAAAAACAAAAGTTTTACATTTTAAAAGGACCCATTTTGCTGAAATGGGGACAATTCTAAAAAATGAACTGAAAGGTTGGAGTAAAATCACAGGCGTAAGTAATCAGTGGGCACTATTAAAGTCTACTATCATGGAGGCAACTGGATTGTATGGCAGGCTAGTTAGTAACAATAATCAAAAGAAAAAAGAACAATATGGTTCACTAAAGAGTACTGTAAAGCGGAAAAAATAGCAAATAGAAGATTCAAGGATACAGGAGGTGTATCTGACAGAGAGGAGAATAAAAATAGACAAAAGGAGGCCAAACACATTATCATTGCTGCCAAAGCACAGAAAGAAGAGGAAATTGCAAATCTATTAAGAAAGGAGATAAAACATTTTTTAGGTACATTAGTGATAAAAGGAAAAAAATACAATAGGATCATTAAAATGAAAACTGGGCACAATACATATGTTGAGGGAGACCAGGATGTAGCAAACCATTTAACTAATTACTTCTGTTCAGAGTTCTCAGAAACAAATTGCACTAAGGATAATAAGTTGGAGAATCATATTGGTTCTAGTAATGACGGTTCATTTCTAAGATTTCTGGAGACAGAGGTAGAAGAGGAACTGGCTCGATTAGAGCTTAATAAAGCAATAGGCCCTGATGGCATTCATCCCTGAGTTCTAAGAGAACCTCGAGATATAGTTATTGGACCTTTAACCACTTCCCACCCGGCCAATGCACATATACGGCCGGGTGGGAGCCGTCTACTCCTGATAGGACGTTCAGGAACGTCCATCAGGAGGAGCGGGATCGCGCGCGCGCGTGCCCGCACAGCGGCGCGATCCCGATGCGCCCGTGTCACCGGGACACGGCGCATCTCAGATCGGCAGGAGGGCTCTGTGATTGGCCCTCCTGATCACATGACGGCCGTGTCCAATCACGGCCGTCATGTGATGTAAACAAACAGCCGGTTGCTAGGCAATCGGCTCCTCCTCTCCTCACACAGAAGTCATCGCTGAGGAGAGGAGAGCAGATTGCTGCAGCCGGCTGATGATCAGTGAGTATGAGCTGTTTTTACAGCTTTTTACTCACTGATCTTCAGTCTAGTGTAAACACACAACACACCACACAGTGTAAACACAGTCCCCACATATGTCCCCATAACACACATGTCCCCAAAACATACATGTCCCCAAAAAATAAAAACACATGTCCCTAATAATAAAAACATGTCCCCCACATATGTCCCACTAAAATCACTTGTCCCAATGATTATGTGCACACATACGTACGTGATCACCTGCACACATATGTACATGATCATTTGCGTACATATGTCCGTGATCACACAAACCAATTATTATACACTTAACGGAATTTTTTTTACCAAAAACATGTAGCAGAATACATTTTGGCTTAAATTTATGACAAAATTTGATTTTATTGGATTTCTTTTAAAATAGAAAAAAGAAAATATTGTTTTTTTTCCAAATTTCCGCTTTTTTGCGCTTATATCGCAAAAAATAAAAAAGTCGTGAATAAATACCACCAAAATAAATCTCTATTTGTGCAAACAAAATGATAAAAATTTAATTTGGGTACAGCGTAGCATGACCGCGCAATTGTCACTGAAAGCGCTAGAGCGATGAAAGCTGAAAATTGGGCTGGGAAGGAAGGGGGCGAAAGTGCCCTGTATTGAAGTGGTTAACAGATCTGTTTAATCAATCTCTTCTAACAGGATAAGTTCCCCATGATTGGCAGACAGCTAATAGTGTACCAATCCACAAGAAGGGCAGCAAGGTAGAAGCTGGCAATTACAGGCCATTGAGTTTAACGTCAATTGTAGTCAAGTTAATGGAATTACTTCTGAAAAGCAGGATCAATGATCACCTAAAAATACATACCGTAGCTTGCTGGACCCAAAGGCTTTACTGAGGGCAGATCATTTCAGACTATTTCAGACAAAGGCATTTGATACAGTTCCACATAATGATCTAATACAAAAGTTTTTACAAGCTAGGATATATGTAAGTGATATAACTAAATGTTTGTCTTTTTGCTGATGACACAAATGTGTGTAATAGGGTTAATATCCCTGGAGGTGTCTGTAACATGGAACATAATTTGAACATGATCTGACATTGCTGGAAGATTGGTCAAAGCAGTGGAGACTGCAGTTCTATTTTTCTAAATGTAAAATAATGCACCTAGGGAAAAGAATCCCCTGAGAGAGTACAATATTGGGGGTACAGTGTTAGCCAGCACTACAGAAGAAAAAGATTTGGGGGTGTTTATTTCGGATTATTGCAAGATGAGCAAACAGTGTGGCCAGGCAGTCGGAAAAGCGAATAGAATTCTAGGATGCATCACTAGAGGGATCATCAGCAGGAGGTGTCACAGATCAGCTGCAGAGCTGATCTGTGTCTCACCTTTACTGCAGTGGGTCGGCTGGCATCTGCTGTCCACTGTCAGGTGTTCAGCTCTGTGCACTCTGCAGCTATGGGTGTCAACGCCCTTCACCTGTTGCCTGATATATGTTTACTTCCTGCTACTTTCTGTCCAGCCCCTCATGTGCTTCTCTATTTAAATCCCTTCCTAACTAGCTACCATTGCTTGAGCAACATTTGTTTCTGAAGCTCCCCTGTGTAACCTGTTTTACCTGACTTCTCGTGAACTGATCTTCTGTGTACCGACCCGGCTTGGTCTGATTACGTTGTCTGCAGCCCGCCCTAACCTTGGCTCACTATCTGGCTTTCCTTGCTTCATCCATCCAACCATCCTTGTCTACAGTGTCTTCTGGTACTTCCCTAGCGAGCAGGGTGAACCTGGGGTCAGCACGCAGCTAAGTCCAAACCTTCCTGAGAAGGTCCCTGGCAGAACACCGGCTGACTCTTAGATTCCACGGCCTGGGGGATCCCGTGTCACCTGCTCGCCTGTGGGTTCGCTGTAAGTAGTACCGTGACAGTTTGCTCAAGCCATGAGCGTCTCTGAGAATCGGCCATTGACCGAGACTTAACTCCCAGCAAGCTAATCAAGAGCAAATAATGCTGGTTCTCCAGGATCTTGCCTCTCGTCTGGATCGTCTGCAACTCGCTGCAACTTCAGCTCCTCCCGTTCCTGCTCCTGCTGCAGTTGCTCCGGTCTTACCTGCTGCACCTGGCAATCCCTGCCTGCATCTGCCATCGCCACCTCGGTTTTCCGGTGATCCTAAGGCTTGTCAAGGCTCCATGAATCAGTGTTCCATCCACTTCGAACTTTCCAGCCACCATTTTCCAACTGATCGCACCAAAGTTGCATATACCATCTCTCTCCTCTCTGATGATGCTTTAGCTTGGGCCTCTCCACTCTGGGAATCACACGCTCCTATCACCTCTAACCTCCAGCTCTTTTTGGATGCATTTCGGAAAACTTTTGATGAGCCCGGCAGAGTGTCTTCATCTGCTGGGGCCCTCGTTCGTCTTCGTCAACAAGAAATGACAGTCGGCCAATACGCAGTTTAATTCCGTACGCTGGCCGCTGAACTCAAATGGAATAATGAGGCCCTTACTGCTACCTTCTGGCAAGGCCTATCTGACTGTGTCAAGGATGAACTCGCTGGACGCACCATTCCCACCACATTGGATGACTTAATCGCATTGAGCATTCAAATTGACATTCACTTCCAGGAGCGGGCTCTGGAGAAATCCAGATCCAGTCATCCCCCTGCTGGCCGTCCATCACAGGTAGTCCAAGGATCGGTGCAACCCTCTCCGTCTTCGACCTCTCACGTGTTGGAAGAACCTATGCAGCTTGGGCGAACCCGCCTCACTCCCGAGGAGCGTGGCCGATGCATGGGACTGGGTTTGTGCCTTTACTGTGGCGATAAAGGAAATCTTTTGAACTCCTGTCCACTCCATCCGGGAAAACTCCAGGGTCTAGCTCACTCTGAGGGAGGTGATCTAGACCGATCCGTTAATTTTCCTCGCTTCCCTCGTTTCACCCTTCCCGTAGCTATACGCTGGGCTCAGAATGCCTATCAACTCTCTGCATACGTGGATTCTGGTGCTGCTGGGAATTTCATTTAACAATCTGTAGCTTCCGAGTTGGGCATCACCTTTGTTGCCTTGGCTATACCCCTCTCCGTGACCGCAGTAGACGGCTCCTTCTTGCCTATAAGTCCAATCCGGTTTAAAACCTCTCCTATAGAGTTACGCATTGGGGCTTTGCATAGTGAGCAGATCTCTTTCCTAATATTGCCTAAATCCTCCAATCCCATCATCCTGCGCCTTCCATGGTTGCAGAAACACTCCCCACATTTTAAATGGAATTCTGGACAAGTATTGGCTTGGAGCCCTCCATGCCAACAACAATGTATTTCCAAGGTGCTACCTCCTCCTTCCATTCCTCTTGCTGAGACCTCCACAACTCCCATGTTGCCTGCCCAATATCAATCCTTCCAAGATGTTTTCTGTAAAAAGGCCGCCGATCGCCTTCCTCCTCATAGAGACTTTGACTGTTCCATTGAGCTTTTACCTGGGACCTCTCCTCCCCGTGGCCGAGTCTACCCTCTATCTATCCCCGAGACACAAGCCATGTCTGAATACATTCAGGAAAACCTGCAAAAGGGTTTCCTCCAGAAATCTAACTCACCTGCCGGAGCCGGGTTCTTCATTGTAGCGAAAAAAGATGGTTCACTCCGTCCATGCATCGACTACAGGGGTCTTAACGCCATCACCGTGAAGAACCGATACCGTCTTCCTTTAATTTCCAAACTCTTTGACAGACTGCGAGGCTCTCATATCTTTACTAAATTGGATCTTAGAGGGGCCTACAATTTAATAAGAATCCGGAAAGGAGACGAATGGATGACCGCCTTTAACACCAGGGATGGACATTATGAGTATCTTGTGATGCCCTTCGGCTTATGCAATGCCCCAGCGGTCTTCCAAAATTTTGTTAACAAGATCTTTCGTGACCTTCTGTATGTCTGTGTTATTTTATATCTGGATGATATTCAAATTTTCTCGCCACACTTACCTACCCATCGTCTTCATGTAAAAACTGTGCTACAGCATCTACGGGACAATTGTCTATATGCAAAATTGGAGAAGTGTCTATTTGAACAAACACAAGTTCCATTTCTGGGCTATATAATCTCGTCAAAAAGTCTCCTCATCAACCCAGCTAAACTTCGGGCCATCTCCGAGTGGCCTCAGCCCTCTGGTCTTAAAGCCACCCAACACTTTTTGGGCTTCACCAATTACGAACGCCAATTCATTAATAACTACTCCACCTTGGTGGCTCCTATTACATCGCTCACCCGCAAAGGTGTAAATGCTTGGCTCTGGTCCCCTGAAGCCATTGAAGCTTTCCGCAAACTCAAGGCAGCCTTCCTCTCCGCCCCTATTCTTCTATGTCCGGACATTACTAAACCCTTTTCTTTGGAGGTAGATGCCTCTTCTGTAGGAGTCGGTGCCGTCCTACTCTAAGCTCAGCAGGGTAAGTCTCAACCTTGCGGATTCTTTTCCAAGAAGTTTTCTGATGCTGAGAAAAACTATACCATTGGGGACCGTGAACTACTCGCCATTAAACTAGCTCTTCAAGAATGGTGACATCTTCTACAGGGTTCTCCCCATTGTATTACCATCTATACTGATCATAAAAATCTGCAGTATTTACAATCCGTGAAACTCTTGAACCAACGTCAAGCTCGCTGGGCCCTCTTTTTCGCCCGCTTCAATTTTAACATTACTTTCCGTCCAGGTGCCAAGAACCTCCGAGCCGATGCCTTGTCCAGGTCGTTTGATGTCAATGATTCTGAGAATCACCTAGATCCTGGTCCCATCATTCCTCCTCATCGTATTATAGCCACCACTCAGCTCCAGTCTACGCAGCCTCCTCCTGGTAAAACTTTTGTAGCCCCTGCACTTCGTCCCAAACTCCTTGCTTAGGCACATGACTCCATGTTCTCTGGACATCCTGGCATACCTCGTACTTGTGACCTTCTTCAGCGTCATTATTGGCCGCCCTCTCTTCGTAAGGATGTTAAGGAATACATTCAAGCTTGTTCGGTTTGTGTACTTTCCAAATCTTCCACGTCCGCCCCTGCTGGGTTGCTTTTGCCCTTACCAGTGCCTGATGTACCTTGGCGTTGTATTGCCATGGACTTTATCTTGATCTGCCTCCCTCAACAGGTTCTACAATCATCTGGGTAGTGGTGGATTGGTTCTCCAAAATGTGTCACTTGATTCCTCTCCCAGGCCTACCTTCTCCCAGTCTTGCCACAACTTTCATTAAGGAGAGCTTTCGTCTTCATGGGATGCCTTCCCATATCGTCTCTGACAGAGGAGTTCAATTTACTGCCCGGTTTTGGTTTTGGAGAGCCTTGGCCAGCTCCTTTGGGATTAAATTGGATTTTTCATCTGCCTTTCATCCCCAGTCCAATGGGCAAACGGAACGTGTCAATCAAAATGTAGAACGCTTTCTCCGTGCCTTCATTTCAGCCCACCAAGATGACTGGGTGGACCTTTTGCCCTGGGCAGAGTTTGCCTTAAACCATCAAGCCAGTTCTGGGGAATCTCCTTTCTTCACAGTTTATGGGCAGCATCCATCTGTTCCTTTTCCTGTTCCCATTTCTCCTGTGGTATTAGCAGCAGCTGAGACCCAAAGGTCCTTCAACTCAATCTGGAAAGAAGTCTCTGGGAATCTTCATCTAGCTGCTTCCAGGCATAAAACGGCGGCAGATCGTCATTGCCGTCCGGCTCCTAAGTTCCTGCCTGGCGATAGAGTTTGGCTCTCTACCAAGCACATCCGACACCGGGTACCCTCGATGAAATTTGCCCCTCGCTTCATTTCCTATTCTCCGCCAGATCAATCCAGTGGCTTTCAAGCTCCGTCTCCCCACTCATCTCAGGATACCCAACACCTTCCATGTCTCCCTGCTCAGGCTACTGGTCCTCAATTGCTTCTCTCGCCCTTCTTCTCACCCCGCTCCTGTGGCTGATACCTCGGATCAGTATGAGATTAAAGTAATATTGGACTCCAAGATCTCCCGGGGGAGGTTATTCTATCTCATTGATTTTGAGGGCTATGATCCAGAGGAGAGGTCTTGGTTCCCTGCCATTGATGTCTCTGCCCCACGTCTAGTGACCAGATTCCATCAGAAATTTCCCTCCAAGCCAGCCCTCAGACATGTAGGGAGGCCTCGTAAGAGGGGGGGTACTGTCACAGATCAGCTGCGGAGCTGATCTGTGTCTCACCTTTACTGCAGTGGGTCAGCTGGCATCTGTTGTCCACTGTCAGGTGTTCAGCTCTGTGCACTCTGCAGCTATGGGTGTCTACGCCCTTCACCTGTTGCCTGATATATGTTTCCTTCCTGCTACTTCCTGTTCAGCCCCTCATGTGCTTCTCTATTTAAATCCCTTCCTAACTAGCTACCATTGCTTGAGCAACGTTTGTTTCTGAAACTCCCCTGTGTAACCTGTTTTACCTGATTTCTCGTGAACTGATCTTCTGTGTACCGACCCGGCTTGTTCTGATTACGTTGTCTGCAGCCCACCCTGACCTTGGCTCACTATCTGACTTTCCTTGCTTCATCCATCCAACCATCCTTGTCTACAGTGTCTTCTGGTACTTCCCTAGCGAGCAGGGTGGACCCGGGGGTCTTGACCTGGGGTCAGCACGCAGCTAAGTCCAAACCTTCGTGAGAGGGTCCCTGGTGGAACACCGGCTGACTCTTAGATTCCACGCCCTGGGGAATCCCGTGTCACCTGCTCGCCTGTGGGTTCGCTGTAAGTAGTACTGTGACAGGAGGAAGGAGGTCCTGATTCCCCCATATAGATCTTTAGTGAGACCTAATTTAGAATACCAGTTCTGGAGACCTCACTTACAAAAAGATATTGATAAGATAGAACGATTCCAAAGACAGGTAACAAAAATGGTGAAAGGTTTGGGGGATAAAACAGATCGAGAGTTGCTTCAGGAACTTAACTATGTACAGTCTGGAGGAAAGAAGGGAAAGGGGAGACATGATTGAAACCTTTAAACACATCAAGGGGGTGAATAAGGTTCAGGAAGGTGGTCTTTTCAATATGAAACCAAAATCAAGAAAACAATGACATGACCTCAAACTGGAGGAGTGTTCAACACTAATCTTAGAATATATCATTTTACTGAAAGGGTGGTTGATGATCGGAATAAACTACCAACAGAAGTAGTGAGACAGTCAACAGTTAACGGCTTCAGACATGCTTGGGATAAATATAAATCTATAGCCAGACAACGAGGTTAATGGGGAAAAAACCCCCCAAAAAAACAAACCTCCCCCCAAAAAAAAGAGAACCCCAAATCGAAAAAATAATAATAATGGGCTTGATGGACTACTCAGTCTTTTTCTGCCATCACCTTTCTATGTTTCTATGTTTCTATGTTTCTACTATTAGGAGTAAGATAAAAATAATTGCTATTCAATGTAGACATTATTTTACATTTTGACAATAGATAAGTTTAATAAGTAATTCAACTTTCACGAGCATGGATATCTTAGCAGGGGGTAGCCATATCCATCGTGTATTATTTTGTAGCGCATTGCTCTGATTTCTGGCACCCCGCATCCTGTGCCACATTAGACAATATAACGAAAAAATGTCTTTCTTGATCATACATCACGGGACACAGGAGCTTCATTACATAGTGGGTTATATAGGCACCTCTGGTGATTGGACACTGGTTGACCCCAATTAAAGAGAATTCCTCCCCTATATAACCCCTCCCATTTGGGAGGCACCTCAGTTTTTTCGCCAGTGTCTGGTCGATGGTCACGTAAAACTTAGCTCTATGCGGGTCCCGGCAAGGGCCGAAGGGCTACAACAAACCGGATCCATACCTCGGGCCGATATTTGACTCCCAAGATGGTATGGTACCCGGGCCTCGTCTGCCGAAGAAACGAGGTTCTGCCTGTAAGTCCTCTCCATTGGAAGACTGGGCTCTGGGACAACCAGACTTGGGGTACTGTTGACTCAGGGCGCCCGTAAGTTTCTGGCAGAGCTTTTTACATGGCCCAGGTAGGAGGATCTTTTCGTAAGAACCCCAGATACGCCTGAAGGTTGGCTAACAATACCCGCCGTGATGGGTGAAGGCTGGAATTGGTCTGAGATCAGCAATTCCTGCGGCGGGGAACAGGTAAGGGAAGTCATCCTATATATTTAAATATATGAATGGATTTCTTCATTGTGAGTAGTTTTATGTCTTACCTGGTTTCCACCACTTGAGGGAGTAAGAGCAGCCTGATGCATACTTACATGCCTTTCAATACAAACACGCTCAGTGAAAGCCTGGTTCGCCCAGCTACTCACGTCTCCTTACAGTTCCTGCCACAGTTAAAGTAAAAAAGGGGTCCCACGCAGATCAGGGGTCCCACGTTGCTCCCTTTGGGTTCTCCTCCCCCCCCCGGATCCCGCGGTCCTCGTGCACGCGCGCGGCCGTGTGCACGCGCGCCGGGCGCGCTCCCGGCCTGATGGAGGAGGGGGGGTGTGGTTGCCAGCTGTGCACGATTAGTGTGCTCAATGCTGCAGTGCAGGCGCCAAACGGCCGTTTTTAAAAGCCCAGAGCGTCAGGGGACTGTAAGGTGAGACACAGGAGCTGTGGGCTGTAAGCATCCGTGGGATTGGATCCAGGCAAACCTTAAGACACCTACTCAGCATCAGGTTGTGCAGTTAAGCATATATTGATTTATTGTGAGACTTTAAGCACAACAAGTGATTGCATTTGTACTAGTACCTCTGCTTTGTAGCTCAGGACTATGTCTCCTCGTAAGAGGGTTTCAGGGGCAGGTAATAAAAGCACTGGCAAGTCACCGCCTAGGTCCAGGGGTTCCAAAGGTGCATGCAAGTTACCATCCCCCTCTGCAAGACTGGAGCCTGCATCTCAAGACGAGTCAGTGCCCCTTTCAGGCTTTACAGCCTCTCCTAATGTCGCAGCCCCGGTCTATGTCACTGAGGACTCCCTTAGGGCTACATTGGAGGGTTTTGAAGGGAGGATAATGAATTTTATTTCTGCTTCCCTAAAAGATAGCAGAAAAAGGGGTAGATCCCCTCCCTCTGCTGAAATCCCTCTCTCAGACAGTTGCTCTGAAAATGAGGAGAGATCCCTATCTTTGGATAGGGATCATGAGCAGTCGGATGAGTCAGAGGAAGAGGAGTTAGTCCCCTCCTCCCAGGCACTCAGAAAGCAGGTGCAGTATTATTGAATTGGTGCGTACCACGTTCAGAATGCCGGCTACTGAAGTCGCTACATCCTCTGTCTCTTCCCTGGGAGTCAGGAAAGCCCCACAGACTGCTTGTTCCTTCCCAATTCATCCTTTAATGGGTGACTTGATGTATGAGGACTGGGGACATCCCGATAAACTGTTTACTTCTCCCAAGAGGTTTTCCATGCATTATCCTATGGAGGAAATTTTCACCAAGAAATGGGGGGCCCCATCTGTCGATGCGGCTATCTCTTTTGTGAATAAAAACCTAACTTGTCCTTTGGATAATGCGCAGGTATTTAAGGATCCAGCTGACAAAAGACTGGAAACCTTGTTAAAAGCCTCCTTTTCCATGGCCGGCGCTGTGGTGCAGCCTACAGTCGCAGCCGTGGGGTTGTGTCAGTTCCTTAAGGAACAGGTTAAACAAATGTTTGAACTCCTCCCCAGTGAGGAAGTAGAGAAATATGCAGAGATGCCTCACATCTTATGTTTCATAATTGATGCGATTTTGGATTCTGTCCAACAAGCATCACGTTTATCCCTCATGTTGGTACACATGCGTAGGGCTCTATGGCTAAAAAATTGGGCTGCTGAAATGTCATGCAAGAAGCATTTGGCTGGGTTCCCATTTAAAGGGGAGCGTTTGTTTGGAGAAGAATTAGATAAATTCGTCCAAAATATTTCGGGAGGTAAATCTACACTCCTTCCAGTCAAAAAGAGTAAACGTCCTTCATTCAGGCGTACTCTTTCCCCCGAAGCATCAAGCTCTAAACAGTGGCGACGGCCTTCCCAGCCCTCCGCTGCTAGAAAGCCTCAGGGCCGAGCCCAGGGACAGAAAAGGACTTGGGGGCGGAAGCCTGCCAAGCAGACCTCCAAGACCTCCTTGTGAAGGGGCGCCCCCGCTCGGCAGAGTGGGGGGAAGGCTCCTGCAGTTTGCAGGTGCCTGGCGGGTGAGATTCAGGACAAATGGGTGATCTCTTCGGTATCTCTGGGCTACAGGCTAGGGTTTTTTTTTAGAAGATTCCACCTTCTCGTTTTCTAAGGTCAAGGATCCCCAAGGATCCGATAAAGCAGAAACCGCTATTCCTGGCCTTAGATCAGTTACTATCCCAAGGTGTGATAGTAGAAGTGAGCCCGAAAGATCAGGGTTCAGGTTTTTATTCGAATCTCTTCAAAGTTCCAAAACCAAACGGAAGTGTCAGACCTATCTTGGATCTGAGAAACTTAAACCGGTTTCTACACATCCAGACCTTCCGGATGCAGTCAATACGCACTGTGGTCTCCTCCCTGCAAGGAGGAGAATTCATGGCATCAATAGATATCAAAGATGCATATCTCCATGTGCCAATATTTCCCGCACACCAGAAGTTTCTAAGGTTCGCGGTAGAGCAGCGCCATTTTCAATTTGTGGCCCTGCCGTTCGGCCTAGCTACGGCCCCCCGAGTCTTCACGAAGATTCTAGACCCTCTCTTAGCAATCTTAAGAGTTCAGGGCATAGCCGTCATGGCTTACCTAGACGACCTGCTTCTCGTAGAGAGAACTACAACGTGCCTAAGTCGCAGCGTCACCAGAACGCTAGAACATCTGGGCCGCCTAGGTTGGATTATAAACCTAGAAAAGTCGTCTTTGCAACCGACCACCAGGTTGGATTACCTGGGTCTGATTATAGACACCGCTCAGGGCAAGGTGTTCCTTCCAGGGCCAAAGGCCTTGGCCATTGGAGATCTGGTGCGCCTGATTTTGGGCAGCAGATCTTCCTCCATTCGCCTATGTATGAGACTGTTGGGAAAGATGGTCACCTCATTCGAGGCCGTCCCATTCGCCCAGTTCCACTCAAGGCCCCTGCAAAGATGCATCCTTGCGATTTGGAACAGGAAGCCCCAATCCCTGGATCTTCCTATGCGTTTATCCCCCCGGGCATGCAAAAGTCTTGTCTGGTGGTTACAAACCAGAAATTTGCTAAAAGACAAAACTTTTCTTCCCCTCTCATGGAAGATTGTCACAACGGATGCCAGCCTGACAGGCTGGGGAGCCGTATTGGAGGGAACATGCTCACAGGGAAAATGGTCTGCGACCGAAAATCTGCTGCCCATAAATATCCTGGAGATTCGGGCAGTTTACATGGCACTCAGAGAGTGGTCTCACAGACTGCGAGGTTTCCCAGTTCGGATTCAGTCCGACAATGCCACCGCAGTGGCTTATATCAATCACCAGGGCGGTACCAGAAGTCTGGTGGCCCAAAAGGAGGTGAATCGCATACTTGTCTGGGCAGAGGAGCATGTTCCGTGCCTCTCTGCAGTCTTCATCCCAGGAGTGGAGAATTGGCAGGCGGATTATCTCAGCCGCCAGCAGTTGTGCCCAGGAGAATGGGCTCTGCACCCCGATGTGTTTCGAGACATATGTCACAAGTGGGGCACTCCAGACGTGGATCTGTTTGCGTCCAGATTCAACAGGAAACTGGACAACTTTGTGTCAAGGACAAGAGATGCACTTGCTCAGGGGTCAGATGCTCTGACGGTTCCCTGGGATCAGTACAATCTGATCTATGCCTTCCCCCCGAGCCCGCTGCTATCGCGGTTCCTGGGAAGGGTCAAGAGGGAGGCGAAGTCGGTCCTTCTAGTGGCCTCGGCTTGGCCCAGGCGACCATGGTTCGCAGAAATCATGAAGTTGGCAGTGGGCAGGCCATGGACCCTCCCTCTCCGGCCAGATCTGCTCTCACAGGGTCCAATTTACCATCCTGCTTTACGCAGTCTGAATTTGACGGTCTGGCTGCTGAGACCCACATTTTGAGAGGCCGTGGTCTTTCGGGGCCAGTCCTTTCCACTCTGGTCAATGCCAGAAAGCCGGCCTCCAGGCGTATCTATTACAAGATCTGGAGGACATATGTTTCCTGGTGTGAACCCAGGAAGTGGCATCCTAGAAGGTATGTCATTAGCAGAATCTTGGCATTTCTCCAATCAGGCCTTGAAATGAATTTGGCCATAAGCACCATTAAGGTGCAGATTTCGGCCCTATCGGTCTTTTTTCAAAGACCGCTTGCATCACATTCCCTAGTACGGGCTTTTATCCAGGGGGCTATGCGGATAAGACCGCCAGTCAAACCTCCGGTATGCCCATGGGATCTGAATTTGGTTCTCTCGGCCTTAGAAGCCCAACCATTTGAACCTCTGCATCTGGCCTCTTTAGCTCTTTTGACAAAGAAGCTGGTTTTCCTAGTAGCCATATCCACGGCTAGAAGGGTATCAGAATTGGCAGCTCTTTCTTGTAAAGAGCCCTATTTAATTATCCATAAGGACCGGGTGGTTATGCGTCCCAACAGGTCCTTTCTACCTAAGGTGGTTTCAGGTTTTCATCTGAATCAGGATATAATCCTACCATCCTTTTTTCCAAATCCTCAGTCCATAGAGGAAGAGTCCTTACACACTTTAGATGTGGTTAGAGCAATCAGTCTTTATCTTCAAGCAACTGCTCAGATAAGGAAAACTGACTGTTTGTTTATTCTGCCGGAAGGCCCTAGAAGGGGTCAGGCAGCGTCAAAGTCCACTCTCTCAAGGTGGATCAGACAGGTTATTTCTCAGGCCTATAACTTAAAGGGGAAGATTCCTCCTTTTCAGGTGAAAGCGCACTCTACTAGGGCTATCAGTGCTTCTTGGGCAGTGCATCACCAGGCCTCCCTGGCTCAGATCTGTAAGGCTGCGACTTGGTCATCAGTCCACACATTCACCAGATTTTATCAGGTGGATGTCAGAGGGCAAGAGGATATTGCCTTCGGGCGCAGTGTACTGCAGGCTGCAGTTTAGGTCCTCAGGTCCCTGGCGGTCTATATTTATGATCTGTGTCTCCCTCCCCTCAACCTGAGCATTGCTATGGGACATCCCACTATGTAATGAAGCTCCTGTGTCCCGTGATGTATGATCAAGAAAATGGGATTTTTATATACAGCTTACCTGTAAAATCCTTTTCTTGAGAGTACATCACGGGACACAGGGCTCCCGCCCCTCTTGGGTTTTACGTGGTTGCTTATTGCTTTGCTACAAAACTGAGGTGCCTCCCAAATGGGAGGGGTTATATAGGGGAGGAATTCTCTTTAATTGGGGTCAACCAGTGTCCAATCACCAGAGGTGCCTATATAACCCACTATGTAATGAAGCTCCTGTGTCCCGTGATGTACTCTCAAGAAAAGGATTTTACAGGTAAGCTGTATATAAAAATCCCATTATTGTCTTCCCACAGACATTCCTCACAAGGACCTGGTGGGGGAAACTTTCAGTGGACAATGGCTTCATCCAGCTTTTGCTGTGTATGTTTCTCTTCCCTCTCATCTACAGCAACCTCATCATCACCTACAGGTCAGTCTGCCATTGTTTCTCACATTATAAATTATAGTGATATATGGAATCTGGAATATTCTGCCATCAAAATGTCTGGTCTATGGAAGACCAGGCTGTATGAATATGGGTGGGTGGTTAACAATGACAGATGTCTCTTGTACTTGGACCCCAAGACATTGAAGACAATTTTGCAGTAATTCTATCCTTTAATTTACTTACTGGTAAGGATAACACTTGATAATATTCCTACATATTTTACTTTTCGGCTGTTCCTCTAATTTTTTTTTAAATGAAGCCATACAAATCAACCCAGTAGTATATTAATGTGTTTTTTCCAAACATGAATGTTGCATATACAAACTACTATAGTTACAGGCAAACAGTACAAGACATAAAAAGAGCTACAAATATACATACATGCACATGCTGTGCATTCTTTCCTATCAAATGTAATAATTTGTATGCAATAGAAATAGAAGCTACGTGCCTAGTGTGTTACAGCTAATCCACAAGACCCTTTGTGAACAGGACTTTTTGACATTAAAGCAGGTTCTTGATCTTGGCAGTCTTTCTTGTACTGGAACTTTAGTGTTGTCCCATGGTGAAGTCCTCCTTCAGCTTGTGGAAGTTAGTAGACAATCCCACATGGATACAACCCTTTCAACTTGGGTTCTACATCACTTTATATGAGGGAACAAATTCTAGATGAAAGTACAGTATCATAAACGATGTAGTAACTACATAGTAACTAGACTAAAGTCAAAGTATTGTTGATTCTTTTTTTGACATGGCTGCTTGACCAAAAGTTCCTCTAAACCAGGGTTCATCCAGAGGTTGTAAGTCCTCGGACATTCCAATAACAAAATCCGTCGGATTTTGTCCGAAACTGGTGCATACACACGGTCGGACAAAGTTGTCAGGAATATCCGTTCGTTCGTAACGTGATGACGTTATTTCGTTACGACGGGACTATGTTCAGGCTAGTAGCCAATAGCTTTGGTCCCGTAATTTGATCTGAGCATGCGTGGCACTTTGTCCGATCAGAATTCTCTACACACAATCGGACAAGGTCCGATCAGATTATGTTGTTGGAAAATTTTATAGCCCAACGCTAAAACTTTGTCGGTCGGATATTCCGATGGAAACAGTCCGATGGAGCCCACACAAGGTCGGATTATCCGACAACATGGTCCGATCGGACATCTTTTGTCGGAATGTCCGACCGTGTGTACAAGGGCTTAGAGGTTCCTTGAGCAATGAGCAATTTTCGTCTCTCTACGATAAGCTCCCACTGACACCATTGATCTTTTTGGCTACTTTTAAGGGGGTATATCTTCCAAATGACCACAAGTGTAAGGAGCATTCTTCCCATTGACCATCACACTAATGTATCATGAGTTGTAGTTATAGTAATTTCTAGCATAGGTTCCCTGAGATCGGAAAGTTATTTCAAGGGTTCCTCTGTGTTGAAAAGGTTGAAAAAGCCTGCTCTAAACAATGGTAGCACCTGAAAATGTGTGTTTTTTCAGCAAATAATTTACAGTACACATACATTTAGCAATATTTTTATTTCCCATTGTTTTAAAGGACAACAGAACTGGTATTGCGCAAATGATTCATTTAGGAATTGCATGATAAAGAGATGTTCCCAACAGAAACTGAACGATGTCTGGAAATCACACGTGGCAAAAAACTAAAATATATACAGTGTATATATATATTTGTGTGTTTTAATTTCCAAAAAACTTTCAGTTTAAAACCAGTCAGCATTTAGTTTTCATTATCTAAACCCTTTCCTTTGCATTTTTTTGTGCCTAACTCTTTTCCTTGCAAACCAATTCCCCTCCAGCTTTCATTGCCTAAACCCCTTATCCTTCTGTCCCCATTCATTCCAGCGAAAGCTGGCCATACACTGGTCCAAGTTCTCTGATGACCCAGCAAAATTTCGATCAGTGTATCAAAGGCACTTCAGATATCTTGCAATGTGCTGCTCATATAGTTGTCATGGACTGCAAACACACGCCGGTCAGAGTGAATACCCAGCCAGGTCATCCAGACTCCTATTTTTGGAGTGCCTTTGATTAACCCTTTAGGGGGTAAGTGCATAAAGAAAGGGGGTCACACTGTGAGCATGAGGTTTTCTCCGTCTGCATGGTGTGGTGTGCATTTTCTGTGAGGGATTTCTATAAGCCTGAGGGTTCCTGGAGCACTTCACTCACTTTATGAACTTTTAATTTTTGGGACTTTACGTTATGAATTAATTACAGGTCCTATTAGGATTAATTGTATTGACATTATTATTTAATATATACTGTGTATATTAAATGTTCACTTTGAACATATTTATTTATTAATAGATCATTATCAGCGCTGTTAATGCTAAGGTACTTTTTTTTACAACCACGGTTGAGACTGTATTTATGCATATGTTTGAAGATTCTATATGTGATTTATAACAGCAGCTTTTGTGCGATCATTTATGTGTTTACATAGGATCAGTATTATAATTTCATTGGATTACTGATATTTTTAGTGTATTGTTTACCTGTCTCTCTCCAAAGCTCTAAGTGCCGTTTCTCTCTGGTGCTTCGTTCCTCTGTTGACAGCATGAGTCACTTCTGAGAAGTTTTCCTGACACATGAGATACATTTGTGACGGGGTAGGAAGCTCAACACACAGCTTATCTACTCAGAACACCGCTCTGCATGCTCCTTTGTTCCTGTGCGGTGCGTGGAGGGGTGTAGCACCCTCTAGTGCAGGGATATGCAATTAGCGCACCTCCAGCTGTTGCAGAACTACACGTCCCATGAGGCAAAGCAAGACTCTGACAGCCACAATATGTAAAAGAAAAAACTGTGCTGGTAGACAACAAATGTGAAAATCAGCAACTCAAAGTGAAATACACACCAAACTAGAAAGAAAGAAAAAAGGGGAGCTGCGCTACAAAAAAGGAAGTATACACAGTGGAGTGACCAAGTGGAATGTTTATTTGATTGGCACATGTTTGGTCACTCCACTGTGTATACTTCCTTTTTTGTAGCGCAGCTCCCCTTTTTTCTTTTTTTTCTGACAGCCACAAGCATGACACCCAGAGGCAGAGGCAACAGCTGGAGGTCCGCTAATTGCATATTCCGGCTCTAGTGTGTACTAGGAGGATTTGTTTCATCTCTGTGTATCACCTGAGGCTATTCACTTCACTAGGTATATGAGCAGTGGCGGCCCGTCCATTAGGGGCGCACGGGTGCCGACCCTCCATCTATGTGTCTGGCCCCCTAATCTATATTTGGGGCCCCGGATGCATGGATTCCAATGGGGGGGGGGGGGTTAAGCAAGTGATTAGAGCCAGAGGCTCTATTAGGCTTCGAAATAGGGTGGGCTTGGGGCGGAGAGCACTGCGCTCCAAGCCCACCCAGTTGTGTGACAATATCGAATGAATATTCAATATTCTCAGACTGATCCTCCTCCTGGCCAATCAGGAAGCTGATTGGCATCCATATTTACCATCACTGTCCAGGCTGTCCGGTGAGATCATGGAAATCGATGTCCCCGGACTCCTCCCCCTTCCCTTCATTAGCAGACAGATGCACTTGGGGAAGGGGGGAGGAGTCTGGTGACGTTGATGTCCGTGACGTCACCGGATCTCCGACGGAGCTCCCTGAAGACCCGGAAGCCGGCAGAGAGGTGAGCACTGATCAGAAGAATTTTGATCGATCAAAAAAAATTAACGATTACTCGAGGAATTAATCTTTAATTTTCCCAGCCCTAATTAAAATAAAAAAACCTGTGTGTAGCAGCTGCCCTAATATTTACCTGAACCCCATCTGTATCCAGCAATGCCCATGAGTGCCTCGGCCGTCCAGGACTCTCCCTCCTGATTGGCAGAGACACAGCAGCGGCTTCACTGGCTCCCATGGCTGTCAATCAAAGTCAGTTAGCCAATCAGGAGAGAGAAGGGGCGGATTTTACTGATCTCGCTGTTGGTCCAACAAGAGACCAACTACAATGGAAAAGAATGCAGGTGGTGGTATTGGAAAGGGCCAGTTGCAGTTTTAGCAGCCAGGCTCCCTTGTTCTCTCACATGCCAGGCCTTCCTGGATATCACCAGACTTGGCCAATCAGTAGTCCGGGCCTGAACTCCAGATTGTGGAAGAAGTCCAGATTATGGAAAAAGTTAATAAAAAAGTTAATAACATTTCTTAATGTTATGCGCTTAGTTCCTATTGCTTTATTTCAGCCAATTATTGCTTTGCTTTTTTTTGTAGGAAAGGCTTTACAAATTCAACCTCTTTCCTTGATGGTCCAAATGAGCGGAGAAATCGGAGTATCCGCCAAGATACCAGAATCAAATCAGAGGGGTAAGGCAAAGAGGAGTGCTTCAAACATTATATTGCAGAATCCTGATTACAGATGGGCCGAACATCCCCCTGTTTGGTTCACAGCAGAACTCTCGAAACAGGGGAAAAGTTCTGCCCTGAACAGCAAACTCCATTGAAGTCTATGGGAGATGAACACGAGAAATCAAAAGTGCCCATTTTGAAGGCTTATATGCAAGTAATTGGCCATAAAAAGGGGTATGAGGGTCTGGGTACTGCCCTGGGGGAAATGCCTCAATGCAAAATATGTTATCAAAAACAATAGTTTTTTTTCTGGGGTAGTGATTTTAATGATGCTTAAAGTGCAATAAAAAAAAATTCCTTTAACCGCTTCAGCGGTTCAGAGCACTCTTTGGCGATTCGGCACTGCATCGCTTTGCCGGACAATTTCGCAGTCGTGCGACGTTGCACCCAAACAAAATTGAGGTCCTTTTTTTCTCATAAATAGAGCTTTCTTTTGATGGTATTTGATCACTTCTGCGATTTTTGATTTTTGCGCTATAAACAAAAAAAGAGCGACCATTTTGAAAAAAACACATTCTTTTTTTACTTTTTGCTATAATAAATATCCCCCAAAAATATATAAAAAAAACCATATTTTTCCTCAGTTTAGGCCGATATGTATTCTTCTACATACTTTTGGTAAAAAAATATCACAATAAGCGTATATTGATTGGTTTGCGCAAAAGTTATAGCGCCTACAAAATAGGGGATAGTTTTATGGCAATTTTTTTTTACATGTTTTTATTAGTAATGACGGTGATCTGACATTTTTATCAGGACTGCGACATTATGGCGGACACATCGGACAATTTTGACACTATTTTGGGACCATTGTCATTTATACAGCGGTCAGTGCTATAAAAATTCACTGATTACTGTGCAAATGACACTGGCAGTGAAGGGGTTAACCACTAGGGGCGATGAAGGGGCTAAGTGTGTCCTAGGGAGTGATTCTAACTGTGGGGGGGGTGGGCTTCAAGTCACATGACAGGGAGCGGGGATCTCTGTCATGACACAAGCCAAAATGGGGTAATGACTTGTTTAAACACTTCCCCGTTCTGAGGCACCGCGACACGATCGCCGGGAGACCGGCAGACATCGAGTCCGCCGGTCCCGTGGACACGGTTACGCTGTACGCGGCAGCGCGCGTGCGCCTGCTATCGCCGGCTCTTAAAGGGGACATACAGGTACGCCCATGTGCCTACCACTGCCATTGTGCCAATGTATATCGGCGTGCAGCAATCGGCAACTGGTTAAACAAAGTGCCTGGGGGGGGGGCCCTTAGTCTGCCTGTAAAGTGGTACCCATTCACCAAAATATTGTCAAAAAGTAATAAAAAAACCCAGACAGTTTTTGACAGTTCCTTTATTAAAAAATACAAAAACAGTGTCCCCCGATGAAAATCCATCGTCAATCACAATGCCTGCCGCCCCGCCGACCCTAAAAAGAAAAAAAATCGCTCCACCTGTCCTGGAGGCAAACCGCTGAATGGCTGGATTGCGTTTGATAGTTCTTTCGCTGGTTTGCCTTCACGACGGACGGAGTGGGGTGTTTTTTTTTTTGCTTGTTTTTGGGTCGGCGGTGCGGCGGGCGTCATGATTGGCGATGGATTTACATCGGGGGACACTGTTTTTTATTTTTTTTAATAAAGGTATTGTCAAAAACTGTCTCTGTGTTTTTATTACTTTTTTGACACTTTTTTGGTGAAAGTGTAGCGGTACCCATACTCATTCACATAGGCTTTTTAAAGGGTCTTCCAGACTCCGATAAGCCCCGCCCACAGACCCCCACAACCACAGCCCAGGATTGTGGGGAAAAAAACCCTTGCCCCCATCAACATGGGGACAATGTGCTTTGGGGTGGGGGGGGGGGCAGAGACCCCCTTCGCCAAAGCACCCACCCCCTTTATGTTGAGGGCATGTGGCCTGGTATGATTCAGCCCTCGCTCACCCCTCCCACCTTTCCTTGGCCTTCTAGTCTGCATGCTGGAATAAGGGTCTGGTGTGGATTTTGAGGGGCCCACGCTGTTTTTTTTTTATTTTTTATTGTGACATGTGGTTCCCCTTAAAATCCATACCAGACCCCAGGGGGTAGGATTGTGGGGGAGGCCCCCGCAGCATTTTTTGTTATTAAAAGTCAGCAGCTGCATGCTGACTTTTAATTTTTTTTTTTTTAAGCGGAACACCACTTTAAATATTTGGGGATGCCATGACATGGACAAACATCTACAAATCATATGATAAAGTCTTACCTTTTCACCTATATTCCCCATGTTACCAGGTTTTCCTGCATCACCAGGTACTCCAGGCCAGTGGCGGCCCGTCCATAGAGGGCTCACGGGTGCCGCCCCCTCCCATCCATGCGTCTGGCCCCCCCGATCTACATATCAGGGCACCGGACTATGGATTCCAATCAGGGGGGGAGTGTTTTTTTGAAGCACCTGATTAGAGCCAGAGGCTCTAATAGGCTTCAAATAGGGTGGGCTCAGGGCGCAATGCACTGTGCCCCTAACCCACCCAGTTGTTTGACGATAGCAAATTCATTTTTGTTATTTCCACACTAAAGTTTCTCCCCGCCATCCCCTCCACTTGCATCCTTGGACTCGCTACATCATCACCTGAAGTCTTCTGGAAAGAGCAGTTCTTTGTGTTCTTCTCAGGCCTCCAGTACTGAATATGATTGTTTCTGTATACAATTACCTTGGAATTACATTACCTTGGATTACGAGCATAATCCATTCCAGAAGAATGCTTGCAATCCAAAGCACTTGTATATCAAAGCGAGTTTCCCCATAGGAATCAAGGGAAACTCAGATAATTAGTTCCAAAGCCACTGCTTGTCTATGCAATACCGCATGTGGCCAGAGGTGGTGGGGGCACCAGAGACACTCGGAAACACTCGGGAAGCTCAGAGACCACTCAGAGATGCTCATAAACACTCAGACACTAGGGAATGGAGTGTTTCCAAGCGTCACGGGCGCCCCCGCACCTCTGGCCAAATGCGGTACTGCATACCCCAGAGGCTTGAATCCTGCTCGTCCTGAGAGACAACACTCCCAAACCGAGTCAGGATTTAAAGAAATAACAGCTCATATTGCAAAATGCTCGTAAACTGCGTTACTCGCAATCCGAGGTTCCACTGTATTAGTAATGACTAAACTCTGCTAACAGACTATGTTCTTATTTCTCCTACAGACTTAAACCGTACAGCTGTCTCTGGAAGCTTCAAGCTTTCTTCACCGCTCCAAATGTGAAATTCTATTATAACGTTGTGTCATATGTTGGATTTTTGTGGCTTTTTGCATATGTTCTGACAACTGACTTCCAGACTTATCCATCCTGGAGGGAGTATCTATTGTACATTTGGGTCTTCTCCATCTTTACCGAGGAGCTACGTCAGGTAATGTTAGTCGTATTGTTATGATAATTATATTGTATTTACTTAACCCCATAAGTTTGTGCAGCTCTTGACATAGACAGCACAGTTTAAGTACAATTCAGCATGAGGACAAAGCTGGCCATACCAGCGAGATGAATTAATAAAAGGGAGCCAATTCCCCCATCCACCTTGAGAGACCAAGGGAGTAGAATTTTTTGAGGAGGAGCAGATGGTCAACCATTTTAAAGGCAGCAGGAAGGTCTCATAGTATGGTTACTAAGTCTAGCCGTTGGTTGCAGCCAGGGCCGGGGCAAGGGGTGGGCAGGAGGGGCGGCTGCCCCTGGTGCAATGGTTTATTGCAGGGGTAGGGGGCACCCTGACCCTAACCCTAAGGGAAAGGGGGGCGCAGTTTGGCATCTTTGCCCTGGGCGCTGGAGGACCTTGTCCCGGCACTGGCTGCAGCAGCTATTAAGTCAAGAAAAAGGGTGTGGTAGCAGTTCAGACTAGACATTCTAGAACAGCCTTTCTCAAACTTTTCAAAACAGAGGAACCCTTGAAATAGTTCTCCGGTCTCGGGGGAACCCCTGCTAAAAATTAGAAAATCAACACCTCATGATACAATAGTGTAATGATCAGTGGGAAGAATGGTCCTTACATTTGGGATCATTGGGAAGAATTGCCTCCTTACAGATAGCTAAAAAGATCAATGGTGTCAGTGGGAACTTATCAGAAATTGCCCAATGCTGAAGGAACCCCTAGCAACCTTTGGAGGAACCCTGGTTGAGAATCACTGTTCTAGAAGTTTGGAGAAAGGAGATGGGTCTTAAGGTGTTCAGACTGGTGGGGTCCACTGAGGGTTTTTAAGTTTGTGGTAACCAGTGCATGTTTAAGAGAGGAAGTGGAAGATATCAGTAAGCCCTTGTACACACGGTCGGACATTCTGACAACCAAATCCGTTGGATTTTGTCCGACGGATTTTGTCCGACAGATTTTGTCCGAAACTGTTGCATACATACGGTCGGACAAAGTTGTCGGAAAATCCGATTGTACATAACGTGGTGACGTTATTTCGTTACGACGGGACTACGTTCAGGCTAGTAGCCAAGAGCTTTGGTCTAGGAATTTGATCTGAGCACTTTGTCCGTCGGAGTAGGCTACACATGATCGGAGTATGTCCGATCGGAGCATTTTGTCGGAAAATTTAACGGACAAGTTGGAAAACTTGGTCCATCGGATACTCCGACGGAAACAGTCCGATGGAGACCACACACAGTCAGATTATCCGACAAAACGTTCCGATAGGACACATTCCGTCTGAATCTCTGACCGTGTGTACAAGGGCTTAGAGGCCATCAGAGAAACGTTTAGCAATTTCCTTTCTGTAATAACATGGTCAAAAGGAGAAAGTGTTGAATTTGGTGGTAGACATGGGATGTTAAGTGGGTTAGATAATTGGACATACTGTATTTACCTCATTAAACATGGTCACTGTTTACATGGTGTTACAGCTGTGTCTGTATAAGTTCTGTTGGTGCTGCCACTTACCTGCAAATGAAGCCCGCGATGTCCCCGCTGGTGGCTGCATATATCTTCACCCTTGGTCCTTCCGGGGGCCGTGGGCCTCGGTTCTGTGACTGCCCGGAGTAGTGTGACGTCACATGTGCGTGGGAGCCGGCATTCGTGGCATGAGCCCCCTAGAAACGATCATGCCCTTTGTTCAGTGCGCATGCGCTAATGGTGTTGGGGTAAGCGTATATGGTAAATATCTCCTAAACCTGCAAGGTCCATAAAGACATGGATGAGCGAGTTTGGGATGGAGGAAATTGACTGGCCTATACAGAGTCCTGACCTCAACTCGATAGAACACCTTTGAGATAAATTAGAGAGGAGACTGCGAGCCAGGCCTTCTCGCCCACATCAGTGCCTGACCTCACAAATGTGCTTCTGGAAGAATGGTCAAACCTTCCCATAGACACACTCCTAAACCTTGTGGACGGCCTTCCCAGAAGAGATGAAGCTGTTATAGCTGCAAAGGGTGGGCCAACTCAATATTGAACCCTATGGACTAAGGCTGGGATGCCATTAAAGTTTATGTTTGTATTTGTCAGGCCAGAGTGATGGTCTTTTCCACTGAACAGATTCCCGTAACCTTTTCAGAGTTTCCAAGTACAGTAAAACCTTGGTTTGAGAGTAACTTGGTTGCATTTTTATCTTCTTGTCAATTGTCTCTATGTCATGTTCCTGCCGGCCTTCTGATCTGTATAGATCTTAGTACATGTTCTAATTCTTTGACTGCCCTGTCCTCTGCCTTACAGCTGTTTTATGACCCGGAGCATCGTGGCATTGTGAAGAGTTCTGTCCAATACATTACGGAGTTTTGGAACCAGGTGGATTCGCTGGCTTTGGGGTTATTCGCTGTTGGGCTCATATGCAGGTGAGGCATCTAGCAATAGTCCTGACTGCGACTTTCAAAAAATGAACTTCTATGTAGCACTTACCCCCAAAGGAGGTATTTGATTGGGCTCTACCGTTCCTTCACTGTTCCACCATGTCTGTCATAGGTCCCATTAAATATTCCTTTTCATAGATTTCGACTCACCAACACATAGTCTCTTTTTCCAATGCTTTATTTAGGAAACGACATTCCAATAGTGGGATGGAGGATTTAGGGGAATTCAGGTACCTTTTTACTTGCAAGTCAGGGATACTTTCTTTAATCCAGAGGATAAGAGCTCCACAACTGGATCTAGCAACCACCGGATAGGCCTCTCTCACTGACCTAGAAGCTGATGCGATGCTCAGTCATAGTCTCAGCCAGAGACTTTAAGATTCAATAGAACTGTTACACAATCCTCTGCCACAGGATTGGGTAATTAGCAACTTTTTGCATTGTCAAGGCTTATTCACATAGTACCAGTTCCTTTTTCCTGAACCGACGGTACTGTGTGGTAGGTGACCCGGGATGCATCCTCCAACTGAGTCCCCAGGCTCTTCTAGAGGCACTGGCCTTGTTGCTCGGTCCTCTCTCTGAAAAGTCCTCTCCTGGATCCTCCAGTCGCTTGGCTTCTTCCCGCAGGCAAGACAGCACAGGACCGCCCCCTGGATCGGTAGGCCCCAAGACTTTTGGGCCTACCTCTTCAGTAACGATGCCTCAGGCCAGCCGTCCCCGAGATAACTTAGTGGGCAGTAGATATGGGTGCCGTCAATAAATTTGTTTTGTTCCGTTCAATTCCGGTTCGTATTAGAATTAATTCGTACTTTGTATTTCGTGTCCGAAATTCAATTTCAATTCGTACGAAATACGAATTGTCGTTAGGTTCGTTAACTTGCACGAATGTTCTTTATGATGAATTTAAAGGCAAAAATATACCTCAATATGACAGTCGATGCTGATGGAAGTTTGTTTTTTATCCGAAATTCTGTTGAAGAATTTCCTATCCGAAATACAAATTTTCGTTAGATAAGGGGCTCCCACCATCCCTGTGCTGTTCTGACTTCCTCCTGGGGCTGTACCCCTGCTGTGCTCAGTATGTCAGCACAGCACAGGAATTTGGGTACAGCCCCAGGAGGAAGTCAGCATAGCACAGGGATGGTGGGAGCCCCTCATAATAAGCATAATGAGTCGTCGACGCGACGATGACTGATCCGAAAAAAGCTGGGCAGCTCTAAAAACACATTGGGGGTTATTTACGAAAGGCAAATCCACTTTGCACTGCAAGTGCACTTGGAAGTGCAATCGCTGTAAATCTGAGGGGTAGATCTGAAATGAGGGGAAACTCTGCTGATTTTATCATCCAATCATGTGCAAGCTAAAATGCTGTTTTTTATTGTCCTTGCATGTCCCCCAAGGATTTAGAGTGACTGCACTTCTAAGTGCACTTGTAGTGCAAAGTGGATTTGCCTTTCGTAAATAACCCCCGTAGTCATGCCCTCTGTGTGGTCCACTAGTGTATGACATCACTTCTAGTCTGGCATTGCGTTCCACAGTGAGCCCTGCTTCCTGGTTCTATTTGCTTCCTGGTTTCTTCCCCAGCTTGTGGTGATGATACAGCTAAATAGCCTGGAGTTGGGGATAACTTCAGACCGCTAAGCTGTCTGTTTCAAACGTTTTGATGAGAGGCAATGTTTATCACCTCTTTTATGTGAGTTGCCACTTTGTCATTTTTATAATTAAAGCTTTTGCATTACTACACTTAGTTTGGTGCCCTCTTGTGTTCTTAAATAAAACATGAATTGCTTGCTATAGGCAAGGTGGACACATTTTGATTTTGTTCTCTCTTATAAATGAAACCCTGGTAACACAGTCTAATGCCGCATACACGCGATCAGAATTTTGGTCGGAAAAAGCTCTGATGGTTTTCCCGACGGAATTCCGATGGGATTTCGCTCAAGCTGTCTTGCATACACACGGTCACACCAAATTCCGACCGTCAAGAACGCGGTGACGTACAACACGTACGACGGGACTAGAAAAGGGAAATTCAATACCCAGTAGCCAATAGCTTCCGTCTCGTAGTTGAATCTGAGCATGCGTGAGTTTTTGCGTGTCAGAATTGCATACACACGATCGGAATTTTTGCTAGAAAGTTTTTCCGTCGGAAAAAAATTGAGAACATGCTCTCAAATTTTTGCTGGCGGGAATTCGGCCAGCTAAATTCCGATGGAGCCTACACACGGTCACATTTTCCGATGAAAAGCTCTCATCTGTCTTCTGCTGGCCAAAATTCCGATCTTGTGCACACGGCATTAAATTATGTGAGATAAGACTTGCATTGCATTTCATACTTCTAACCGCTTTCTTTCTGTGTCCAGATTGGTTCGGATGGACACTGTCTATCTGGGTCGGGTGTTCCTGTCTATAGACTTCATGATATTCTGCATCCGCCTCATGCACATCTTTTCGGTCAGCAAAGTTCTTGGTCCTAAGATTATCATCCTCCGCAGAATGGTAAGACCGTAGGGCCTTTGCTTTAAAAAAATATATATAATGTTTGGGGGTTCAAAGTAATTTTACATGAAAAAATATATATCTTTTTTTTGTTGGAAACAAAAAGTGCCAGAAAGGACTTTGTGGTTAGAAGAGTGTGTGACATAAGCTTCTAATGTTGTGTATAAAATGCCAGGACAGTTCAACACCCCCCCCCCCCCCCCCAAATGACCCCTTTTTGGAAAGTAGACACCCCAAACTATTTGCTGATAGGCATTTTGAGTCCATGGAATATTTTATATTTTGCCACAGGTTTTGGAAAAATTACAAACTTTTTATTTATTTTGCACAAATTGTCACTAAAGGATATATTGCTCAAACTTGCCATAGGCCTATGTGAAATGACACCACAAAATACATTCTGTTGCTTCTCCTGAGTACGGGGATACCACATGTGTGAGACTTTTTGAGAGCCTAGCCGCGTACGGGACCCCGAAAACCAATCACCGCCTTCAGGATTTCTAATGCCGTGTACACACGAGCGGAATGTCCAACAGATAAAGTCCGATGGGAGCTTTTCATCGTATATTCCGATCGCGTGTATGCCCCATCTGACTTTTTGCGTTGAAAATTCTGACCAAAAAAACTACGTATGCTCTGAAGCAAGTACGAGACGGAAGCTATTAGCTACTGGCTATTGAACTTCCTTTTTTTCTAGTCCCGTCGTACGTGGCGAACATCACCACGTTCTTGACGATCGGACTATGGTGTGATCGTGTGCAAGACAGTTTCAGTGGAATTCCATCAGAGCTCCGTCGGAAAAACCTTCAGAGTTTATTCCGACGGGAAAACCGGTCGTGTGTACAGGGCATAAGGCCGTAAAATGGTGATTTTACTTCCTCGCTACCTATCACAGTTTTGGGGGCCATGAAATGTCAACCCCCCCCCCCCAAAAAAAAAATGACCTCGTTTTGGAAAGTAGACATTTAAAGCTATTTGCTTAAGAGGCATGTGGAGTCCATGGAATATTTTATATTTTTCCACAAGATCTGGGAAATTACACTTCTTTTTTTTTTTTTTCACAAAGTTGTCGCTAAATGATATATTTCTCAAACATGCCATTGGCCTATGTGAAATTACACCCCAAAATGCATTCTGCTGCCTCTCCTGAGTACGGGGATACCACATGTGGGAGACTTTTTCAGAGCCTAGCCGTGTACAGGACCCCGAAAACCAAGCACGGCATAACATTGTGATTTCACTTCTCACTGCTTATCACAGTTAGCCCTTGTACACGCGGTCGGAGATTCCGTCGGAATGTTTCCTATCGGAGCGTTTTGTCGGATATTCCAACTGTGTGTGGTCTGCATCGGACTGTTTCCGTCGGAATATCCGTCGGACCAACTTTTCCAACTTGCCGGAAATATTTTCCGACAAAATGCTCCGATCGGACATACTCCGATCATGTGTAGCCTACTCCGACGGACAAGGTGCCACGCATGCTCAGATCAAATTGCTCGACCAAAGCTATTGGCTACTAGCCTGAACGTAGTCCCGTCGTAACGAAATAACGTTATCACATTATGTATAATCGAATTTTCCGACAACTTGGTCCGACCGTGTGTATGCAACATCACTTCCGGACCTGGTCCGGAATTAATCCGTTGGAATAACTCCGACGGATTTGGTCGTCGGAATCTCCGACCGTCTGTACAAGGGCTTACGGAGGCCCTGAAATGTCCAGATAGCACAAAACCACCCCAAATGACCCCATTTTAGAAAGTAGACACCCCAATGTATTTGCTAAGAGGCATGGTGAGTATTTTGCAGCTCACATTTGTTTTTGAAAATTAAGGAAGAAAATAAAAATATATATATTCTTTTCTTTTTTTAATTTTCAAAACTTTGTGACAAAAAGCAAAATCTGAAAAATACCTAATATGCCTCTCGGCAAATATCTTGGGGTGTCTACTTTCCAATATGGGGTCATTTGGGGAGGTTATGTGCTGTCTTGGAATTTCATGTCCTTCGAAACTGTGATAGGCAGTGTGGAGTGAAATCAAAAATTTACGCCCTTAGAAAGCCTGAAGGCGGTGATTGGTTTTCGGGGTCCTGTACGTGGTTTGACTGCCAAAACGTTCCACACATGTGGCATCCCCGTACTCAGGAGAAGCAGCAGAATGTATTTAAGAGTTTAATTCCATTAATTAATTAATACATTTTCCTGAAACTTGTGGCAAAATATACAATATTCCATGGACTCAACCTGCCTCTCAGCTAATAGCTTGAAGTGTCTACTTTCCAAAATGGGGTAATTTGAGGGGGGGGGGGGGTTGTGCTATCTTGACATTTCATGGCCTCGGAAACTGTGATAGGTAGTGAGGAAGTGAAATCACCATTTTACGGCCTTAGAAAGCCTGAAGGCTGTGATTGGATTTCGAGGTCCTGTACACGGCTAGGCTCCCAAAAAGTCCAACAAATGAGGTATCCCGGTACTCAGGAGAAGCAGCAAAATGTATTTTGGGGTGTAATTCCACATAGGCCCATGCCATGTTTGAGCAATATATATAATTTAGTGACAACTTTGTGCAAAAAAAAAAAAAAAGGCTGTATTTGTCCCGCAACTTGTGCCAAAATATAAAATATTCCATGGACTCAACATGCCTCTCAGAAAATAGCTTGGGATGTCTACTTTCCAAATTGGGGTCATTTGGGCATTTTATGGCCTTCAAAACTATGATAGGTAGTGAGGAGTGAAATTAAAATTTTACGCCCTTAGAAATCCTGAAGGTGGTGATTGGTTTGGGGTCCGTACACGGCTAGGATCCCAAAAAGTCTCACACATGAGGTATCCCCGTACTCAGGAGAAGCAGCAGAATGTATTTTGGGTTATAATTCTACATATATCCATGGCATGTGCGAGTAATATATCATTTAGTGGCAACTTTGTATCATTTTTTCAAACTGACAAAAAAAATAAAATGCTCAATGGGCTCAACAACGTGCCTCTCAGCAATTTTCTTGGGGTGTCTACTTTCCAATTGGGGGGGGGGGGGGGGGGGGTTGTACTGCCCTGCCATTTTAGCACCTCAAAAAATGAGATGCAGTCATAAATTAAAAGCTGTGTAAATTCCAGAAAATGTACCCTAGTTTGTAGACGCTATAACCTATGCACAAACCAATACATATACGCTTATTGACATTTTTTTTTTGTTACCAAAGACATGTGGTTAAATATATTTTGGCCTAAATGTATGACTAAAATTGAGTTCGTTGGATTTTTTTATAACAAAAAGTAGAAAATATAATTTTTTCCACAATTTTCGGTCTTTTTCAGTTTATATTGCAAAAAAAACAAATTGCAGAGGAAATCACATACCATCAAAAGAAAGCTCTATTTGGGGGGGGGGGGGGGGGGAGGACACAAATTTTGTTTGGGTACAGCATTTCATGACCAGTTAAAGCAGCGCAGTGCCAAATAATAAAAAGTGCTCTGGTCATTGAGGGGCCAATTCTTCTGGGCTGAAGTGGTTAAAGGTTATAAAGATAAACTAATTTGTCAGACACATGTACCCTCTTAGTGTCTGTCCTCTCTGGCCTTAATTGACAAATATCTACTGTATCCCAACTGTAGGAGGTACAAGATACACAAGGAGCCCACAAGTAAACTAAACTGGAGCCATAGTGGCAGAAATGCATATTTCTCTTGTTTGATAACTGCATTGAAAAGCACAGCGTTACTTGAACTGTATTCCAGGATTTGCTTGTCTTCAGCTGAGACAACTTGCAATAATTTAAGACATTGCATAAAGTCTCAGATCTCTTTCATGAGGTCTTTATGTTATATAGTTTGAATACTATGTCTTAGATATATTACAGTGCCTTGAAAATGTATAAATAACATTTTCCACATGTTACAACCAATAATGGCACAACCATGTTACAACCAACCAATGGCATATAATTGTGGACTGATGTCATCACTGCTCCGGCTAGTCACAGCGCCGGAGCAGCGATACCCGGAAGTTACTCTGGGTATCATGGCGGCGTCAGAGGAGGTGAATGAGGGTCACTTCTGGGGCTTCAAACTCAGGTAAGTAATTCATAATGAGCTAGTATGCTATGCATACTAGCTACCTTTGTGTCCTGCAGTTTTTTGTTTTTTTTTTCGTTTTCGTTTTTTCTGAAGAGAGGGTTTACTTCCTCTTTAAGTGACTTCTGAAGGCAATTGGTATTTTAGTAAATAGGGTTGAATACAAATGCATGCCACACATTTCAAATATTTATTTGTAGAAAATGTTGAAAAACATTTATCATTTTCCTTCCACTTCACAATTATGTGCCACTTTGTGTTTGTCTATCACATAAATACATTTACATTTTTGGTTGTAACATGAAAAAAATTTGGAAAATTTAAAGGGCAGGAATACTTTTTCAAGGCACCGTATTTATCATTGTAAAATAGCATATTCCACACCTATATGAGCTTGTTGGGCATCCTGTTACAAAATCATGAGCATCAAATTATGTTAATCCCTATTCCTCTTTGCAATTATAATAGCCTCCACTATTCTGGGAAAGATTTCTAAAAGATTTTGAAGTGTGTCTGTGAGAATGGATGTTGGGTTAGAAGACCTGGCTTACAATCGGTGTTCTAGTTTCTCCCAAAGGTGTTCAATAGGGTTGAGGCAGGCCACACCAGTTGCACCACACCATAATCAGCCATGTTGGAGCAGAAAGAGGACTTCTCCAAACCGTTGCCACAACATTGAAAATATAACATTGACTAACATTGACACTTTGTGTGCTGTAGCCTTAACAGAACCCTTCACTGACAATACCTGAACTCAATCATTTGAACGGGTGGCAACATATTTATGGACATAAACTAGGTGTGATGGTCAGGTGTCCAGAAACTTTTGGCCATATAGTGTATTTAGCTATCAGTATCAATATAATACAAAAGATTACTCAATCAGAAGAAACAGATGTTAACAATTTAAGATCTTTAATAGAAAGAAGGATCCACCGCTCCACCAGGAAACTGGCCACTCCAAACAGATAGGGGTCCCAGGTGCAGGCTGATTGCACTAGCCAAATGGAAGAAACTAAAAAACTCTGGATAGCCGCACTCCAGATCAGGTAAAATAGATTGTGCCTTTATTAATTCCACTAAAAAACCTTCACATCATACGAGTCACAAAAGCAAAGGGAATGTAGAACAGGAAACTCTGACGCGTTTCACGCTGAAATTAGCGCTTACTCATAGCTTAGCATAGCATAGACCCGTATGATGTAGAGGTTTTTTAGTGGAATTAATAAAGGCACAATCTATTTTACCTAATCCGGAGTGGGGCTATCCAGAGTTTTTTCGTTTCTTCCATTAAGATCTTTAATCTTTGGCTTCATCCAGGTCAAAGACATCTTCTTCTTCCTCTTCCTCCTGGCTGTTTGGATTGTGTCGTACGGAGTGGCAAAGCAGGCGATTCTCACTACCAACGAAGAAAGGTTGAATTGGATTTTCCGCAACGTGATCTATGGACCCTACCTCACCCTCTTTGGTCAAATCCCATCAGAAATAGATAGTAAGTTGGCTGGTGCTTCTTGTGGTGAGTTGATGGCAGAATGGTTGAAGGTTATTATGATTGGGAGTACATAACATTTGTGTTTTTCAGGTTTAAATTTTGACATAACAAAATGTTCACAAAATGGCACCGACCCGGGCTTGCCAAAATGTGTTGTCAATGATGGAACCAACGCTTTGTTCCCGGAGTGGTTAACCATAATTCTCATGTGCCTATATCTCCTTCTGGCCAACATCCTTCTGCTCAATCTACTTATTGCAATGTTCAGGTAAGAAGAGTTCTTATTCACTTACAGCAATTGCTGATGTCATGGAGACAATCCTGCGCCCTTCTAGTTGTCCTGCCCACATATTGTATTCAACAGATTTTACAGGTGATCAGGTATATCAGGTGTTTAGTATCACAACACAAGAAGTTTCTAACTTTATAGCTTTTTCTACTAACTGTAGAAACACATCCCCCCCCCCCCCCACCCCGTAGTCGGGGACAGCAAGGACACTCACCTGCATCACACCCTCAAAATTAAGCCATATTTCCTTTTGTGTCTTAGAAAATGAAAAATAGCTTGGGAAAAACAAATTGCCCAAAGTGGGCGCACATCGGGAGACCCCTTTAGCATCCCCACAACGTATACAGGTATATGTATTAACACTCAGGAGCGCAGGGAGTTCAATTATATATATTTTTTCTTAAATTCCAAAATTCTTAAATTCCAAGCTAAACACTGTGGAAAACACAGGTGGTCCTCTCTCCGATCTATCTTATACCCTCTTGCTGAGTAATCTGCCTCTTCCAGTATTTATATCTATATTAATAGCACTCCCAATGGTGGATTTAGGGTACCCCCTTTGTGAAAAACAATCCCTCATATGGGCAAGCTCTCTCTCAAAACCCTAATCTTTTTTTACATATATTGCGCAAACTCAGGAATTGGCCCACAGGGTTCCCCGTAACTGCAAACACTGTAGCTGCTGGCTTTTAATAAGGACACTTACCTGTCCAGGGAGCCCGCGATGTGGGCCCCCCCCCAGGGCCAATCCGTCCATCGGATCGGATGCAAGCACCGCCATTCCAATAAGGGAAACCAGCAATGGAGTTTTGCGGCTTCACTTCCGGTTTCCGATTGTGCATGCGTGAGTCCCGTGTCGCTTTGTGAATGGCCAGCTTGTCTTCTGTGACACACACATGTCCCAGAAGACAATGGGGGCTCGCCGCAGAAGAGGATGTGACTTCCTCAGGATCTCTAAGTACTCTTAGTACTTCCAAAAAAGGTAAGTTAGAAAGTAAAATTATTTTTTAAATATCCAAAAACGAGGGGTGGAGAGGTGGACTTTCGTTTAAGACCACCTCTCAGAATTGGGTGGAACGCTGCTTTAACATTAATAAGTCACTGCAACCAGATGGCTTGCACCCGAGGGTCCTTAAGGAACTCAGTCAAGTAATTGCCACACCATTGTTGCTAATTTTTACTAACAGTCTGCTGACTGGAATGGTACCAGAAGATTGCAGAAAAGCCAATGTAGCACCAATATTTTTATTATTATTATTATTATTCAGGATTTATATAGCGCCAACAGTTTGCGCAGCGCTTTACAATATGAGGGCAGACAGTACACTTACAATACAAATCAATACAGGAGGGATCAGAGGGCCCTGCTCGTTAGAGCTTACAATCTAGAAGGGAGGGTCAAGTTGAAACAAAAGGTAATAACTGTAGGGGGGATGAGCTGATGGAGAAAATGAAAATACAGTTAGGTGTGGGTGGGGTAGGCTTCTCTGAAGAGAAGTGTTTTCAGGGATCGTCTAAAAGCTAATAAAGTAGGAGATAGGCGGACAGATTGGGGTAGGGCATTCCATAGGATTGGAGAGGCTTTGGAAAAGTCCTGGAGGCGAGTATGGGAGGAGGTGATGAGGGAGCTAGAGAGCAGGAGGTCTTGAGAGGAACGAAGAGAACGAGTAGGTTGGTATTTAGAGACTAAGCTAGTGATGTAGCTGGGGGCAGAGTTGTGGATGGCTTTGTACGTAGTTGCTAGTATTTTAAATTTAATTCTTTGGTCGAGGGGAAGTCAGTGGAGGGATTGACAGAGAGGAGTAGCAGACACAGAGCGATTGATAAGGTGGATGAGTCTGGCAGCGGCATTCATGATGGATTGAAGAGGTGATAGACTATGTAGAGGTAAGCCAATGAGAAGGGAGTTACAGTAGTCGAGGCGGGAGATGACCAGCGAGTGAATTAAGAGCTTTGTTGTGTCATTGGTTAGAAAGGGGCGTATTTTGGAGATGTTGCGGAGGTTGAGGCGGCAGGATTTGGACAGTGATTGGATGTGTTGCTTGAAGGAGAGTTCAGAGTCCAGGACTACTCCTAGAACCTTGGCGTGAGGGGATGGGCTTATGGTTGTGCCATCAATTTTGACAGTGAGATCAGGGGAAGGGGCATATGGGGGAGGAAAAATTAGAAGTTCGGTTTTGGATAGATTGATTTTGAGGAAGTGATGTGACATCCAGACTGATATATCTGATAGTAAATTAGTGATACGTGAGGAGACAGAGGGAGTGAGCTGAGGGGTAGAGAAATAGATATTTAAAAGTGGACCAAAATACATCCCTGGGAATTACAGATCAGTTAGCCTAACATCAATAGTATGCAAGCTCTTGGAGAGGATGATAAGGGACTATATACAAGATTTTAGTAATGACAACGATATCATCAGCATGGATTCTTGAAGAATCTTTCTTGCAAAACCAATCTATTAACCTTCCATGAGGAGGTGAGCTGCCATCTAGATTAACTGGATGGACTTGTGTCTTTTTTTCAACCTGTCTAACTATGTAACTATGTATAAAGGAAGGCCCGTAGACGTGGTGTATCTGGATTTTGCAAAGGCATTTGATACAGTTCCCCATAAGCGTTTACTGTACAAAGTAAGGTCTCTTGGCATGGACCATAGGGTGAGTACATGGATTGAAAACTGGCTTCAGGGGCGAGTTCAGAAAGTAGTATAAATGAGGAGTACTCGGAATGGTCCAGTGTGAAAAGTGGGGTCCCCCAGGGTTCTGTCCTGGGACCAATCTTTTTAAATTTATTCATAAACGACCTGAAGGATGGGGTAAACAGCTCAATCTCCGTATTTCTGAATGATACTAAGCTAAGCAGGGCAATCCTTTCTCAGCAGGATGTGGAAACCTTGCAAGAAGATCTGAACAAATTAGAGTGGGCAACTACATGGCAAATGAGGTTCAATGTAGAAAAATATAAAATAATACATATGGGTGGCAAAAATATGAATGTAATCTACTCACTAGAGGGTGAACCTCCTGGGGGAATCTAGGATAGAAAAGGACCTGGGGGTCCTAGTAGATGATAGGCTCAGCAATGGCATGCAATGCCAAGCTGCTGCAAGCAAAACCAACAGAATATTGGCATTAAAAAGGGGATCAACTCCAGAGATAAAATGATAATTCTCCCACTCTACAAGACTCTGGTCCAGCCGCATCTGGATTACGCTGTCCAGTTCTGAGCACCAGTCCTCAGGAAGGATGTACTGGAAATGGAACGAGTACAGGGAAGGGCAACAAAGCTAATAAAGGGTCTGGAGCATCTCAGCGACGGGGAAAGACTGCAAACACTGAACTTATTCTCTCCTGAGATGAGACGCTTGAGAGGGGATATGATTTCAATGTACAAATATCGTACTGGTGACCCCACAATAGGGATAAAACTTTTTTTGCGAAAGGGAATTTAAAAAGACACGTGGCCATTCACTAAAATTAGAAGAGAAGTGATTTAACCTTAAACTGCGTAGAGGGTTCTTTACTGTAAAAGCGGTAAGGATGTGGAATTCTCTTCCACAGACAGTGGTCTCAGCAGGGAGCATAGATAATTTCAAAAAACTATTAGATAGGCACTGGAACAACCACAACATACAGGAATATACAATGTAATACTGACATAAAAGCACACAAACAGGTTGGACTTGATGGACTTGTGTCTTTTTTCAACCTCACCAACTATGTAACTATGTAACATTGACACCCTAGGTCAGTGATGGCGAACCTTGGCACCCCAGATTTTTTTGGAACTACATTTCCCATGATGCTCAACTACACTGCAGAGTGGTTGCGCATCATGGGAAATGTAGTTCTAAAACATCTGGGGTGCCAAAGTTCGCCACCACTGCCCTAGGCTGTGCTACATTGACACCCTAGGTCAGACTATGCAGCAGCTACACATACCAAGCAAATCCTTTCCTAAGTATTTTATTTATTCTCATTTATTTTGCTGTTGCATTATTAAAACTGAATCATGTAATATATTTTCTGTAAATAATTTTCTGCGCCATTTTTCCTTTTTTTCATTAAAATTATATTTCAAAATCATTAAACCTGTGCGAAAAAATAAATAAAAAAGTTTTCCCTTGTATTGGGGCTGTGTCCACGCCACAATTGTTAACTACTAATTTTTGCCTAGGGGATTGAAGAAGTGAGATATACTTACCTAACCCTCCAATCCTCCCCATACAAGACCAGTTCCTGTGGCTCCTTCCGCCATGCAGTCTAGCCGTCTTATGCAGTGGACTGTTCCTGATGTTATCGAGCACATAGACCTGCTCTGGATGTGAGGATGTTAGGAACAGTCCACCGCCAGGTCGTGGGGGGGGGGGGGGGGGCGCCATTTTCCTCTGGAGTAAACCTCTGGTGAGTAAAAGGTTTCTGGTCACCCCTGGACAAAATGGGCAGTCAACCCATGCAGTGTGGGCACAGCCCCACTGCATGGTAAAGAAAAAAAAATAATTACCCAGAGCTAGGCTTCAAATCTTATCTCTAAATGCTCTAAATCAGCCATTCACAACCAGGGTTCTTCCAGAGGTTGTTAGGGGTTCCTTAGATTGTAACTGATTGACATCCCAGCTGGTGGTGCCTGATTCTGGTTCTGGTTCTGATTCTCCAGCACTACTTGGTAGATCTTTTTAGCTTGTTGTAAGCGTGACGTTTTTACCACCACTGTAAAGGAGGGATTTTTTCCACTGACCATACACACGTACACACGACCGGACTTTTTGACAGCAAAGGTCCGACGGAACGAGTCCATCGGACAATTCGATCATGTGTGGGCTCCATCGAACAATAGAACATGTTTTAAATTTTTTCCACTGGAACTCCGCCTGACCGAGAAATCCGTTCGTGTGTATGCTAGTCCGCCGGACAAAAAATGATGCTAGGGCAGCTATTGGCTGCTGGCTATGAACTTCCTTATTCTAGTCCGGTCGTACGTCATCACTTTCGAATCCGTCGGACTTTGGTGTGATTGTGTGTGGCCAAGTCCGTTCATTTGGGAAGTCCATCAGAACTCCGCCGAAAGTCTGTTGGAAAGACCGTCGGACCTAGTCCCTCAAAGTCCGGTCGTGTGTACGCGGCATAAGAGGCATTCTTCGCACTGGCCCATGAGGAATTAATTCTAGCAGGGGTTCCCTATGATCTAGAAATTATTTCAAGTGCTCCTTTAAGTTAAAAAGGTTGAGAAAGACTTCTCAAAATAATAACTAATGCCTCGTACACACGATCAAACAATGCGGTGGAAAAGTCCGGCAAACTCAAGTCTGCCGGACAATCCGCCCGTTTGTAGGCTCCGGCTGACTTTTTTTACCCAAAAGTCCGGCGGACTAAGAAAGTATTTTTGAACTCCAATATGTCCGCCGGACTCACATTTTGGCGGACAGTACGGCCGTTTGTGTACTAACCCACCGTACTTTTGAAATGAGCGAACTTTTCCCGCGCGGAGAAAAGTCCGCTCATTTTTAGCGCGTCTCCAGGTAGCCGGGGCCAGCGAAGGAGGCGTCGCTGGCCCCGTCACCTGGTATGGACTTAAAGGGGAACCCCTACGCCGAAAAATCCCCACCCCCCTTTCCTGGCCGGCCAGGTAGCGTGCTCGGATAAGGGTCTGATATGGACCTAGGGGGGACCCCCACGCCGATTTTTCGGCGCAGGGGCTCCCCTTTAAGTCCATACCAGGTGACGGGGCCAGCGACGCCTCCTTCGCTGGTCCAGGCTACCTGGAGCCGCGCTCAAAAAGTGCCGTGTGTGGGCAAGTAGCTCATTCAGAAAGTCCGGCGCACAGTCCGCCAAACTAAGTCCGCCGGATAGTCTGCGTTGTGTGTACGCGGCATTAGAATCCTTGCTCTTTGAAGAAGAATATCCCTGTCTGATGTGGCAGTGTGTATTACAGAAATTTCTTAAAGTGGAACTTTAGGCACCAACGTGAATATGGGCAAACAGGCAGGATTTTTATTGCAGAAGAGACATGCTTTGTCTATTCTGCATTAAAACTACTTACCTGCCTGTCCACCCCTGTACTGTAAGTTGAGCTCACTGCACAAATTTGGCAATGCCAAATCTGACAGAACTCCCATGTATGGGTGGGAGTGACGTCATCCTGGCCCCTACCAATGGCAGCGGCTGGCGATTGAGACTCAGAAACTGGCCACCCAAAGACATCAGTGGTTGGTGGTAAGTTCTGGGGATGGTGCATCGCTGGATTTGAGGTGAATATAGTTCTGCTTTAATGTCAGAATTGGTACAGCACAGCAGATACGGTGAACCCAGTGAGTTAACTGACCCTGGCCCTGTAACCACCACTCGCAGAACTGTTAGCACTTAAATTTTGGTCCTGTGGCATGGAACATCTCTGTGCAACATAAGGGTGAGAGTGCCATCACCTCATATTGGTGACAGCAAGAGGTTAGTGACACCATTGTGGTCACATATTCTTGGCAGTGGCCATGATCTAAAACTGACTTCCATTGCACCATCCATTAGCAGATGGAAAAATAGTGGGCCTAAAATTCTGCTTAAAAGTTACCACCTATGGTTTCCAAATAAATTTACTAAAAGCATATATGGTGATATGCAATTAGCGGACCTCCAGCTGTTGCAAAACTACAAGTCCCATCATGCTCTGCCTCTGGGTGTCATGCTTGTGGCTGTCAGTCTTGCTATGCATCATGGGACTTGTAGTTCTGCAACAGCTGGAGGTCCGCTAATTGCATATCCCTGGCATATAAGATCCCTTTTCATGTGTTGAGGGTTGCTGTGCCTGCACAAGTTGTTGGAAGCAAGGCTCAGAGCAGGGGTGGCTTATTTAAATTCTATTCAATGTCTCCCATCTGTGTGTCTTATAATATTACATTGTTCACATTGTTGTTGGGTCAGGCATATGTGTAGATTGCTCTCAAAGGCCGGGCACAGTTCAAACACCCCCAGAGAAATAAATGCAAGCTCAAAAACTGAGCTGTAATCTTTTTTTATAACTCAAAGTTGCAATTTCCTTAATGTGGCTGTAAAGCAGGGATCCTCAAACTACGGCCCTCCAGCTGTTGCAAAACTACACATCCCATGAGGCATTGTAAAACTCTGGCATTCACAGACATTTCTAGGCATGATGGGAATTGTAGTTCCTGAACAACTGGAGGGCCATAGTTTGAAGACCCCTGCTGTAAAGGCTGAAGGTATTTTTTAACCCTTCTGTGTGTTGCTCCCCCCATATTCACCTGAGCTCCCTCTTAATCTAGCGATGTGCACGAGAGCCTCGGCTGTCCCGGGACACCGTCTCCTCATTGGCTCCCACCGCTGTCAATTACAGCCAGTAAGCCAATGAGGAGCGAGCAGGGGGGAAGTGAGCCATGGATCTAGGTGTCTTATGTGGGAGGAGCCAGGAGCGCCACCAGTGGGGGGACCTTAGAAGAGAGTCGAGGCTGCTCTGTGCAAGAAATGAAAAGTGTTTATGCAGCGCTAGAAAACAAATCAAAGGCAGTCCATAAGAGTTTAGTGAAAGGAAGAGATGAGAGCCCAGCACCTGCTACAGTGTGAGATTGCAGCACACCACAACACAGTGTAAATGCAATCTCCTTACCAGAAGAAGAGAGAAAACAATCATATAACCAGGATCTGTATAGCAGCACCAGCATCAAGCACCAGGTGGATGGCTCCACGCCGTGGTAACACCGATGGGGAAACTTGCCTCTTTCCCTTTTCACCAAACAGGAATCCAATCAAAGACATCCAGTTTTCTGGTTCACTATGCTTAATCCCCCACTCATAAGGGCGATATCACCTTTTCGACTACAGCAGCTCTGCGCTCGGCTTGTTTTTTGCCTCAAACTGGTGCATGCACAATTGATGCAAATGGATTGTCTTTCACAGGATACACTGCACAGAGCAGGTAAGTATAACGTGTTTGTTATTTATTTTTTTATTTTTTTTAAAGCGGAACCTTTAATACCACTTTAAATAATACAACTTGTTTAATGAGCTGAATCTGTGAAAATGTTATAAACCTTGTGCATGTTATAATGCTGATAGCGGTGGAGGGTAACCACGTTTTCTTTCCTGTCCGACAGTTACACATTCGCAGACGTGGAAAGTCACACGGATCAAGTCTGGAAATTCCACCGCTTTGGTCTCATTAAAGAATATAATGAGCGTCCCGCAGCTCCTCCTCCATTCATCCTATTCACTCACTTACATGATCTTGTGAAACACGCAATTTGTAGAATTCCGGCCCATGGCCACAAAGTTCTGAGTAAGTGTAAATCCCCGGGAGCACCCAGCGCATCCCCAGGCAGGCTGCTGATGATACCGGCCCATGGCCTAAACACGGAGGCCTCTGCCATTGGGCTCTTACCTTGTGGGATCTGGTTTGGGATTGACCAGATGTTTCAGCATAAATCAGGCGCATTAAAGAGGAAGTAAACCCTGATGAGTTTACTTCCTCTTTCATTCCCTGCAAAGGCAAAGCATAATGGACTACTATGCATCGCATAGTAGTCCATTATGTGTCACTTACCTGACACAGGAGCCAGCGATGTCACCGCTGTCCCCTGTAGTCCGGCGCATCCATCTTCTCGGTGGGGTCTCGCTGCTCCACCGCTGGGATTCGGCGAAGCCGCAATGACGTCACTCCCGCGCATGCGCACGTGAGCCGACACGCGCGGCATCTTCATTGTTGACGGTGCCACGCTCAGTGCGCCTGCGCGCCGCTGTCCATGGCGCATGCGCCGTAGACAGCGGTGCCTGTCTTTCGGCAAATATCTCCTAAACCGTGTAGGTTTAGGAGATATTTCTTGGACCTACAGGTAAGCCTTAATCTAGGCTTACCTGTAGGTCAAAGTGTGTTGTAAGGGTTTACAACCACTTTAAACTTGCTATAGGAAGCTAAAATTGCATGATGCTGCATAAATGCTATTCTGGACTAGTGGAGCTTTCAGCATTTCCCCCCAGCTAACTTCTGTCTTTTTTTATCTCTTCCTTTCCCTAATTTCCTCCTATCCATCCAAAAATTGAAAATGAAAACAGCATATAGCTTCTATCAAGTTACTTTCTGTCAAAGTGTATGTTGACTCAAAATCAGTATTCTAGTGTTTGGTAGACATGTGCACACTGAAATATTTTGTTTCGTAATTTCATTTTCGTCCGAAAAATACATTTATTTAGTTACTCCCGAAATTTGTTTTTATTTATTTTGTTTAGTTAAAAAAGGCATTCGTCTGAGAATCCGAAATAATTAAGGTCGAATTTGTCATTGAAGGCTTATGGTGTCTGTCAAATGTTCTAAGAAGATTCGACGGAGCAGCTAAACTGTACGACGCGGCAATCGTGCATTTCTGGTCGAATTTTCCGCCTACAAGCTATAGTAGGATTCTAATGTTGTATGACACTAGTAATAATTATATTTATTAATTATTATTACTAGCTAACCAACATTAGAATTCTTCTATAGCCTATGGGTGGAGCATTTGATCATAAATGTCCTCTCGTGGCGACTGCTTCATCAAATCTTCATGTCGAATCTTTTCTCTCTATGTCGAATAATCTTGGACTATTAGAGTTAGGTTAGGCACATTCAACCTTTTCTGCTATTGTCTCTATAATGTCGAATCTTTTCTCTCTATGTCAAATCTTTTCTCTCTATGTCGAATCTTTTCTCTCTATGTCAAATCTTTTCTCTCTATGTCGAATCTTTTCTCTCTATGTCAAATCTTTTCTCTCTATGTAGAATCTTTTCTCTCTACGTAGAATCTTTTCTCTCTATGTCGACTGTTTTCTCTCTATGTAGAAAAATCTTGGACTAATAGAGTTAGGTTAGGCACATTCAACCTTTTCTGCTATTGTCTCTATAATGTTGAATCTTTTCTCTCTATGTCAAATCTTTTCTCTCTATCTCAAATCTTTTCTCTCTATGTCAAATCTTTTCTCTCTATGTAGAATAATCTTGAACTAATAGAGTTAGGTTAGGCACATTCAACCTTTTCTGCTATTGTCTCTATAATGTTGAATCTTTTCTCTCTATGTCAAATCTTTTCTCTCTATCTCGAATCTTTTCTCTCTATGTCAAATCTTTTCTCTCTATGTCAAATCTTTTCTCTCTATCTCGAATCTTTTCTCTCTATGTCAAATCTTTTCTCTCTATGTCAAATCTTTTCTCTCTATGTAGAATAATCTTGAACTAATAGAGTTAGTTTAGGCACATTCAACCTTTTCTGCAATTGTCTCTATAATATCAAATCTTTTCTCTCTATGTCGAATCTTTTCTCTCTATGTCAAATCTTTTCTCTCTATGTAGAATAATCTTGGACTAATAGAGTTAGGTTAGGCACATTCAACCTTTTCTGCTATTGTCTCTATAATGTTGAATCTTTTCTCTCTATGTCAAATCTTTTCTCTCTATCTCGAATCTTTTCTCTCTATGTCAAATCTTTTCTCTCTATGTAGAATCTTTTCTCTCTACGTAGAATCTTTTCTCTCTATGTAGAATCTTTTCTCTCTATGTAGAATCTTTTCTCTCTATGTCAAATCTTTTCTCTCTATGTCAAATATTTTCTCTCTATGTAGAATAATCTTGGACTAATAGAGTTAGGTTAGGCACATTCAACCTTTTCTGCTATTGTCTCTATAATGTCGAATCTTTTCTCTCTATGTCAAATCTTTTCTCTCTATGTCAAATCTTTTCTCTCTATGTAGAATCTTTTCTCTCTATGTCAAATCTTTTCTCTCTATGTAGAATCTTTTCTCTCTATGTCAAATCTTTTCTCTCTATGTAGAATCTTTTCTCTCTATGTCAAATCTTTTCTCTCTATGTCAAATCTTTTCTCTCTATGTAGAATCTTTTCTCTCTATGTCAAATCTTTTCTCTCTATGTCAAATCTTTTCTCTCTATGTAGAATCTTTTCTCTCTATGTCAAATCTTTTCTCTCTATGTAGAATCTTTTCTCTGTACGTAGAATCTTTTCTCTCTATGTAGAATCTTTTCTCTCTATGTAGAATCTTTTCTCTCTATGTCAAATCTTTTCTCTCTATGTCAAATCTTTTCTCTCTATGTAGAATAATCTTGGACTAATAGAGTTAGGTTAGGCACATTCAACCTTTTTTGCTATTGTCTCTATAATGTCGAATCTTTTCTCTCTATGTAGAATCTTTTCTCTCTATGTAGAATCTTTTCTCTCTATGTCAAATCTTTTCTCTCTATGTAGAATCTTTTCTCTCTACGTAGAATCTTTTCTCTCTACGTAGAATCTTTTCTCTCTACGTAGAATCTTTTCTCTCTATGTCAAATCTTTTCTCTCTATGTCAAATCTTTTCTCTCTATGTAGAATAATCTTGGACTAATAGAGTTAGGTTAGGCACATTCAACCTTTTCTGCTATTGTCTCTATAATATCAAATATTTTCTCTCTATGTCAAATCTTTTCTCTCTATGTAGAATAATCTTGGACTAATAGAGCTAAGGTCAGGCACATTCGACCACAGGTTTGATGGACACAGATCGCTATTGTCAGCATCATGTCGAATTTCCTATCTATATCGAACTGCTGTCACAACAAAAACGAAAAAAAAGCATTTGTTTATGTCGGATCTTTCGGTTTTCGGATTCTGCGCGTTCGTTTTAGTTTGTTAAAACGATAACAAAAATACCAGAAATTCAGACGAAAATGCATTCAGATGAAAACCAATGCACATGTCTAGTATTTGGTAGATGTTGTCTTTTTTGGTGTCTTTTACCTCTCGGAGGCTCAGTTGGTGAGATCTCTTTGAGTTCCTGGGTCACTCTGTACACCTTCTTTGTCTATAAAAATGGACTCCTGCCATTCCTGCTGGATTTTATCTTTATTTTATATTGTGGAGAATTTAACAGGGGTGCTGGAACACACAAGGGTGGATGAAAAACAAAAACAAATTCCCAAGTGGGCAGAAACAGGGTTGGGAATTTTAGTTGGGGGCTGACTCTGCCCAGTGCCTACCAGGTTTCACCTCTCATTTTTGAGAGGACTGCTCCTTTGTGGTATTGCATAGGAAATGTACAGTTGAGGTGTCCAATATTTCATAGTAAGAGAAAAAGGTGAAATTGCTGGCTATCTCGAACCAGAGATGTTTAGTAAGATTGCATTGTCAAGGAGGGAAATACCATTCCCCTCTTCAAAGACGTCTGTAGATTACAAAAGAGGAACTGTAAGTTAATTATTTTAAGGTTCTCAGGTACAATTTTGATAACATTTAAGTAAACGTGACTGGGCACATTAAATATTTTTTTAAATATTCTATTCAGGTTGTTGTGCTGGGTTTTTATGACTGCAGTTTGTTCTATTGTAGTTCCCTGGTTTCTTTCATACCCAAGCAACATGAATGTGTCTTGTCTTATACAAGCACTATGACTGCATTTTTTTCTTTTGAAAGGCCCCCTCCCAGCACTATGATTTTGTTTAGCCCATCAAAGCAACATGTCCGTATCTTGTCCTATCTGGAAATCATGACCACTTCTTGTCTACCCAGGACTTGTAGCCCTTGTACACACAGTCAGACATTCCAACAACAAAATCCGTCAGATTTTGTTCCGACGGATTTTGTCCGAAATTTGTGTTGCATACACACGGTCGGACAAAGTTGTCGGAAAATCCGATCGTACGTAACGTGATGACGTTATTTCGTTAGGACGGGACTACGTTCAGGGTAGTAGCCAATAGCTTTGGTCTAGAAATTTGATCTGAGCATGCGTGGCACTTTGTCCGATCGGAATGCTCTACACACAATCGGACAAAGTCCGATCGGATCATGTTGTCGGAAAGTTTTATAACCCAGCTCTAAAACTTTGTCGCTCGGATATTCCGACGGAAACAGTCCGATGGAGCCCACACACAGTCGGATTATTCGACAACACAGTCCGATCGGACATTTTCCGCCGGAACGTCCGACCGTGTATACAAGGGCTTAACCATATATTTTCCTATCCAACCATAATGAGCACATCTCCTATCTGAGCACCATGACTGTATCTTACCATATCTGAGCACAATGATCGCATCTTGTCATATCCCAGCATCATAATCATGTCCTTGCTCAGCACCATGATTATATCTTGCTTACTTGCTTACTATCTTATTCTGGTTACCATGGCTGCCTGTTGTCCTATCCCAACACTTCTCAACAAGGCCGTGTACAGGGCCTAGGCCAGTGAGGGGGGAGGGGGGGGTCAAAGCAGCAGGGTGAATCGGATGTGGGTAGGAAGCGTGATTGACATGGCAAGGGTGCAATTACTGGAACCAATCCCCTGTATGGCTATCTCTGCAGCAGCTGAAAGCTAGCATACTCTCTCCTTCCTACTGGCTTTCAGCTGCTGCAGAGAGAGCCATACAGGGGATTGGTTCCAGTAATTGCCCCCCCCCCCCCCCGCAGTGATCACCCTCCCTGTGCACCATAGAGAGTGGGGGAAGGGTCAAGGAAATATATCATATTTACCAGCCCCTTCCTTTTCTGAATGAACACAATGAGTGATTGGTATCAATCACTCTCTATGTTCACTCATAACTGAAACATAGTAAACTGTGTTTATTTGGGGGAGGGGGGTGGCCCTGTCAGTGTGGCTGTATGAGGCCCAGTGGTTTCTAACAGCAACCCTGCTTCCAACCTCTGTTTATAATTCAGTGAGTGTCAGCAGGAAGAAAGATGAACTTGCTACAATTTTTCCAAGCCAAAGGAAGTTAATAATAGATACCATTTACAAATGATCCATCTTTCAAAATGTTCCCATTTGTTTAAATTTAATCCTGAATGGAAATAAATGTAGCAACATGTGTGTGTTGATGATTTTAGAATGGGATGATTCGCGTGCATAGGCTCGCAGCGCTCATGTATACTAGGCTACTACTGGCTGCTCTGCAGTCAGCATAGGTAGTCTGTTGTCTGGCCTTCCTGCATTTCTGCTGTACCGATCTTAAATACAGACATCACGGTCCAGCAGAGAAGCCCGCAGGCCCCATTCAGCCCCCAATGTTCACATTATCCAACTTCCTCTCAAAATATGTTAGAACATTTCTATTCCTTCTTGATTGTACAGAACACATAGATAAGTAATACATCCAAACGTTATGGTCATATTGTAATAAAAAAAAAAAAAAAGAACTTTAGAAAATTGCACTGAAGAATGATGCTTTCTATCTCCTGACAGGGCGGGAGCTTGACCAGGAACAAGAGGCCTCATTGCTCTCCTGGGAGGCCTACATGAAGGACAACTACCAGCAGATGAAGCAACAGAAAGATGATGATAGCCAGGAGAATCTGGTGAAAGAGACAGCTGACAGGTAACATCTGTCATCTCTGTTGCCCTGCTTGCTGCAGCATTTAAGGGTGGCACAGTGGTGTAGTGTAGTGGTTAGCACTCTCGCCTAGCAGTAAAAAGGGTGCTGGTTCGTATCCCAACCACAACACTACCTGCCTGGAGTTTGCATGTTCTCCCTGTGCCTGCGTGGGTTTCCTCCAGGTACTCCAGTTTCCTCCCACACTCCAAAGACATGCAGGTAGGTTAATTGGCTTCTATCCAAAAATTGGCCCTAGTATATGAATGGGGACCTTGGATTGTGGGCTCCTTGAGGGTAGGGACCAATGTGAGTGTGCAGTATACAGGGATAGGGACAATTGTAGACACTCACTCAGGTTGAACTTGATGGACTGGTGTCTTTATTCAACCTTACTAACTAAGCAACTAAACTAAACATTAATGGGTAACTTTAGAGAGCGGTTGTAGGTGAGGTCCAGGTAAATGTACCCAACCTGTCACATACCACAACAAAAGCCACATTGACATTTAGTTTATCTTGTATTAGGTCCAACAGGATTATACACAGTACAGTAATACCTTGGCTTACGAGCATAATTCGTTCCAGAGAAATGCTTGTAATCTAAAGCACTCGTACAGTATCTCACAAAAGTAAGTACACCCCTCACATTTTTGTAAATATTTTATTCTATCTTTTCATGTGACAACACTGAAGAAATGACACTTGTCTACAATGTAAAGTAGTGAGTGTACAGCTTGTATAACAGTGTACATTTGTTGTCACCTCAAAATAACTCAACACACAGACATTAATGTCTAACCCGCTGGCAACAAAAGTGAGTACACCCCTAAGTAAAAATGTCCAAACTGGGCCCAAAGTGTCAATATTTTCGTGTGGCCGCCACTGGAGTCCTCTTCCACTACATGATGATATCACAGAGATGGTGGATGTTGGAGACCTTGCGCTCCTCCACCTTCCATTTAAGGATGCCCCACAGATGCTCAATAGGGTTTAGGTCTGGACACAGTCCATCACCTTTACCTTCAAAATCATTAGCAAGGCAGTAGACAACGCTCGCAAAGCTAGTCAGGATTTTTTTAAGAAAACACGCTACTCGCAATCCGAGGTTCCACTGTACTGGTAATGCACTGATCAGAAAGGTACAATAGAACACCTGTAACAGAAGGCCAATTTCACAATTACAAGTACAAAAGGAGTATTTCCACAGGAGGATGGTAATTTCAAACTATGAGACTTATGACACAGCTACCTGTCGTATAAGGCTGTCCAGTCTTCCTGTCTCGGGTATCAGATCAGAGTGTAATATACAAAGCAGGACTTTGAACAGGTAAAACCAGTTGTCGAACCCCACGATTCCCCTAGACATCAATGAGATGGACTTCACCCAATCTAGCTAGCTGGCCACAACAGCAGATACAAATTATAATATACATGCAATCTGGTGCATTCTAAGCCCTTGTACACACGGTCGGAGATTCAGACGGAATGTGTCCTATCGGACCGTATTGTTGGATATTCCGACTGTGTGTGGTCTCCATCGGACTGTTTCCGTCGGACCAAATTTTCCAACTTGCCGGAAATATTTTCCGACAAAATGCTCCGATCGGACATACTCCGATCATGTGTAGAGAATTCCGATCGGACAAAGTGCCACGCATGCTCAGATCAAATTACTACATCAAAGCTATTGGCTACTAGCCTGAACGTAGTCCCATCGTAAAGAAATAACGTCATCACGTTCTGAACGATTGGATTTTCCGACAACTTCGTCCGACCATGTGTATGCAACAGTTTCAGACAAAATCCGTCAGACAAAATCCAACGGATTTGGTTGTCAGAATCTCCGATCGTGTGTACAAGGGCTAAAAGTTTGTTGAAATTAGTGACATTAACCGCTGAAACCACAGATTGTGGAAGCGAGGTCCACAGCCTTACTGCTCTAGCAGCAAAGAAACCCTTGCGTAGTTTAAGGCTAAACCGATTCTCCTCCAACTTCATTGAGTGGCCATGTTAAATGACTTAGATTGAACTGTGGAGAGAACAATGTATAGATGACTTGACTGCACATCTGATATGACATCTTGGAATATGTGGTATAGTTTTCTTTGAATGAACCTCTACTTTCACTACCCTCCATACCCAGCAAGGCCTCTTTGAGGTTACATTTGACCCTTAAATCATTGTTTGAGATGTTTGTTTGATGGTGGGTTACTCCTATGGGCCGGTAGGCACACCTCTATATCTGGATCTTTATATACTGTATATCATGAAGTTCACCAGAGCTTTACAGGTTGCCACTGGAGTCCTCTTCCCCTCCCCCATGATGACATCACGGAGCTGGTGGATGTTAGAGAACTTGCCCTCCTCCACCTTCCATTTGAGGATGCCCCACAGATGCTCAATAGGGTTTAGGTCTGGAGACATGCTTGGCCAGTCCATCACCTTTACCCTCAGCTTCTTTAGCAAGGCAGTGGTCACTTTGGAATACTGCCCTGCGGCCCAGTCTCCAAAGGGAGGGTATCATGCTCTGCTTCAGTATGTCACAGTACATGTTGGCATTCATGGTTCCCTCAATGAGCTGTAGCTCCCCAGGGCCGGCAGCACTCATGCAGCCCCCGACCATGACATTCCCACCACCATGCTTGACTGTAGGCAGGGGCATTGCTAGGTCTGCAAAAGATCTGGGGCTAGAGCCCATAGCAGCATAGTAAAGAAAGTCATACGCTTGGACAGCATTCACATGTATATATAGTAATATACGTGTTTGTGTGTGTGTATATCCCCAGAGAGCCCCCCCCACTTACATCAGGGTCCCTGGAGAGCCTCCCCTCCCCTTGAGGACCCCTACAGAGACTCGGGCTATGGGCCCCAGATTCGGGGCTATAACTCCAAAAGGCACCCCCTAGGGATGCCACTGACTGTAGGCAAGACACACTTGTCTTTGTACTCCTCACATGGTTGCCACCACACACGCTTCACACCATCTGAACCAAACAAGTTTATCTTGGTCTCATCAGACCACCGAACGTGGTTCCAAAAATCCATCTCCTTAGTCTGCTTGTCTTCCACAAACTGTTTGCAGGCTTTCTTGTGCATCATCTTTAGAAGAGGCTTCCTTCTGGGACAACAGTCATGCAGTCCAATTTGATGCAGTGTGCGGCGTATGGTCTGAGCATTGACAGGCTGACCCCCCACCCCTTCAACCTCTGCAGTAATGCTGGCAGCACTCATACGTCTATTTCCCAAAGACAACCTCTGGATATGACACTGAGCACGTGACCTCAACTTCTTTGGTCAACCATGGCAAGGCCTGTACTGAGTGGAACCTGTCCTATTAAACCGCTGTATGGTCTTGGCCACCGTGCTGCAGCTCAGTTTCAGGGTCTTGGCAATCTTCTTATAGCCTAGGCCATCTTTATGTAGCAAAGTGTCCTTTCTTCAGTGTTGTCACATGAAGAGATCTAATAAAATATATACAAAAATGTGAGGGGTGTACTTTTGTGAGATACTGTATATATATCCATGTAACTTCATAGGTTGTATTTTATATGGCTATGTTGCCTATTGTGTGCTTTCATGCTGCCAAGCATATTTTTTAACATTGTATAAACTTTAAATAAATATATATTTTTATCTACTCTTGGTGTAATATGTTCTCAGAGGCATATATACAGTAAAGTCCCATCTTGCATATCTGTACTGCCTCTTCTCTAATAATTGAGTTCCCTACCACCAGTACATGCCTAACCTTGCCTGTATCCCTGCCCCCATCTTCACCGGAGTAGTCATTCCCCTGGCAGCAAGAGGAAGTCTGCTACAGCAACATCAACCCTGAGCTGATATTCCCAAACCATGCAACTTGGCCTGTTTATTGAGATGTACCACCACAGGACAATCCTCTCTAAGGCACTTCATTTTAATGCCGTGTACAGGGGCGGACTGACCATTGGGCCACTCGGGCACTGCCCGAGGGCCCGAGCCACTAGGGGGCCCCATCAGGGTCGCCAACCTCAGTAAAACCTGTGTTTTTTTTACATCTGTCTCTGAAATGTCCCTTACCGACATCCTTTTGGTCTAAAAATCCCAAGATTATAGCTGCCCCACCTCTCCAGTACCTTCTCAGCCAATAAAAACATGTCTGTGTATACTGTGTGTACATGTATGTGCATACTGTGTGTGTGTATACTGTGTGGCCCAATAATCTCGGATTGCCTGGGGGCCCCATAATCTCCTGTTGTCTGGGGGCCCCATGAGTTGTCAGTCCACCCCTGGCCGCGTACACACGACCAGACTTTTCGACGGACTAGGTCCAACAGTCTTCCTGATGGACTTTCGGCGGAGTTCCGGCGGACTTTCTGATTGAACGGACTTGTCTACACACAATCACACCAAAGTCCGACAGATTCGAACGCGATGACGTACGACCGGACTAGAATAAGGAAGTTCATAGCCAGTAGCCAATAGCTGCCCTAGCGTCGGTTTTTGTCCGTTGGACTAGCATACAGACGAACGGATTTCTCGGTCCGGCGGATTTCCGGTGGGCAATTTTAAAACGTGCTCTATTTCTAAAGTCCGCCGGATTTTTGGCAAGCAAAGGTCCTGATGGAGCCCACACACGATCGAATTGTCCGTCGGACTCGTTCCGTCAGGACCTTTTCTGTAAAAAAGTCCGGTCGTGTGTACGTGGCATAACTGTAACCCAGCTACCTACCTCTGGCTCCTGCACCTCCATATCCCCACCCCCCTCTATACTGGCCCCAGACAGCACTCAATGGGTAATGTCCAAACTCCTTTCCAGGTTGTTGATCCTGCACAGTGTTGCCTCTCCTGCTGGGAGAAGAGGTTCTGCCTTCTGCAATGGCCATCGTTCATCGTTTATATGGACTAGCCGGGTTCTGATGACTGGGTCAGGGATAGGATTTCTGATACCAGCGCATCAGCGCAATTACAAGTCCTTTCACCACATGGCTGCTGCAAGCAAGCCCAATATAACCTGTTTGTTGGTCCCTAGGGGGTCCTGTTCAACGGACGCCTACCGTTTTATATGCACACATAGTCCACAATGTGCACTGAGAAAATGAACTATCTGTATCTGTTTGCGAATAATATTTTGGATTTTTTTGACATAAAATCTATTTTCTGTGATCTTTAAGAAAAAGAGTGTCACAATAGGCAGTCTGGTGCCTTCCACCTAGGATCACCTGTCTCTTCTGATTCTGCAGCCAGCAGTCTGGTCAGGGGACAGTTGTCTACCCCTTCATCTGCACACAAGACTGTCTGTAATGCTATTGAATAAAAAGAATATCTGAAATATCATACCATCGTATATTGATTTTACACAACGTATTCCTGACATGTCATATTTGTGCCTAACGCAGTGTCTCCGCCGTGCTGCGTCTGATGAAAATTGAGAAGGGCAGCGAGGGATACCAGCTGGAGGGAAGACTGACTGAGCTGGAAAAGCAGGTAATATACCTCAATTCTTCTCTACCGTCCAGTGTATGCCCCCCTCTATTGGTTCATCGTGATGGACTTAGTAAGTGGAGTCAGCACAAAAAAAAGTCTGTCAGTAGTAGTAGTATTAATTGGCAGAATCGTCTGATTTAATAAGACATCCAATGACTTTAATTCACGTAATAAAACGCAATTTCCTAACTTTGAGTCTAGGTTCACATCTATCCGGCTGTGCTTGATGTGTTTTTTGGGCACGTTTTGCAGTGCTTTTTGCGTTTTTAAACCCTGCGTCTTTAATGTGTTTTTTTTAATGCATTTTTTACCTTTTTTTCCTCTCTTTAAACACACTCTATATAGCTGGTTGCATGGGTGTCTGCAGGTAGGGGCAAGGGACCCCTCCCCCCTTGGAATTGGCAAGGTGTGTGGTCACAGTGGCCTCGCTATGGGGGTACGGGGCGACTGCACCCGGGTAATGCCATCAAGGAAGCATATGTAGCTAGTAATGTGGAGCCCCCCCCCCACCATATGTGAAGCGGTGACAGGCAGCAGCGCTGTGATAGGGGAGAGCTGTGGGCCGCTGTCAGAATGTTTCCCCTTCCTTTCTCAATTTCAGGCATGTTGTTGAGATCACTCCACCTCCTGGTCTCTGAGTCCTTATAGCCTTGAGCCCGTGGGATTCACAGCAGCGCTGCAAGTCAGTGTCACTGGGCAGTGTGGGCACAATAGGAGACAGACAGTACTAGCATTGTATGGCCACAATAGGACTGGAGTTCTATGAAAGCAATAGATGGACTTAGATGGACAGACTAGGAGTTATATGGACACAATAGCATCTTTATGCTATTGTGCCCATATAGCTGTTATTGTGCCCACATAGCTGTTATTGTGCCCATATAGATGCTGTTGTGCCCATATAGCTGCTATTGTGCCCACATAGCTGCTATTTTGCCCACATAGCTGCTATTGTTCCCACATAGCTGTTATTGTGCCCATATAGCTGCTATTTTGCCCACATAGCTGCTATTGTGCTCACATAGCTGTTATTATGCCCATATAGATGCTGTTGTGCCCATATAGCTGCTATTGTGCCCACATAGCTGCTATTTTGCCCACATAGCTGCTATTTTGCCCACATAGCTGTTGTTGTGCCCACATAGCTGTTGTTGTGCCCACATAGATGCTGTTGTGCCCATATAGATGCTGTTGTGCCCACATAGCTGCTATTTTGCCCACATAGCTGCTATTTTGCCCACATAGCTGTTATTGTGCCCATATAGATGCTGTTGTGCCCACATAGCTGCTATTTTGCCCACATAGCTGCTATTTTGCCCACATAGCTGCTGTTGTGCCCATATAGCTGCTATTGTGCCCACATAGCTGCTATTGTGCCCACATAGCTGCTATTGTGCCCACATAGCTGTTATTGTGCCCATATAGATGATGTTGTGCCCATATAGCTCACCCCTCCCCTTCATGACATTGTCGAAAAGGGACAGAGCATGGGTGACCTTAAATTTATGCCCCCCTGAAAAAAGTTCTGTGGACACCCATGGCTGGTTGCTAAGGAGGGGACCGGGCGCTGCATCCTTAACAACCGATAAGTCATCAGCTGTCAGTGGGCTTTCCTGCTGAAAGCTGAATGTAAAAAAAAAAATTGCCGGAAAAAAAAAATTCCGGCAAAATAACCCCCACGCCAAATTCTTTTTTTTTTTTTAGTTTAAAAGTTTTATTGATTTAAAAAGTAATACATACAAATGTAGGTAAGGAACGTTATTTGTCAAGATGGTCACAATACAACCAGATGCAGTAATCGTGACAGCATACAGTAACGATGATAAACATTTACAACAAGTAAACTGTAAGCAACAGTGTTCGGGTTCTGCAGTGGTGTGTTCTCCTCTCCTGGACACCCCATTTGGGAACTAACTGTGTTCCAGGAGAGGAGGACTTGGCACTTCGAGCTGTTGCGCGCTGAAGATTCAGGTGTTAATAAAGTGAAGTGGGAGAAAGAAAGAGGAAAGTACAGTATCTACAAACACTTACAATCCAGTGAGCCTTAAAGTGGGGTGCCCCCTAAAAAAAAAAAAAAAGTTAGCAGCTACAAATACTGCAGCTGCTGACTTTTAGCAATCGGACACTTACCTATCCCAGGGTCCAGCGATGCGGGGGAACGAAGCCCCCCCTCGTTCCCCGCTCCACTCGCGGCGCCGTCATTCTTACTGTGGGCACCCGGCTGTGGCTTCACAGCCGGGCACCCACTGCACATGCGTGAGGGGCGCAGGGCGCCGTGATACGCCCCACAGTCATCTGGGACAGGTGACAGGTCGCAGATGACTGTGCGGCGCGAGGGGAAGTGATGTCACCAGCCCGGGCAAGGAAGGAGGCAGACTACGAGGGACCCCCTAGCAACAGGCATTTAGAGGTGAGTAAAAAAAAATATTTTTTTCCAATTATTTACTTATTTATTTTTTTAAAGAATTTTAAACTATTTTTTTATTTTTTGGTGGCAACACCACTTTAAGCCGTAAGGAATATTCTTTTATTTTTTGTTACATCAGCAATAATGCATTTTTTTAGTCTATGTACATCTATAATCCTGTAGGATTTAAATGAGTCAGAAAGGGTTAAATTGGAGCCAGGGTTTCCAGGTTTTACTGCATTTTTCGACTGTGTCAGTATATAAGGCAGAGCCATATTCAAATTCCTTGATCAAAGTGAGTTGGGATCTAACTTCTATGATAGTTGGAGTTAGGGAGCTTTTCCATTTGCGCATGATAAGCAATCTAGCTGTGAATAATATATGCATCACAATGGGTCTGAGTTCCTTAGGGTAGGAGTCTATTCCTATACTGAGGATAACTAGCGATGGAGAGGGATCAGATTTGCACCCTGTTATACCAGAGATAAGGGCAAAAATTGCAGTCCAGAATGAGCGAATGTGCTGCCATTCCCAGAGGATGTGTAACAGAGAACCTCTAGTGGAGCAGTTCCTCCAGGAGAGGTCATCTTCAACATTTTCTAATTTGTTTAACTGGACTGGTGTGAGGTACTATCTGTGGTGGAGTTTTTGGGAGAGTTCCCGGTAGGTGGTGCATTTGGAGGATTTTAGATTATAGTGAATGGCTTTGCACCATTGGTGGTCAGTTATAGTGGTTCCTAGGTCTCTTTCCCATCTTTTGTAGGTTGATGTTTTTGTAAACTGGTCTTTGCATTGTAAAGTGTTGTACATGAGGGTAATTCCTTTGGCTTGGAGGGAGGTAGTAGTCCAAACGGAACATATTTTGTGCAGTGTTTTAATGCATGGGACATTATGTTTTTTTATGTAGGACGATAACCTATGTGTACAGCCCCATTTTAGGTATATTGTGTACTTTTTGTAGATCTGAGAAGTCTAGGATTTTTTTGGTTGCGTAGTAGCGATGTGATGGGTTGGTATTTGACGTGAGACCAGTATTTTATGGAAAGATCTGGTATGAGAAATTTAAAGGATTTCTATCGCTATAGGTACGATTTGACCGTCTGTTAAAGACGGGGTGCTGTGGGTTAGAGTTTTTTCTATTCTGAGATCGTGGGGTGTTTTATTGCCTTGATTTTGGTGGGAAAGGAATGGGCCAGGAGGAAAGAACTTAAATTACCCTCAGGGAGGAAGGATTGTTCAATGTGTTGCCATTGTTTGTAACAGGAAGATGTGAACCAATGTCTTACTTGGTCCAGGGTCGCTGCTATATGATAGTCATAGATATCAGGGAAACCCATACCTCCAACCAATTTATGTTTAATGATGGAGGCATAAGGACAGCGGAGTTTTTTACCCTGCCAAACAAAATCTCTGAGTGTTTTTCTAAGCCCTTGTACACACGGTCCGACGGATTTTGTCCGAAACTGTTGCATACATGCGGTCGGACAAAGTTGTCGGAAAATCCGATTGTACATAACGTGATGACGTTATTTCATTACCACGGGACTACATTCAGGCTAGTAGCCAATAGCTTTGGTCTAGGAATTTGATCTGAGCATGCGTGGCACTTTGTCCGTCGGAGTAGGCTACACATGATCGGAGTATGTCTGATCGGAGCATGTTGTCGGAAAATTTTATAGACAAGTTGGAAAACCTGGTCCGTCGGATATTCCGACGGAAACAGTCCGATGGAGACCACACACAGTCGGATTATCCGACATTACGGTCCAATCGGACACATTCCGTCGGAATCTCCGACCGTGTGTATGTAGGGGTCAGCCCCTAGGATTACTGAACTATATTGCACTGTGTTCCATCTATAATATATACAGCCTGCTATTTCCAGTTTAGCCACAAGATGTCACTGTTGCTGCCGACCCTTCAGAGGAGAGGAAACAGGAAGTGGCAGTGAGAGAGAACTGTGAGGAGTGTGTGGGCAGCTGAGGGATTCCTGTGCGGAGCTGAGGAAAAGTCAAGTCTGCCCTGAGGAGAGGGAGACTTTGTGTGGATAAAGAGTCGCAGTATCCAGCTAAAGATCGGGCATCTCGGGCAGAGAGAGAGAGCTGTGGTGATTTTGGGCCGCATCTGTGTTCATCCATCCGTCCCAGACGGGCAAGCTGCAGCACTAGGAACTGGACTTCACCTGCCTCATGAAGGAGGCCAAGACAAGGGACCCTCCAGCTGTCTAACAAACTGTGAGTGAGCACCGGTGCTGGATTGTGATAGGGAATAGTACAGTCCCTACTGAGATAGTACGTTGTAGAAACGTGTCCCGATAAGCGGGAATCAGGCAGGACATATTAGAAGAGGGTAGCCTGTATCACTGTGCATGTGTTGGCGGGAAAGCCATTTTGTGTACCACATTCCAGTTAGCCTTACTGTAAACTACTGTGAATTGTTAATACTGTTATCCTCCTCCTCCGGCCATTATATCTCACTGTTTAATAAAGCCGGTTTTTGTTTCAGCCTCCTTGTCTGCTGTCCCGTACTTGAAACCTGCATTGCGGTCTCCTATACCTCTGACCGCTACAAGTGGCGCTGCGAGCAGGGTACGGTTACAGAGATGGAGGCGGCTGAAGGCAACGTACCTGATGTTGATGTGAATGCCTTAGGTAATGGTGGAACCCCTACAAGGACCCTCCCTATGGGCATGCTTTTTAACTTGTTGCCAAAATTTGATGGCCAGAACATGTCACTGTCAGACTGGGTGACGAGATTACAGAGCGTTGCTAGAATTTACAATGTCAGCCCAGAGCTACAGGTGGAAATTGCTTTGGCTGCCCTGGAGGGTGAAGCGCGGAAAACTGTTTGCTTACAACCGGAAGCTACGCGCAGTACCTTGAAAGAGATTGTGCGCTTTCTAGAAGAAATATACGGTGAAACAGCTAGTGCGGGCCACCTCCGGGCAAAGTTCTTCTACCGGGTACAGCAGGAAAATGAAGGGGTCTCACAATATGCAACGGCTCTACAGGAAGTACTGGCTGAGATACAGAAAAAAGAGGCAGACGGGATAACCGCCATGGGATCCGCAGACCGGATACTGAGGGAACAATTGATCCTGGGACTCTACAGCTCTCACCTGAGACAAGCCCTACGGGAACGAGTCAGAGTGGACCCTACACTGAATTTTCGGCAAATATTGGCTGAGGCCGTGGAGCGAAGTAAAGAAGAAATTTATGCCTCTGGAGTGATACGGACCCAGACCGCCTCCCTCGGGGTTGCGAAGAATGAAGAGGTCCTGGTTAGAGTGGTGCAGGACCTACAAAGCTCCCTGGGTCTCATGCATGAGAAGTTGACGCAAATAGAGAGACGGATGGATTTGAGCTACCCCCCTGAGGTTGCATATCTGGGGCAACAACAACCTTATCAGACTGCCTCGATGGTTCCTGCACCAGAGCATCCTTACCCACGTATTCCCACCTACCGAGTCCCTCAATATCCTCCAGTGAGCTCGGCCAGTCCAGGCCTACGGGCGCCTCCCGCACACAGACAGAGAGAACAACGCAGAGAGGCTCAGTGCTGGCGGTGTGGAGAAAAAGGACACTTCGCTAGAGAATGCCGGAGGGACCTGCCTAGACGCCCAGAGCCGGCGTTAAACTTCAGGCCCCCGCAGTAATGAGGCACACTGCGGGGGAAGTAGAGTGTCAGGCCACTCAGCACAGCTCCGAACACCTGGTTGCAGGATGTCCCACCATAAGAGCCGAGTTTGAAGGCATTCCAGTCAACTGTTTAGTGGACACCGGATCACAGGTAACGACCATGCCTGAGTCATATTTCAACCGTTACTTTCAAGCACTGGCCAAGCCAGAACAGGGGACATTGATCCGGGTCACAGCAGCTAACCAGCAACAAATCCCTGTCACAGGTGTCGTATGGATGAATGTACGTCTGTGTGGACAGGAAGTTGGAAAAAAAGGTATCCTGCTGGTCCCTGAAACCTTCAAAGAAGATGTACCGGTGATAATGGGCATGAATATCCTGCGAGAGTTGGATCAAATTATGTTCACTAAAAGGGGGCCGGGCTATTGGAAGAATGCCACTCCACACAAACCAACGCAAAAGGCATTTCAACGGTTAATCCGGTTTTGTGGGACACAGAAGAGTGTCCCAGTACATCAGTCTGTAGGAAATATTCGAGTGCCGGGAAGGGCTACCCTTACCCTCCCTCCTGATCGGGAGACTATACTGACTTTGCCCGTGGGAACCTCCCGCAACCTTGAAGGTATGGAGGTGATCATTGAGCCTGAAGGCCTGGGAGAGTTAGGTCAGGATGTCCTAGTGGCCCGGACACTGGCAGTAGTCCAAAATGGACGAGTACCCATAAGAGCTGTAAACGTTGGACAACGGGAAGTCTCTCTGGTGCCAGGAGTGGAACTGGCTCGCGTGTACCTACATCGGGGAGAAGTGCTGAGTCAGGGAGAAGTGACTCTAGCTCCGATAGGCAATTCTGCTTGGACCTTGGCAGTTACTGCAAAGCCTGCAGAGGCACCGACCCCAGAATGGAATGGGACAGTCATCTTGGAACAAATGGAGATAGATGTGAAAGCTCTAAGTCCGGATCATTTACGAGCAGTTGAAACCATGCTGTGGGAGAATCAAGCTGCGTTTGCCCGCAATGCCAATGACTTTGGTTGCACAGATGCTATCACACATGAGATACCGACGGGGGACACTCCCCCAAGCCGAGAGAGATATCGACAGATTCCACCCAAGTTGTATCAAGAGGTGAAGACATTGCTGAAACAGATGATCGATTCAGGAGTGGTTCGGGGTAGTCAAAGTCCCTGGGCAGCCCCAGTGGTGCTTGTCAAGAAGAAGGATGGCACCATTCGATTTTGTGTGGATTACCGGAGATTGAATGCGTGCACAGTGCGGGACTCATATCCTCTGCCTCGCATCGAAGAGTCCCTAACAGCCCTAGGGCGGGCTAAATACTTCTCCACCTTGGATTTAGCAAGTGGATACTGGCAGGTACCGGTGGCTGAACAAGACAAGGAAAAGACAGCATTCATACTTCCCATGGGTCTGTTTGAATTTAATAGGATGCCATTTGGGCTGTCTAATGCCCCAGGAACCTTTCAGAGGCTGATGGAAAAATGTCTGGGAGATCTAAATTTTGAAGCTACCCTGATATACTTGGATGATATTATAGTGTACTCTGCTACTTTTGAAGAACACTTGGCCCGATTAGGACAGGTACTTGAGCGACTGCGGGCCCATGGCCTGAAGATAAAGCCAAAGAAGTGTCATCTCTTCAAGAAGGAGATCGAGTACTTAGGCCATACGGTGTCCAAAGACGGGGTGCTGCCATCCCAAAATAAAGTGGCTGCCATTCAACAATGGCCGGAGCCTAGAACGCTGCGTGAGTTGAAGGCCTTCCTTGGTCTGACTGGTTACTACCGGCGGTTCATCAAAGACTATGCAAAGATAGCGGGCCCTCTGAATGAGATTTTGAGAGGAACTGCTGGGCAATCCAAGAGTCAAAGTGTTCCCTGGGGACAGAAGCAAGAGGAGGCCTTCCTGACCTTGAAAGAGGCTCTGACATCGGCCCCCATCTTGGCTTATGCTGATTTTGACAAACCATTCTTCTTATCTACTGACGGTAGTCTCTACGGACTCGGGGCAGTGTTGTCACAGATGCAGGACGGACACGAAAGAGTGATTGCCTATGCCAGTAGGTCCCTGCGGGATACGGAGCGAAACCCTCATAACTATAGTTCCTTCCGGCTAGAGCTCCTTGCCCTGGTGTGGGCCATGACAGAGAAGTTTGCCGGTTACCTTACAGGGGCTAAAATCTTTGTACGGACTGATAACAATCCCCTGGCCCATCTGGATACTGCTAGACTGGGAGCCCTGGAGCAACGTTGGGCAGCTCGCCTTGCAAAGTATGACTTCTCAATTCGCTATCGCTCTGCTACAGAGAATACCAATGCTGATGGTCTGTCGAGGGTTACTTTTGAAACTCCATTGGGAGAGCTTGATGAACAAAAGGAAGAGGATGAAATTCCAGACTTCCGCAAGTTTACACCTCCAGCAGTCGCAGCACAGACAAGCGGGGAGGCCCGGTCCCTGCCTAAGGCATTAGCAAGAACTAATGAGGAATGGGGGCGAATACAAGATGAAGACATTGGACTGCGACAGATAAAAGGTTGGGTGGCTCGGCAAAGGAAACCAGACAGAGAGGAAAGGGCTGATCTTGATGCTGAGATGAAGTCAATTCTACATCAATGGGACAGACTAGAGGTTCATGGAGCTGTTCTATACCGCAAGTGGCAGCAGCCTGCCGATCTGGAGGCAAGATGGCAGGTTGTCATACCAAGGAGTCTGGCACTAGAGATAGCCAGGGAAGCTCATGAATTTGGAGCTCATTTCGGGCCAGTCAAAACTTACCAGTGGCTGCAGCGTTATGTGTATTGTCCACGACTGGAGGTCGTAGTTGAAGAAGTCTGCCGACAGTGTAGAGTGTGTGAGCTTACTAAAAGCACAGAGCAGAGGGCACCCATACAGCCCATACAGACCAAGGAACCGCTGGAGGTATTGCTGATAGATTATCTCCTCGTGGGACAGTCAGCCAGAGGCCCACAATACTGCCTGGTCATGATTGACCACTTCTCCAAGTTTGCAGTGGTCACTCCAACTCGGGACCAGACGGCTGAGTCTGCAGCTCGGGCCATCTGTCAAGATTTCATCCGGGTCTATGGATGCCCGAAACGGATTCACTCAGATCAAGGAGCATGCTTTCAAGGGAAAGTGATGGAGGAGTTACACCGACTGTATGGCATTGGAAAATCCAGGACAACTCCATATCATCCCCAAGGGAATGGGGCCTGTGAGCGCTTTAATCGGACTCTGCTTCAGATGCTGAGGACCTTAGAGGAGGACAAAAAGACACACTGGCCAGACTATCTGCCTGAATTAGTCTGGGCCTACAATAATCGTGTCCACACTACCACCGGCTATACCCCATACATGCTACTGTTCGGTAGAGCCGGACGAGAAATTGTCGAATTGAATTTGGAACAGCCAGAAGATGTGATAGAGCGATCAACCACCTCATGGGTGAAAGAACACCGCAAGCGACTCCAGACCATCTGCCGGTTAGTAGGCCAGAGATTGCAAGAAAAGACTTATACTGACCGTCCTCCCATCCAAGAGATTCCGTTGCAACCTGGAGACCGGGTGCTGGTTCGAGAGAAACGGCCCAGAGGCAAGTTGAGTGAGCGTTGGGAGGTACAGCCGTACAAAGTGATCAAGAGAGTGTATCCCAATGGTCCAGTTTACGAAGTTCGTGTTGAGAATGGGGAGTCGGCTTCAAGGGTTCTACATAGGAATATGCTACGGCCATGTCGGTCAGAAGATCGGATACCTGCACAGAGGACACCACTCCCTGCCCCTTCCTCAGAATTTGTCATTTCCGATGGGAATAATATTGAAGACTGGTGGATTGTTCCTGACTCTGCACGTGATGAAGCCCCTGTTATAGAACCAGTACCAGCTCCAAGGGAGGAAGGACAAGTCCTAACAGAAAGACAAGACCTTCGGAGATCTAGTAGGTCTACTGCAGGGGTTCCACCAAACAGGTACAATGCTGATCAGTTTATTTGGTCTAACTGTATGTATTATGAACAATGTTGTGCTGCCGTTAAAGATTGATTTAACCCTTTTCTTCCCCATGGACTATATAGCAAGGCCGAGGACGGCCACCTTTAAGCGGGGAGGCATGTAGGGGTCAGCCCCTAGGATTACTGAACTATATTGCACTGTGTTCCATCTATAATATATACAGCCTGCTATTTCCAGTTTAGCCACAAGATGTCACTGTTGCTGCCGACCCTTCAGAGGAGAGGAAACAGGAAGTGGCAGTGAGAGAGAACTGTGAGGAGTGTGTGGGCAGCTGAGGGATTCCTGTGCGGAGCTGAGGAAAAGTCAAGTCTGCCCTGAGGAGAGGGAGACTTTGTGTGGATAAAGAGTCGCAGTATCCAGCTAAAGATCGGGCATCTCGGGCAGAGAGAGAGAGCTGTGGTGATTTTGGGCCGCATCTGTGTTCATCCATCCGTCCCAGACGGGCAAGCTGCAGCACTAGGAACTGGACTTCACCTGCCTCATGAAGGAGGCCAAGACAAGGGACCCTCCAGCTGTCTAACAAACTGTGAGTGAGCACCGGTGCTGGATTGTGATAGGGAATAGTACAGTCCCTACTGAGATAGTACGTTGTAGAAACGTGTCCCGATAAGCGGGAATCAGGCAGGACATATTAGAAGAGGGTAGCCTGTATCACTGTGCATGTGTTGGCGGGAAAGCCATTTTGTGTACCACATTCCAGTTAGCCTTACTGTAAACTACTGTGAATTGTTAATACTGTTATCCTCCTCCTCCGGCCATTATATCTCACTGTTTAATAAAGCCGGTTTTTGTTTCAGCCTCCTTGTCTGCTGTCCCGTACTTGAAACCTGCATTGCGGTCTCCTATACCTCTGACCGCTACATGTACAAGGGCTAAGAGTGTTGAAGAAGGACATGGGTATATTTATAGCTAAGGCCCTGTACAAATAGAGGAGTTTAGGTAAAGTGAGCATTTTGAAGGCTGCGGTTCTGCCTGCCCAGGAGAGATAATGTTTGCTCGTCATTTGAAGTTCATTCTTACAAGTCTGGAGAAAGGGGGTGTAGTTATATGCGTGCATTCTGGAGGTCGGGGTAGATAAATTTATTCCCAAGTAGGGCATGGATGTGGTTACCCACTTATATGGGGCTATAGCTTTGAGATATGTCTTAGCACCTTCAGGTATAATTACACTCAATACATTAGATTTGGATTCATTTACTTTATAGAGTGAGCAAGAGTTAAAGTCATTCAAGATTTTTTGTACGTGAACCAGGGAGGAAGCCGGGTTTGTTAACATCAAGATTATGTCGTCCGCAAATAAGGTGATTTTATAGTCTCGATCTCTGACACGAAGTCCATCAATGTGAGGGAAAAGTCAAATTTTCTGGGCCAAAGGTTCCATCAATAGTGTGAAAATAATTGGGGATAGGGGGCAGTCTTGTCTGGTGCCATTAGTTATAAGGAATGGATCAGAAAAGGTTCTATCTGAAAGGACTCGGGCTGAGGGTTGTGTGTATAGGGCTAAAATGGCTGACAGGATATTACCGGTGAAACCAAATTAGCTTAGGGTGTGTTTCATATAGCCCCAGTGTATCCTATCAAATGCTTTTTCTGAGTTTAGGGTTATAAACAAAGAGGGGGTGTTAGTTGTCTCAGAGTAATAAAGGAGATTTGTTATTTTACGGGTTGCGTCAGGTGCTTGTCTGCCCATAGTAAAGCCAACCTGGTCTGGATGGATGAGATGGGGCATGATGGGGGCTAGTCTTTGGGCTATTAATTTTGCGTATAATGTAAGGTCGGTGTTCCCTTCCTGGTTTAGGCAGTGTTACAATGTTTGCAGAAAGCATTTCAGTAGGGAAAACGCCTGAGGACACAGCAGCAGTGAACACACGGCAGAGATGTGGAGCTAAAGTGGTAGCAAACAATTTGTAATATTCGGCCGAGAAGCCGGCCGGGCAGGGGGCTTTCCCGGAGGGGAGTGTCGATTATAGTTCTAATAACTTCAGAAGGTGTAAAGGGGAAATTTAAGGACTCCAGATGTTCAGGAGACAGTTTAGGTAGTTTTAGTTGGCCCAGAAATGTTTTGATGTCAGTGTCTGTAGGTTGTGTTGTTGCTGGATAAGTTGCAAGATTGTATAATGCATGATAGTATGCTCTAAAAGCATTAGATATGTCCTTCTGGTGGTATAGTTTGTCTCCTTTAGAAGGGTGTTTGATGAAGGGTATCCTGTGTTTAATTCTTCTTTGTTTAAGTTGGTTCGCTAGGAGCTTGCCAGCCTTATTCCCAGCTGCGTAGAAGGTAGTGCGTAATTTAAACAGATGTTTTGCTTTGAGAAAGGACCTAAGGTCATACCTAGCTTGGAAAAGTTTGTCGCTAATTGATGGTGAAGGGTTAGCTTTATTTGTTTGTTCTAAGTTGGTGATGTTTTCTAGCAGTTCGTTCAGCCGCTGTGTCCTTTGTCGTTTAGCATGAGTGCTCATTTTGATGAGTGTGCCACGGATGCTTGCCTTATGGGCTAACCATAAGGTAGACGGGTGTGGGACTGATGTCTCGTTCAATTCAAAGTAGTCCTGTAAGCAGGTTTGAATAAACGTTTTGTTGCTGGGGATCGCCATTAGATGTGGGTCGTTCCTCCAGTGCAGAAACGTGGAGTGGGTAGACTTGTCTCCCAAAATCAGTGAGATGGGTGCATGGTCAGACCATGTTATGGGTTGGATATCAGTGTCAGTGGCATCTTGTAGCAATTGTTTATTTCCCACGAATAGATCTATTCTGGAGTAAGTGCAGTGAGGTTTCAAAAAGAAAGTAAAGTCTCTTTCCGATGCATGTTGACACCTCCAGATATCAAATAGGTAGTTAGCGTGAAGAAATTGAGTGAGAGTCGCTGGACGTGGTTTCCTGGTTGATGGCCCTTTGACGTCTATGGAGTCATCAGGTGCAAGGTTAAAGTCTCCGCATAAAATGGTTTGGCCCTGTTGGAGGCCTTGAATTTTTTTCCAGAGCTTGTGAAGAAATCGCATTTCACCTGAATTTGGGGAGTAGATGTTTACTAGTGTATAGGTGACGTTGTTTAGTTCTCCTATCAGTATGATATATCGCCCTTGAGGGTCAGGTGTAATTGAGATTAGTTTGAACGTAATGGTGTCTTTAATGGCGATGAGAACTCCTTTCGATTTGGTTGGGGCGATAGCAAAGAATATATGGTGGAAGTTTTTATGAGACATGGTGGGAGGTTTTTCCTGGCAGAAGTGTGTCTCCTGTGAGACTATAGTGAGTATCTTTTCTCCGGGTGGTTCAGGCCCTTAACGTTTAAGGAGGTAATTTTGATTGGCATTGTGGATTAGATGTTGCGTGTAGTGTTACAAGGTTAGTGACAGTACCTGAATGGGGATCCTGCGTCAGCAGTGTATCAGGTCCGGTGGTGCCCTAGGGGACAATGTTAAGGTAGCCACTAGATGTGGTGGTCAACTTACGTGAGAGAAGTAGCGTATCGGCTTCCGCTGGAATTCGGTAGTTTCGGTGTTGTTCAGTGTCGGTCTTTGCTGAAAAGAAGTGCAAGTAGTTGTGGACTGTAAAGAAGTCAGAAACGGAGCAATAAAGAATGTCAGTATTGTGACAGTATTTCAACAAGTATGCTGTACGCATAAACAGGGATTAGGGTAACTTGGGAATGAGCAGTAACTACCGCGACCGAAAGAGCTATTCAGAGGAAGAAGAGGGCTCCGACGGGCAATCCAGGGCTTGCATGTTACCTGGAATTTTGGAGACATTTCAGGTGGTAATTTCATCAGAAGGGTCAAAGTCATCCCAGTCGCCAGTATTGCGGCTGCTTGTGGTGCGGTGTGGGTGACGTTGCTCCAACGGTTCTAAGATGTGCCACTGGCACAGCAGGGAGAGGCATTCGTCAAGGTTGCGGACAGAGAAAATTCTTTTTTTTTAAATGATGTGGGCCCCCCCAATCCATACCAGACCCTTATCCGAGCATGCAGCCTGGTAGGTCAGGAAAGGGAGGGGACGAGCGAGTACCCCCCCCCTAGAACCATACCAGGTGGCATGCCCTCGACATGGGGGGTGGGTGCTTTGGGGTAGAAGGGGATCTGCGCCCCACACCTCAAAGCAGCTTGCCCTCATGTTGATGGCCTGGCCAGTGGTTGTTGGAGTGCCCAGATCCTGGCCCCCCTATGTGAATGGGTATCGGGTACATTGTACCCCTACCCATTCACCAAAAAAAATGTGAAATGTTACCAAAATACAAGAGCCGGTTTTTGACAAATCCTTTATTAAATAAGAAGCCTCTCCTGGAACTGTCATCTCCTGGAGCCGTCATCTCCCAGAACCATCATCTCCCAGAGCTGTCATCTCCTGGTGTCTTGTTCTTCTTGTGCTGTCTTCTTCCTCACTGCCGCTGTCATCTTCCTCGGCTGCCCGTTACCCACTAAAAAAACAAAAAAGCCTGTCTTGTCCTGAAGCTGTCCTTCTCCATTGGGATGTCGCCCCGCTGTTCAGCACCTCTTATATAGCCATGGGGCGTGACCATCCAATGACGATGCCCAGAGAGCCCGCCCCTTGTGACATCACAGTTTCCTGGCCCCCTCCTTAGCAACTAGCTATACACAGTGTTTTAAATTGAAAAATAAAAACTGCAAAGCGCAAAACACATCAAAAATTGCATCACAAACACAACACTTGCATTTCTGGTGTGATTCCATTAAGTCCATTACACACAAAACTCGGTAAAAAAGTCCCTATCTCTTTCCAAAAAAGCACAAGCTGCAAAATGCATAGAACCTGTACCGTAGGAAACCATATAAAAATGGATTTTAGTGTGTTTTTGCAAACTGTAAAACACACTAAAAAACAGAGGTGTGAACCTAGGGTCAATTGTCACTTCTCCAGTTCACTGTTATAAAATTGTCTGTGAGTAAAAAGTTGTCATGGGGTACAATAGTTATTTAACATAACTCAAGAGCACAGTTAAAAAACGTAAACTATGTTTGATATATTAGAAATTTCCCAACTGCTGCATTTATTTTATTTGCACACTTCACCTTCTCATATTTGATTGCTTTTGATATGTATAATCCACTTTCATGCAGTGTCTGCTCTCTATAATCCCTCCTTTTAGTTCACCATGATAGAGGCAGCTAATAGGTTATAGGCTCAGCTACAGGATCCTCAGGTACTTGCAGTAGATGAACTGGTGATGCCTTGGGACCAGTTCTCCACGATCTATGATTTCTCTCTACTACAGCTTTTTCCTTGACTGACTACCGTATATACTCGAGTATAAGCCGAGATTTTCAGCCTCTTTTTTGAGGCTGAAAGTGCCCCCCTCGGCTTATACTCGAGTCATCGCTGTCTGCCCGCTCGATCAGCGTGTCGAGCAGACAGACAGCGGCCATTCTGATTCAAAAGCCGCGCCTCCGGCTCCCCCTTCGCCTGTGATAGGCGGAACACTGAATTTCCCAGCAGCCTGTGTTCCGCCTATCACGGACTTCGTATCATCCTCGTACTACGGACGAGGATGATACGACGTCTGTGATAGGCGGAACACAGGCTGCTGGGAAATTCAGTGTTCCGCCTATCACAGGCGAAGGCGGCGGCGCAGCTTTTGAATTTTACAATGGCCGCCGACGAACGAAGAGGGCACGGGACGGAGGCAAGGCACAGGACGGCACGGCACGGGACGGGACGGGACGGGACCGGAGGCAAGGCATGGCGGCGAGGCACGGCGGCGAGGCACGGCGGCGAGGCACGGAGGCAAGGAGGCTCGGCACGGGACGGAGGCTCGGGACAAAGGCTCAGGACACAGGTAGGCTGGACACACACACACACACACACACACACACACACACACACACACAGGGATGGATGGATGGATGGAGACACACACACACAGGGATGGATGGACGGACACACAGGGATGGACGGACACACAGGGATGGACGGACACACAGGGATGGACGGACACACACACAGGGATGGACAGGCATGTCTTACCCTCGGCTTATACACGAGTCAATAAGTTTGCCAGTTTTTTTGGGGGTAAATTGGGGGCCTCGGCTTATATTCGGGTCGGCCTATACTCGAGTATATACGGTACCTTGTACAATTTGGGTGGAGGGAATCCCTGTGTTTCAGGTCACCCTTTTTGGCCCAGGAGAACAGGGTATTCCAACATTGTGTACATGTGAGTTGACTGTCCTTGGGTCCTTCTGGATCCTCATGACCTGCTGTTGCAAGGCCTGATCTTCCAGGCCTCTTTATGGTCCTATTGAAGCCAAAGTCTGCAAAGACAAAGGAGACTGTGATTTTGTTCCCACTCCTATGGAGGTTAGGAAGGCTACTTTATTGAGGATTTACTTAGAAGTCTTTTGTTGCTTGGTACGAGGCTATCAGTTTTCATTCTCGCAAGTAGATTGAGGGCCATTCCTTGGCCTTCCCCCTATGGAGGTTGATCTGTGGCTGGCCTTGAGTATGCACAAGGATAAGATTTAAGCCTTGGCAGTCTTTTTTGAGAGGCCTTTTTTCAGAGGCCAAATGCTTTTCATTCCTTGATGTGTGCTTTTTGAGCATTGGGTTAGGCATATTTCCACTCTGGACAGCCAGCCGTTGACTTCATGAGATCTCAGTTTGGTTCCTGTACCTGGTTCCTTTGGTTCTGTCATACAGAAAAACTATTTGAGTCCATTTGGGACCTTCCTTTAGTTCTTTTGATGTGGGAGGTTGCATTTTATGGTTACCATTACTTTGGCATTGAAGATTCAGAATTGGTTCCCTTTTCCTGTAAGGAGCCATTCCTAGTCCTGGTCCACCATGCCAAGGTGGTTCTTTGGCCTCAGTTGTCATTGTTGCCTAAGTTGTTTTCTGCCTTCTGTCTCATCTGGGATAATGGGATATTGTGTTGCCTTCTTTCTGTCTTAGGCCTCAGAGGCCAGGGCAAAGCTCTTCACAATTCGATGGTCACTGAAGTCTACTGCTGTGATTCAGCAATCATATTCTCTCTTTTGGCAATGTCCATGGGTCCAAAGAGGTCACACACCACACCTTCCAATTTTACCATTTCCTGTTGGATTTGTCAGCTTATTGCTTGAGCTTATGGTTTGAAAAAGGGAACGTTACACCCTTTCAGGTGCTTCCTAGGCTATTCATTATCAAATTTCTGTAGCTCAAGTTTGAAGGCCACTGCTTGGTCTTCAGTTCACTTGATTCCTTCTGTCGTACAGAAAAATCAGTTTTATCCCATTTGAGATCTTGCTTTCATTTTGTTTGTTTGTTTTTTTACGTGGAAGGTTGTGTTTTATGATTGTCTTTACTGTGGATTTGAGGATTTCAAATTGGTTGCCTTTTCCTGTAAGGAGCCATTCCTCGACCTCCACTGTGCCAAGGTGGTTCTTCGCCTCAGCTGTAGTTGTTGCCGAAGGTTTTTTCTGCTTTCTATCTCATCCAGAATATTGTGTTGTCTTTTTTTAATCTAAGCCTCAGACGTGGGGGGGTGGCAAAGCTGTTCATAATTCGACCATGTTCATGCTATTAGGTTTTACCTGAAGTCGACTGCCGCAAATCAGCAATTGGAACCTTTATTTCTGCTACCCGGGGGCTCAAAGAGCACTTTCCAATTCTACTGTTGGATTTGTCAGCTCATTGCTCAAATTTATGGTTTGAAAGGGAATGTTCCACCCTTTTAGGTGCTGCTTGGGCTATTCATCATCAAACTTCTGTAGCTTGAGTTTGAAGTCAACTGCCTGGTCTTTAGTTCACAATTTTATTTATTTATTATTTTTTTTATTACAGATACTTATATAGTGATGACATCTTATACGCTTTAAATATATATGGTACATTCACATCAGCAGTCCCTGCCCTCAAGAAGCTTACAATCTAAGGTCCCTACCTTACAGTCATACATACACAAACTAGGGCCAATTTAGACAGGAGTCAATTAACCTACCAGCATGTCTTTGGAGTATAAGCGGAAACCCACACAGGTACAGGGAGAACCTGCAGACTCTAGGCAGGTTGTGCTGTGGTTGGGATTTGAACCAATGACCCTCATGCTGCCAAGTGGAAGTGATAACCACTTAGCCACTTTTACAAAATGTTATCCAGGGAGTGTTAGGGCTGCTGAAGACATTACTTGTCACAGTTTTTTGCAGGCTGGTACGTGAGGTTTTTCTTGTTACTGGTTAAGTTTTGGTGGGGCCTGTTAGCTTGTTGACGTCAAAGAAGACGCTCTGTGTCTTGTGATGCGCAATAAAGAAAGCTGGATTATTAGCTTACCTGTAAAAATCTATTTCTTGGAGTACATCACGGGACACATAGATCCCACCTCTCTGTCTTTGTGGTTTATGGCTTGCTACAGAACTGAAGTCTTGCCTAATGGGGAGGGGTTGTGCATAGGAGGGGACTTCCTGTATATTTTTGCCAGTGTCCGGTCACCTGTAGGTGGCACATAACCCTATTCATAGGGATTTTCCATGATGTATTCCAAGAAATTGAATTTACAGGTAAGCCCCAAACCCTGTTTTTTTTATTTTTTTTCACTATCTGTAAGGGTGGAATAATGACTGCTTCTGTAAATGGGCCAGCAACATAAGGGGAATTTTTCCCACTGACCAATGAACTGGCATTATCAAGGTTTCCCCAAGACCTGAAAATTATTTCAAGAATTTCTAAAGGGGCCAAAAAGGTTGAGAAAGACTGATGTAGAGCAAGAGCCTGTCTCATTTGATACAAATTAAAAGGATTATTTCGGTTTTCCTTTATATTACGTTTTAGTCAATTTAAATGAAATTGCAGAGCGATTGTACAATCTGAGTGCATAGTGTCCATCTTAACTGTGCTGTCTTGTGTTGCAGATGGATAAGTCTACACAATTTCTGAACTGGATCATCTCTGCCTTAACGGAGAAAGGTTTCAGCAGTAAGACAAGGCTATTAGGTAAGTGTGAGTGCAGACTGGCAGGGCCGGACTTACCATTGGGCTTGACTTGGCTCAAGCCCATGGGCACCACCCAATAGAGATACATAGCCGAGTGTACTCGGCTTGGCTCACAGTCACGTCCAGTCCCGCCCTGTGATGGACATAACACAGGGACTGGGCGTGACTGTGAGCCGAGCCGAGTACACTCGGCTACTTTCGGCTCCACACGGGACTGCGAGAGGACCCAAGAGCCGCCGAGAGCACCTGAGAGCCGCCTAGATACACAGGACTCTGTATCTCGGCGGCGCCATTTTTAAACTACAAGACTGCAATGACAAGGCTGCAAATAACACTGATAAGGCTGCATTGATGGGCATTTAAATGTAAGTTTCCTAAAAGTTTTTTTCCTTAAAATTCCCTCCTAAACTTGGGGTGCGTGTTATACGCTGGCGCATGTTATACACCGATAAATACGGTAATGTATAGAAAGTAGGGCCCGAAAGTGACTTAAGCCCAGGGGCCCCCACCACCCTAAGTCCTGCCCTGCAGACTGATATGTTATGTGTATATTGATATGAGGTGGGGTTCTGTTATGATATCTCTCCTGTCTTCCCCGGCCAGTTCACAGCAGTTCACAGGAAGAAAAGTTAGCAGCAGGCACAGATGGATACGTCGACCAGCACTGTCTGTACCACATAAACTCTCGGATCCTGAACTACCCGGGCTCTAAAATGAGCCGCTACCCAGTGCCCGACGAGCTGGTGCCATGGGAGGTGAGTCCATTCTGGTGGCAGGAAGACTATTGCAGTTTCAAGATAAAGTTCTCTGGCACTCAAGGCAAGGATGCCAAGTGCGCCCCCTTCTCCCTGAACTTTTTAATTTGGCAGTCCGAAAAGAGAGTTCATTAAATAATAAGGATTACATTACAACTGAAGACAAAACTTTTATTTTTATTTTTTGTTGGAGTGGAGACGGATTAGAGCTCCTATCAAGTTTTTATTGCTGTCTGTGCCCCCGAGAGGGAGCACAACCTCTTTATTTGTCCTGTTTACCATTATCTTTCAAAGTGAAAATAGAACAAAATCTCACACTGGGGGATGTCTTCAGAAAATTAATAGAGGGAGAATCTTGTAATGGGGACACAACTTCTGACGGCCTGGGGGTCCCCAATTTGCAGGGGTTTCCTCTCACTTCCTGTTGTGGCTATGAGACAGGAAGTAAAGTGAAATCTCCCCAATGGGACACAGGTGGCTACATAAATACAGTGACAGGGGTGATGACGCTATCCCAGTGCTTTTCGACCTTCTTTCAGTCAAGGCACCCTTTAAAAATGATGAATTAAGGACAATCTTGAGGCACCCTTTAAAAATCATGGACAGTCTCGAGGCACCTCATTCTAAAATGTAAAAATGACTCTAATAGTTTTACATAACGCAGCAACATCCACACAAGGAGGACACCCAACCTTAAATTTATCGTGAATTATTCGTCCAAAGCAAATACACTTTTTTTTCGCACTGGTACTCACTAGTATTCCAATTATCTAAAAAGAACCATTATGGAGAGAGAATTCCATTTGTTGTTACCACCATCCCAAATATATTGTATATACCAGTGATGGCGAACCTTGGCACCCCAGATGTTTTGGAACTACATTTCCCATGATGCTCATGCACCCTGCAGTGTAGGTGAGCATCATGGGAAATGTAGTTCCAAAACATCTGGGGTGCCAAGGTTCTCCATCACTGGTATATAGAGAATGAGTACCTTCTGTTACTAAGGAACTTTAAGGGCAAACTTTTGAAGACACAATATTTTCAAAACATAGAAAAATGTATTATTTCATAAAACAGTGTAACGGTCAAGGATAACAACCATACACAAAGTGAAACATAATATCCATATATAGTATATGAGATAAAAAAAGCGCTTCTCCTATGGACCGACACGTTTCGTGAGATTCAAGATAAATCCCTTCTCCAGGGGCATGAAGGAGAGACAAACGCTATCATCCCTCATCAAGGATTGATATTCCCATATTTCCAGCCATATGTTGATCTGTACAAGTCTACTGCTGGGACCTTATTTTTGGGGGATCCTTGTGAGGAATCTCTCGAGCCTTGAGGATATTTTATTTATTTTTTACTTAGTGATTTCCTTCATTCTGGATATGTGTCCTCATTTTTTGCTCAGCGCCATCCTAACAATCTTTTTAACAAATATTTGATTCCATGAATGTAGTATTGAGCATCTCCGACTATTATCTCCTTCATGCCCCTGAAGAAGGGATTTATCTTGAATCTCACGAAACGTGTCGGGCCATAGGAGAAGTGTTTTTTTTTTTTTTTCTCATATACTATATATGGATATTATGTATCACATTGTGTATGGTTGTTATCCTTGACCGTTACACTGTTTTATGAAATAATATATTTTTCTATGTTTTGAAAATATTGTGTCTTCAAAAGTTCGCCCTTGAAGTCCCTTAGTACCGGGGGTACTCATTCTCTACATATAGACTAGTATTCCAATGTTTCTCTTCTTCCCTCAGTTTTTCTCCATCACTCAGCTAATTGACCCCAAAGCTGATGGAGAGGGGCATGGGAGGATCAAACAAGATGCTATGCAAGCGACTGGCATCCTCCATATCAACTGATGATGCCATTGGTTGTCAGGATTCTGGCAGCTAGAAGGTTGTAATGGTGCACAATGAAAACCCATGACTCTGTGTAGACTTAGCCCTTGTACACACGGTCGGAGATTCAGACGGAATGTGTCCTATCGGACCATTTTGTCGGATATTCCGACTGTGTGTGGTCTGCATCGGACTGTTTCCGTCGGAATATCCGACGGACCAACTTTTCCAACTTGCCGGTAAAATTTTCCGACAAAATGCTCCGATCAGACATACTCCGATCATGTGTAGCCTACTCCGACGGACAAAGTGCCACGCATGCTCAGATCAAATTCCTAGACCAGGGATATGCAATTAGCGGACCTCCAGCTGTTGCAGAACTACAAGTCCCATGAGGCATAGCAAGACTCTGACAGCCACAAGCATGATACCCAGAGGCAGAGGCATGATGGGACTTGTAGTTTTGCAACAGCTGGAGGTCAGCTAACTGCATATCCCTGTCCTAGACCAAAGCTATTGGCTACTAGCCTGAACGTAGTCCCGTCCTAATGAAATAACGTCATCACGTTATGTAAAATCTGATTTTCCGACAACTTTGCTTGACCGTGTGTATGCAACAGTTTCGAACAAAATCCGTCGGATTTGGTTGCCGGAATGTCCGACCGTGTGTACAAGGACTAAGGGTCGGTTCACAATGAGGCAGTACGGCTTGCAGCGCAACTGCCTCAGGCGACCTGCACCCGACTTCAGCGGCGGCTTGCAAAATGACTTCTGTATAGAAGTCAATGACAGTCGCCTGAAGTCGTCTCAAAAGTAGCACAGGAACCTTTTTCTAAGTCGGAGAGACTTGTGTCGCTCCTATTAGAACAGTTCCATTGTACAGAATGGAGCGCGACTTGTCAGGCGGCTAAGTCGCCGGACAAGTTGCCCCTGTGTGAACCGAGTCTAGAAGGCAGGCTTCATCCACACATTAGCTTGTATCCAATTTTTTATTTACATTTTTAGGCATTTTATTAAGGCACCCCAGAAGAAAAATCAAGGTACCCTGGTTGAAAAAGGCTGCTCCATCCCAAAAATAAAAAATAAAGTTTTGCCTATAGTTCTACTTTAAGTAAAATTACTAAGAGGCTACAATTACCAAAAAACAAAAAAAACAACAACAACAACACATACACACAAAGTGGTGATATGTGGATATTCCTGATATGATCAACTTACCTTGCATATCACCCACAGGTGGAATACCCAGGATATAATCCTCCCTTATACAATGCTGATAGGATTGACCGTGGGACGTATGACCCAAACACTGAGTAAGTCCTATCATTTTCAGCATCTTACCACTCATATTTACAGGTCGAAAAAGCGCAAAAAATTACTATCCTAAAGTTCAGGGTAAAACTGATTCTTCTGACTTTGTATTAAGGCCCTCTGTGGACATCTGAACATTCAACCTGAAACCAGGGCCATCTTTAATAGTGATAGGACCCTGGGCAAAAAATGTCTTGGGCCCCCCTCAATGCAATTTCACTCTCCACTTGCTCTGAGACATACAATAAATAGGAGCTAGACAGATCAAGCAGCAATTGTGATTGGTTGCCAGCGGTTACAGCATATAATTCAGCTTACTGACTGGTTGCTGGAGGTTACAGCACACATTATGGCTCACTGGTTAGTTGCTAGAAGTTACAGCAAATGATTTCCACTTGTTAATTGGTTGCTAGAGATTTCTGTACAGTAATACTGCTCACTGATTGGTTGCTAGAGGTTACAGCACATCATCTCCTCACTGCAGGGAGGCGTGATATACATATGAATGCCTCCTTTTTTTACATATTAATGACGCTGGCCGCAACTATTTAATTATGAATGCTGCCGCTATTTACATATGAATGCCGATATTTACATGTAAACACAGGGTCTGCAGGTGAGTCATCTGTGCACAACAATAGGGCAGAGCTGGGCAGCTTTAGTACCAGCACTTCATACTGAGATATCGGGACACAGGACTAAAACTTCAAAGGACAAGGGAATTTAAACTAGGATAGTTGGCAAGGATGAGGCAGCTGCTTTGGGTCCCACATCAGTGACAGGGCCCAGGGCAGCTGCCCCTTTTGCCCTGCCTTAAAGACGGCCCTGCCTGAAACTTATGTAGACCCCCCCCCCCCCCTCCAGATTTCCAGTGAAGAGTACTGATTATGCAACAACATGCAAACACATTGTATTTAGTTGTGCAACTTTAACCTTGTGGTACCAGTTTGGTGAAGACACACGACTGTGCCCCTGTGCACAAAGCCAGCTCCATAAAGATATGGTGTGACCAGACCAGTTTGTTGAGGATGAATCTGAGTGGCCTGACTTCAACCCTAGTGGGGTGAACTGAAATGTCAATTGCTGGCCAGATCTTCTCATCCAACATCAGTACCTGACTTCACTCATGCTGTTTTAGTTGAATGGGAACAAATTCCCAAAGACACACACCAAAATCTTCCCAGAGGAGCGAAGGCTGTTATTGGAGCAATGGGGCACCTACCATAATACTGTAAGTTCCATGTTTTTTTGAAAGGTATTTCCAACACGCAGGGATAGTAGTATGTCACATTTTTAACCATTTCACATATAGTTTTGCCATTTCCCAAATGGTGACAAAATAGACAAAATGAATGCTGTACTCACAAATCCATACACCACCAAGCTGAATATGGACATCTGTTGTGTTGTCTACATTCATACGTGAGGAATGGTAAAATTATTCCTCCATGGAACCTACAGAGAGCATCACAGCAAACTATACGTTACCATCTCTAATTCTATAGAGGAAGATTAAAGAGGTCCTGTCCTGTGTGCAGCCTCTGGACCTAACCTGTGTTCTCTTTGTGTCTCTCCTAAATCCAGGATGGAGCAGAAGAACCGCAAGTACAATTCCGTAGATGGACTCTATGACTTCCGCAGTTGTTGTGGCACCTATACAGTCAAGGATGGTTTGCCCCTGTGAGTCCAATGTGTCTTATGTTGTCTTCTGTCATTCAGCACAGATCTGTATCGGCCCCAATTCCTGACCTTTGTGAGGGGTGTCTGATGGACCCCCTGACCTCATATGTGTAAAAATGGTAGAAAAAGGTGAAAGTGAAATTTGTGGATGTGGTTTGTACAGAGCCCAAGAGAGGGCAAGCAGCTGGTCAGAGCAAGGCAGTCACCCACTTGTGTCTTGAAAATGAAATGCCTCCAAACTAATGGCAATGGCTTTAGAGGGAAAGGTCTACCTTCTGGTTTATCATTTACCATCATTGTAACTGTGACTTCACCCTCAAACACAATGTACCGAGGATTCATCACTGTCAGCCCACCAATGGTAGAGTGGGAAGGGTCACACCATTTTATTTCGCACCAGGTGACACCAACCCTAGTAACGCCACTGGCACCATTTTATTTTGCACCGGGTGAAACCAACCCTAGTAACACCACTGACACCATTTTATTTCGCATCAGGTGACACCAACCCTAGTAACGCCACTGCACCCTCAAACACAATGTACAGAGGATTCATCACTGTCTGCACACCAATGGTAGAGTGGGAAGGGTCACACCATTTTATTTCGCACCGGATGACACCAACCCTAGTTACGCCACTACACCCTCAAACACAATGTACCAAGGATTCATCACTGTCTGCCCACCAATGGTAGAGTGGGAAGGGTCACACAATTTTATTTCGCACCGGGTGACACCAACCCTAGTAGCACCACTGACACCATTTTATTTCGCACCGGGTGACACCAACCCTAGTAACGCCACTGGCACCATTTTATTTTGCACCGGGTGAAACCAACCCTAGTAACACCACTGGCACCCTCAAACACAATGTACCAAGGATTCATCACTGTCTGCCCACCAATGGTAGAGTGGGAAGGGTCACACAATTTTATTTCGCACCGGGTGACACCAACCCTAGTAGCACCACTGACACCATTTTATTTCGCACCGGGTGACACCAACCCTAGTAACGCCACTGGCACCATTTTATTTTGCACCGGGTGAAACCAACCCTAGTAACACCACTGGCACCCTCAAACACAATGTACCAAGGATTCATCACTGTCTGCCCACCAATGATAGATTGGGAAGGGTCACACCATTTTATTTCGCACCGGGTGACACCAACCCTAGTAACACCACTGACACCATTTTATTTCGCATCAGGTGACACCAACCCTAGTTACGCCACTGCACCCTCAAACACAATGTACCGAGGATTCATCACTGTCTGCCCACCAATGGTAGAGTGGGAAGGGTCACACCATTTTATTTCGCACCGGGTGACACCAACCCTAGTTACGCCACTACACCCTCAAACACAATGTACCAAGGATTCATCACTGTCTGCCCACCAATGGTAGAGTGGGAAGGGTCACACCATTTTATTTCGCACCGGGTGACACCAACCCTAGTAACGCCACTGACACCATTTTATTTTGCACCCGGTGAAACCAACCCTAGTAGCACCACTGACACCATTTTATTTCGCACCGGGTGACACCAACCCTAGTAAAGCCACTGCACCCTCAAACACAATGTACCGAGGATTCATCACTGTCTGCCCACCAATGGAAGATTGGGAAGGGTCACACCATTTTATTTCGCACCGGGTGACACCAACCCTAGTAACGCCACTGACACCATTTTATTTCGCATCAGGTGACACCAACCCTAGTAACGCCACTGCACCCTCAAACACAATGTACAGAGGATTCATCACTGTCTGCCCACCAATGGTAGAGTGGGAAGGGTCACACCATTTTATTTCGCACCGGATGACACCAACCCTAGTTACGCCACTGCACCCTCAAACACAATGTACCAAGGATTCATCACTGTCTGCCCACCAATGGTAGAGTGGGAAGGGTCACACAATTTTATTTCGCACCGGGTGACACCAACCCTAGTAACACCACTGACACCATTTTATTTCGCATCAGGTGACACCAACCCTAGTAACGCCACTGCACCCTCAAACACAATGTACAGAGGATTCATCACTGTCTGCCCACCAATGGTAGATCGGGAAGGGTCACGCCATTTTATTTCGCACCGGGTGACACCAACCCTAGTTATGCCACTACACCCTTAAACACAATGTACCGAGGATTCATCACTGTCTGCCCACCAATGGTAGATTGGGAAGGGTTACACCATTTTATTTCGCACCGGGTGACACCAACCCTAGTAACGCCACTGACACCATTTTATTTTGCACCCGGTGAAACCAACCCTAGTAGCACCACTGACACCATTTTATTTCGCACCGGGTGACACCAACCCTAGTAAAGCCACTGCACCCTCAAACACAATGTACCGAGGATTCATCACTGTCTGCCCACCAATGGAAGATTGGGAAGGGTCACACCATTTTATTTCGCACTGGGTGACACCAACCCTAGTAACACCACTGACACCATTTTATTTCGCATCAGGTGACACCAACCCTAGTAACGCCACTGCACCCTCAAACACAATGTACAGAGGATTCATCACTGTCTGCCCACCAATGGTAGAGTGGGAAGGGTCACACCATTTTATTTCGCACCGGATGACACCAACCCTAGTTACGCCACTACACCCTCAAACACAATGTACCAAGGATTCATCACTGTCTGCCCACCAATGGTAGAGTGGGAAGGGTCACACAATTTTATTTCGCACCGGGTGACACCAACCCTAGTAACACCACTGACACCATTTTATTTTGCACCCGGTGAAACCAACCCTAGTAGCACCACTGACACCATTTTATTTCGCACCGGGTGACACCAACCCTAGTAAAGCCACTGCACCCTGTCAGCCCACCAATGGTAGAGTGGGAAGGGTCAGTAAAGATCAGGGAGCCCTCTCCGTGAGTCAGAAAGAATGAGTAAAGACAACTCAAAACAGAAACCAAGAACAAAAGAAGAGGTAGGGTTTCTTTGCTTAGACCCCCATTCACATCTCAGCGTTTTGTAGTTTGAAGCTCAAAGCTCCAAAATGATGGAGGAGAAGAAAAAAAACTGTTATTCTCTATGGAGATGGTTCACATTGCCTGAAGCCATAGCTTGAAGCCCAAAAAAGTTCTGGAGCTTTTTTTATAGCTCAAATCGGGCGGATATGAGCGTTTTTGGCACGTTTTTATTCTCATAGAGATAAATAGAAAGCGATATTTGCATGTTTGTATGTGCAGTCACACATTTTGTCACATGTTTTTGCGTGATTTTCTGCTCAAATTAAAGTTTTTCAAAAATAAAATAGTAATAATATATGAATAAATAAATATAAAATAAATACACACATAACTAAAAATCATCATAAATAAATAAAATGTATTAATGATATGTAATAATAAATAAATAATAATTAATCCCTAACCTTAAAAAAATATTAATTCAATTATTAATAATAATAACCATCATCGTAATGTCTTTATTTAGTGTTAGGGTTTGGGTGTTTAGTTATTTATTATTATTTCTTTATTTTTTTATTATTTTTTTAAGGGGTATTCATTTATTCAATTTCTTTATTTTGTATTTGATTTTTATTTATTTGTGTATTTAATTTACATTTATTTATAAAAGTAGTAGTAGTAGTAGTATCATTAACACCCTAACAGTAACAAAAATAAATAAATAACCCTAACCCCAACTTCTAATCCTAACCCTAACCTAACCTTATCTTTAACTCCTTACCCTAATGAAAAAATAATAATAATAAATTATTATTAATTATTTTTATTTACTTGTGTATTTAATTTACATGTATTTATAATTGTTTTATTATTATGAGTAGTAGTAGTATCATTAACACCCTAACTGTACAAAAATAAAACAATAACCCTAACCCCAACTTCTAATCCTAATCCTAACCCTAACTTAACCTTACCTTTAACTCCTTACCCTAATGAAAAAATAATAATAAATTATAATGAATTATTTTTATTTATTTGTGTATTTAATTTACATTTATTTATACATTTTTTATGATTATGAGTAGCAGTATTAGTATCATTAACACCCTAACCATACAAAAATAAAAGAATAACTCTAACCCCAACTTCTAACCCTAACCTAACCTTACCTTTAACCCTTTACCCTAATGAAAAAAATAATAATAAAAAATTAATAATAATAATAATAATAAAAAAGAATTAAAATGTAATGGAAAAGTTTTAAAAAAAAGCTGAAATACCTAACAACAAATGATGTAACAGATAATAGTTTTGTGTATTAGCTAAAAAAAAATACCAAAGCTCAAAAACACTGTATAGAAATCGTACATAAAAACACACGAAAAAATGCCAGAAAAACGCTCAAAGACGCTATGCTCAGGTGGGAATGCAGCCTTAGCGACCTAAACCCTACAGGAGGTAATACATAAGAAAGAACAGCAAAAACTTGCTCTGGAGAGATCACCTTATATTGATTTTTCCCTTTTTCAATAAAGGAGTAATACCCCATGTCACACAGCACCACCGATGGCCGGAGCTCTCAAGGGGGTTATGTGAAATTCTTTCTGTCCTCAATAAACATCATGAATTCCATTCATTTTCTCACTCTATGCCATACCAGAGAGCAGAGAAGAGGTGACAGATAATTTCTTCACTTATAGTAGACCAGGGTAGACATGGGCACCGTCAATAAATTTGTTTTGTTCTGTTCCGTTGCGGTTCGTATCAGAATTAATTTGTACTTCGTATTTCATGTCCGAAATTCAATTTCAATTCGTACGAAATACGAATTGTCGTTAGGTTTGTTAACTTTTTACGAACGTTCTTTACGATGAATTTAAAGGCAAAAATATACCTCAATATGACAGTCGATGCTGATGGAAGTTTGGTTTTTATCCGAAATATGAAATTCCGTTGAAGAATTTCCTATCCGAAATACGAATTTTCGTTAGATGAAGAGCTCTCACCATCCCTGTGCTGTGCTGACTTCCTCCTGGGGCTGCTTATTATGAGGGGCTCCCACCATCCCTGTGCTGTGCTGACTTCCTCCTGGGGCTGCTTATTATGAGGGGCTCCCACCATCCCTGTGCTGTGCTGACTTCCTCCTGGGGCTGCTTATTATGAGGGGCTCCCACCATCCCTGTGCTGACTTCCTCCTGGGGATTCGTAAACAAAAGTTAGTATTTCGTACAAAATTCGGACGCATAACAATTCGTATTTCGGATCCTCCCGAACGTACGAATTTAGGGAAATTCGTACAAATTTGAGATTCCTCCGAAACTAATGGCACATGTCTAGACCAGGGTTGAGGTAGCAGTCATGGTGGTCCATTGGTGTTATCTTCCTGTGGATGGTCCCGGCTTTGGGTTTTCAGAGCATAAATGATGGCTTTTATAGGCCAGTGATATAAATTAAAGAGCACAGTCATTATGTACTGTTTTGCTATGTAGAAGTCCTACCACTTTCTTTATCCTGGAACTCATATGTAGAGTATTCTCTGGAGTAAATGAACAAGGATTTCTTTCTACTAGAATGATGAACAATGGGACCAGGTATACTCTATGTTCACAAAGACAATCTTCTAACTTTATGCAGAAACCCCATGGGACGAACTGGACTGAGAGGAGTTGGGAGTCTACGTTGGTTTGGACCAAACCATTCTTTGCACCCTGTACTGACAAGGTGAGCTGCAATCATCTTTATTTAAATACTTTATTTCTCTACAGTTAATGACTAGATGTGCATCTCGGAACTGAGAATTGAGCGGGACAGTACAGAGGGCTGAATAGAAAAGCAGAGATGATTGAGTAGGGTAGAACAGAGGACTGGGCAGGAGCACACAGATGGCAGGGTAGGACGCAGTGGCGTAACTAGAACCTTCAGGGCCCCGATGCAAGAAACCATGAAGGGCCCCCCTGAACCCCAGCCAGGGCCCTTCCCTCCGAGTCCGGCACTGGAACTCCAGGGCGTGGTCACAGGTATGACCTTTGTGAGCTCTGTAGTTCCACCACTGGTATCAGTATTTATTTTTATTATTATTTTTTTATTTTTAGGTGCCCCATTGGGGGACTGTCCCTAGGCAGGATGGGATCCCTGTCCTCAGAAGAAATGAGGTCCTTTTCTCCAGGGCAGATTAAGTTACTGCCCCCAGGTGAGAAGGGATCCCTGTCCCCAGGGGAGATGGGGGTCCCTGTCCCCACGTGAGAAGGGGTCCCTGTCCCCAGGGAGAGATGGAGGGGGTATGTAATGGTGTGTGGGGGATGGGGTCCTCTCACTCACCATGACCAAGCTGTAGGTCGCGCACTCATCCATGTTGGCCTGGGCTCCATCCAGTGTGCTGGACGGGCGATCAGCATATCTCCCAGAAAGACCTTTCATCATCTGTGTATGACGGGGGAGGAGGGGGGCTGGCAGACAAGCCTGCAGTGTCCTCCGGGGGGCTCTCATAGGGCTGCACTGCATCTGTGTGCTTAAAGTTTGTTTACCCGGGAGAAGTATGCAGTGCAGTGTGGGCCGGACTCAGGGGGGGCGGGACTCTGGCTGGGGAGAACAGACATCGGACTGAGCGGCAATGCATGGAGCAGGAGAGGGGTACTCTGAGGAGCCGGCCGAGGACACAGGTCATGCGGGGAATGCACAACTAAAGAGCAGCCAGTGCGATAGTCGAGCATGGAGCTCTGCTAGTCACCCTCCACCTCCACCACCCGTGTGTATGGTGCACTGGTACCCCTAGCTGCCTATGCTGCTGCCGCCCATATGTAGAGGGGGCTGCATGGGCCCCCTGCAGCACAGGGCCCAGTTGCGGTCGCCACTGCTGCACCCCCTATAGTTACGCCCCTGGTAGGACGGCAAAGGGGGCAGATTAGACAGCAGAGAGGACAGAGCAGGACAGTAGAGAGGATAGAATAGGACAGCACAGAGGTGAAGAGCAAAGAGGACAAAACAGGGATAGATCAGTTGAGCACATAGAACAAAGTAGGACAGTGCAGAAGATGGAACAGATGGCATAAAGGACACAGCAGGACAACAGAGAAAATCGAGGAGGATGGAGCACAGAGTAGGACAGCACCATGGACAGTATGACCCATGTCTCCATGTTCATATCTCTCTGGAGGCTGATTTAAGGCATCTAGTAAGAAGACCCAGAAGCAGCGGCTGCCCTGGGCACAGTGGTATCATGGGCGGTGGGGGAGCACCACAAGGTAATAGGGGGGAGGGGATTTGTGTTGGAAAGGGGGATTTGGGGGGCAGCAGGGAGTAAGTATTGTTCTAGGAGGGGAAATTTGGGGGGGTATGGTAAAATTTAGGGTCGAGAAGGAATGGGGGAAGAAGATTTGTGCTAGGAAGGATGATTAGGGCGCTTTGTGCTGGAAGGGGGGATTTGCAGTGGGGTTATTGGGAGGGGTAATCTTAGGGGTAGATAATTTGTGCATGGAGGAGTGATTTTTTTGGGGGGGGCACTTGAATTGGGGGTGATTTGGGGGGTGGGGGGATACGATTTGTGCTGGGAGGGGGGATTTCAGCAGGGGAACAGATTTGCACTGGGAGGAGGGGGAATTTATGCTTAGGTTTTTTTTTGGGGGGGGGGGGTTTGATGACGCATAATGCTCATACACTTTGGGGGCGGGGGGTGCAGTTTGGCATGTTTGCCATGGGCGCTGTGTGACCTTGTACCGGCACTGCTGGGCACTACACTTGGGTCCTACATCCCCTAAGCGTGCATGTTATGAATGGGGTGGGGGCGCAGTTTGGCATCTTTGCCCTGGGCGCTGTGTGACCTTGTCCCAGCACTGCCCAGAAGAGAGGTCATGTTAGTGGCCCCTGGGGTAACTTGCACCTTTTTAGGGGCTCTAACATTTTTGTTTTTGGAAAACACATTGTGATGTGACTGCACTTACTGACCGATTCATCTCGTGACTTCATTCCTAGGTGGAACATCAGCTCAGCCAATGGAACCATCCGAAAAACATCCAAGAATATGCTGGAAGTTCTGATAGTGAGGAGAAGAGACAACGAGCTTTGGTCATTACCGGGGGTGAGGGCAAAAACAGTATACTACCAATTATTGATCACAGTATTGATGGAAGGGAATAATCTATGCCAAAGGACTGTTTGGTCTTGAGTCAGTGTTTGGGGACTCTGGGTTTACATTGTATTACAAGTCATTCTGGTTAATTATGGGTAAGGTTGAGCCTCCAGGATCATTAGTGTTAGAGGGCATTTGCTCTGGATTGCATATAGTTTTTTGGGATTTTTGTATTTCAACGCTTTCTGGGTAAAGCAAACTAACAACATAAATTATACGCAGATGTAATTGTAAAACACTCTCATTCAATAAATCACAAGATCATGTCACGGCAAATGTACTAATCTCAATGATCTATTTAGGTGACCTTCTCTGATCATGTGACACATGTTCACTGCATAGGTCATATATCAGAAGGCTTGGCCATATCAAATGGTAATAGCTGGTCACCTTGGGTACTGTGTGTAGGTGTAAGCCCTTGTACACACTGTCAGAGATTCCGACTACCAAATCCGACGGTTTAATTCCGGAAGAGGTCCGGAAGTGATGTTGCATACACACGGTCGGACTAAGTTGTCGGAAAATCCGATTGTACATAACGTGATGACGTTATTTCGTTAGGACGGGACTACGTTCAGGCTAGTAGCCAATAGCTTTGGTCTAGGAATTTGATCTGAGCATGCGTGGCACTTTGTCCGTCGGAGTAGGTTACACATTATCGGAGTATGTCTGATCGGAGCATTTTGGCGGAAAATTTTACCGGCAAGTTGGAAAACTTGGTCCGTTGGATATTCCGACGGAAACAGTCCGATGGAGACCACACACAGTCGGAAAATATCCGACAAAACGGTCTGATCGGATACATTCCGTCGGAATGTCCGACCGCGTGTACAAGGGCTAAGACTGCCATGGTACTTCATCACCGGCTGGCAATTCAAAACACCACAAACGCTTTGACCCATGAAAGCAGGAGGTGGTGTCGATTATTATGGAGGCTGTCAGAGGACAAGCATGAGGAGAATATAAACCTTCTAGGAATTGTTTTTTGATTTTTATTTTTTAAATATAATCACAGTAGCTTGTGGGCACATGCTTGTAGCTTGCTCCCTGATTGTGGCTTGCATGTGGATTTTCTGAACATAAGTGGATTTTTTTGAACTAAAGTGGAGAGTTAATAACCAGGAGTTGTGCTTTGACTGCTTCTGCTTGACTGCTTCTGCTTGCAAGTGTTGTTTTTGGGGGTGTTTTATTTTCTCCCCTCCTTTATTTGATACATTTGCTAGCAGTTTTTAAAAGACCTTTTTTGCTGACACTTTTTAAACAGCATTTTTTTTCCCCTCTTTCTTCCTCCCAAATTAGGGGAGGGGTTAATTGTTCACAGGTGTATAAAGGTAGTTATACAAACTCCCCCTTGAGCTTGCTCCCTGATTGTGGCTTGCATGTGGATTTTCTGAACATAAGTGGATTTTTTTGAACTAAAGTGGAGAGTTAATAACCAGGAGTTAAGACAGGAGTCTCTAACCTCTATCCTACATCCATCCTCCCCTCCATTTTAAAGATCCCACTGCAAGGGGCAACCAGACAGCTTTCCAGAAATGTCAGGTTGACAGCAAGCCAGATTCACCGGATCAGAGTGTTTTAAGGGGACAACCGCAGCCAGGTAAGCTCGCACCTCCACTCCCCCCCCCCCCCCCCCCCCCCCCCAGTGATTGTTCCAGGGACTCTGTCCGACCGCCTACGGGGATCAGGAAGGAATTTTTGCCCCACTGGTGCATTTGGCTGCTACTGTCAGGGGGTTTTTTGCCTTCCTCTGGAACAACCATAGGTTAGCATACCCCTACCTCTGGCCTCCTTTCCATTTTTTACGCTATCCTAGGACGACTATTCCAGATCACAGCCAGACTTCTTTTCTAAGCGGAGACCTCCACCTTAAGTAAAGGCAGCTGGAACAGCCAGCAACCGAATACAACAACTCCTTCCGCATCCATATAGGCATCCCCTGATCAACTTGCGCGCTAATAGCCTCAAGCACGGCGGCAAGTCTGATACCTAGCCCCACCTCAGGATCAATACCCTGATCAGGATCATCATCTTAGGCCCATAGTACCATCAACAGCATCCGCAAACCATGTGCTACTTCAAATACTCAGCTGAAGTTCTGCACAGACTAAGGAACATCAACACCACATTGCCATCTTCCATACAAAAAATACTTCAAAGAGAACAACTATTAAAAACCGGACGACAAGCAGCTCCCAACCACAGGAAGACATCTACTCGACCACTACAATTAGATTGCGCCTTGATTAACGCCAGGTCTGCAGTCAAACATAGACTGGAAGTACACGACTTCATCATCGAGAACAATGTAGATTGTCTCTTCATCACCGAAAGCTGGTTAACCTCTGACTGCAACACCATCCTCACCGAATTGGTGCCGGAAAACTACAGGATCCTAACCGAACACCGGATAGGGAAAAAAGGAGGAGGCCTAGCAGTGATCTTTAAAGGTCACCTGGATCTCACTAAACCATCATCTCAGAACCCAGTGTCTTTTATGGAAACCCTGACGCTACATTTTCAACCAACACCCCATGACACCACTCATATTCTACTGTGCTACAGACCACCGGGACCAAAGTCCAATCTTCTTTCACCCCTCACGGAATCCTTTGCAATGCACACCCTAAAATTCAAAAATTTCCTGGCACTCGGAGATTTCAACCTTTGGGCAAACGAGCCTAAAGACCCCATCGCGACTGCCTGCATCAATCAACTAGAAGAACTGGGTCTACAGCAACTGATAAAGACTCCCACGCATGGGTCAGGACACACCCTGGACCTCATTTTCAAACAGAACATCGACGTCAACATACTCGACAACATAACTCTACCATGGACGGATCATCACGCCATCAAATTCAAAATCACTACCAACATCACCAACGCAAAACGGAAACCTGTAACAACGCACTGGACCAGATCGCATAAAAAACTGTACTCCGAAGCCTTCAAAACCACTCTGTCCAAAAAAATATCTACAATAACCTTAAACCACTCTACGGAGGAAACACTCAACTCCCTGAACAAGGCATTACTGCAATCAGCAGACTCGGTAGCACCAAAACGCAGGGCTCTCATCAGGAAGAAAAATGCTGGATGGTTTAATAGCTCCCTCTCCGTACTAAAGCAAGAACGCAGAAGAGCGGAAAGAACATGGAGAAGAAATCCCACCGAGGAAAACCTATTTAACTACAAAGGTCTGACAGAGAATTATCGGAAAGCAATCTTCAAAGCCAAAAAGGACCACTTCTCATATACAATCTCAACGGCCGCAAACCAACCACGGGAACTGTTTAAACTGGTTAATCAATCAATGAATCCGGTGTGCCTAGAACCCCCAGAAAGCGAATCCCAGGATTACTGTGACAAACTGTCAGATTTTTTCATCGATAAAGTCAAAACCATCAGGGAAACAATTTGTCAGAAGAAAACATCCGACCTCAGCCAGCAAATACATAAAGAGGATGTCCGCACCAACATACCGCAACCGCCAAAATTTTCACTATCCCCAATTACCGTAGACAACGCAAAAAACATCATTAATAAACTGCGTGACAGTACCTCACCTATTGACATCATCCCCACAAAACTACTGAAAGAATGCTCCGACATCGTGGCTCCAACCATAACCCACCTCATAAACCGATCATTCCACGAAGGGATTGTTCCCAGCATCCTCAAACAAGGCATTGTCAAACCTCTACTCAAGAAACCAAACCTGGACCCTCAGGATCCAAACAACCGTAGGCCAATTACAAGCCTCAACACCATTTCTAAGATCATGGAGAAAGCTGTAGTACATCAGCTACAACTTCACCTGGATACTCACAAACTCCTGGACCCGCTGCAATCAGGCTTCCGCCCGGGTCATGGAACAGAAACAGCTCTCCTCAAGATTTGGGATGACGCCCTCGAAGCGGCAGATGACGGAGAGCCGTGTCTCCTCGTACTGCTAGACCTAAGTGCAGCGTTTGATACAGTAGATCACAATACTCTACTCGTCCGCCTCACAGAAGTAGCCGGAGTCCAAGACATAGATCTCCATTGGTTCGCGTCCTTCCTAGGAAATCGGTCACAGACAGTGAAACTAGGAAAATTCCTCTCCGAAACTCGGGCAGTCACCTGCGGAGTCCCTCAAGGCTCTCCGTTGTCACCCGTTCTCTTCAACATTTACATTCGCCCACTCCTTCAAATCATCAGATGCTCAGATCTCTGCTTCCACTCTTACGCTGACGACACGCAACTTTATTTCCGGATCAATGGAAAAAAAGATCACCAACAACAACTTGAAAACTGCCTCAAATCAATAGAGGACTGGATGACCACCAACTCCCTCCAGCTGAACCAATCAAAGACAGAGCTTCTTATCTTACACCCAAATCATAAGCCCGCAACCAAAACCTCCTGGTCTCCACCAACCGTCTTTGGGCAGACTATCTCCCCAAAGACCAAAGCCAAGAGTCTCGGGGTTATTTTAGACGCACAAATGTCAATGGATGCGCAAATAGGAGCAGTAGTCAGTCGATCTCACCATCTGCTGCGCATGCTTCGCAGACTCATCCCTTTTATCCCAAAGAATGACAAAGCAGTGGTAGTTGGAACAATCATTAATTCACGACTGGACTACGCAAACTCGCTTTACATAGGATTACCACAATATCAACTTGCGCGATTACAACTGATCCAAAACACGGCGGCAAGGCTGATAACAGGGAAAAAACCCTGGGAATCCATTTCTCCTTCACTGAGGAGCTTACATTGGCTAACCGTAAAAAATCGGATCACGTTCAAGACCCTTTGCCTCACCCACAAATGCGTGCATAGAGAAGCTCCGCAATACCTAATGGAGAAAATAAATCATTACACACCAAACCGCAGTCTTCGATCAGCCAACAAAAACCTCCTCCTCGTGCCCAAAGCCCGGTATAAATCCAAGGGGGATCGGAGATTCGCTGTCCAAGGGCCTCGGCTATGGAATGCTCTACCAATAAACATCCGCCTGGAAGAAAATCACCTGGCTTTTAGGAAAAAACTCAAGACCTTCCTCTTTTAGCAGATGATCAAAGCTCGCCACAGCGCCTAGAGGCGATTCAGTTCGCATTGTGCGCTATATAAGTATTTCATTCATTCATTCATTCATTCATGACCTTCAAACTTTTTTTGAGCTTGTTGAACATCATATTAAAAACTGTGAGTGTTGATAAAGAGTTGCCCCCCCTCTGTCTTTGCAGTTACAGTATAATGGCCTTCATTGTTCTGGGCAAGCTTTCCATAAGGTTTTGGAGTCTGTGGTAATTCGTGCCAAAGGGGCATTTGTGAGGGCAGGCACATATGTTGGACGAGAAGACCTGGCTCGTTGTTCAACCCAGTGGTGTTCAAAATGATTGAGGTCAGGGCTGTGTGCAGGACACTTGAGTTCCTTAACACCACACTGGTCAAATTATGTATTAATGGAGCTCAATTTGCGCAAAGGGGCACTATCATGCTGGAACAAAAAAGGGCTTTCCCCCAACTGTTGCCACAGGTTAAGAAGGGCACAATTGTCCATGGTCTCTTTGGAAAGTGTAGATCATAGGTGCTCAACCTGTGGCCCTCCAGCTGTTGCGGAAGTACAAGTCTCATCACACTTGTGACTGTCAGCCTTGCAATGCCTCGTGGGACTTGTAATTCCACAACAGCTGGAGGGCCACAGATTGAGCACCCATGGTGCAGATGCTTGATCTGCTATAATTTGTATGTATTATGCTGAAATTCCCTTTGCTGTAAATGTTAACCATTCTACTGCAAAGCATTCTGAGTAATGTTCTTCTGAATGTTGGTGATATTTTTCAGGGCACGCTGGATCCCGGACAGCAGATACCCATTAAGTTGCAGGCCCTGCTAAAGCCCACATACCTTGGCCAGTTTCTGGCATTACTGGGCTCTGCGGCAGAGGTTGGTAGTTTGCTGCTTACATGTTGGGGCACTAATCAGGCTAATAGCAGTAATACACAACAACATATCTGTCTTCTCTCATAGGTCTTCCTGGGGTACCTGGATGACCCTCGAAACACAGACAATGCCTGGATAGAGACTCTTGCTGTCAATGTCCACCTGGACAAAAGAGAGGATTTGGACAATTTGATGCAGGTGAATTAACGTTTTGTCTTAATATTGTTGGGCTTGTGGCGCCTCTCAAAGCTGGAGGATTGAGGATTTCCCTGCCGGAAATCAGAATGTTGAAGCAGGCGTCTGTGCACTAATCCAGAAGTGTAGACATGCCGAGAGGGAGACGTCACTAAGACCGACCAGGAGCTTTCACTGTGTGTGGCCTCAGCCAACGTTGCTCCAGAAACACCCCTGATGCATTTTGCCTTGGCCACTGGGGCAAAACACATCATGGGGGCATGTCTGGAGGAGCGCTAGCTGAAGCCGCACTAGCTGAAGCCGCACACAGCTAAAGCAAAGTATCAGTTTGTCTTAATATTGCCACATTTCTTCTCAAAATTGTTGTGTCCGGGAGTGCTTATTAGCTGTAGGAGCTCAGATGAGCTTCTAAACCCCAAACAACTCTTGGCCATATTTGAGGAGATAAATATATATATATATATATATATATATATATATATACAGTACAGACCAAAAGTTTGGACACACCTTCTCATTCAAAGAGTTTTCTTTATTTTCATGACTATGAAAATTGTAGATTCACACTGAAGGCATCAAAACTATGAATTAACACATGTGGAATTATATACTGAACAAAAAAGTGTGAAACAACTGAAAATTTGTCTTATATTCTAAGTTCTTCAAAGTAGCCACCTTTTGCTTTGATTACTGCTCCGCACACTCTTGGCATTCTGTTGATGAGCTTCAAGAGGTAGTCACCCGAAATGGTTTTCACTTCACAGGTGTGCCCTGTCAGGTTTAATAAGTGGGATTTCAAGCCTTATAAATGGGGTTGGGACCATCAGTTGTGTTGTGCAGGAGGTGGATACAGTACACAGCTGATAGTCCTACTGAATAGACTGTTAGACTTTGTATTATGGCAAGAAAAAAGCAGCTAAGTAAAGAAAAACGAGTGGCCATCATTACTTTAAGAAATTAAGGTCAGTCAGTCCGAACAATTGGGAAAACTTTGAAAGTGTCCCCAAGTGCAGTGGCAAAAACCATCAAGCACTACAAAGAAACTGGCTCACATGAGGAGCGCCCCAGGAAAGGAAGACCAAGAGTCACCTCTGCTGCGGACGATAAGTTCATCCGAGTCACCAGCCTCAGAAATCGCAGGTTAACAGCAGCTCAGATTAGAGAACAGGTCAATGCCACACAGAGTTCTAGCAGCAGACACATCTCTAGAACAACTGTTAAGAGGAGACTGTGTGAATCAGGCCTTCATAGTAAAATAGCTGCTAGGAAACCACTGCTGAGGACAGGCAACAAGCAGAAGAGACTTGTTTGGGCTAAAGAACACAAGGAATGGACATTAGACCAGTGGAAATCTGTGCTTTGGTCTGATGAGTCCAAGTTTTAGATCTTTGGTTCCAACCACCGTGTCTTTGTGCGACGCAGAAGAGGTGAACGGATGGACTCTACATGCCTGGTTCCCACGGTGAAGCATAGAGGAGGAGGTGTGATGGTGTGGGGGTGCTTTGCTGGTGACACTGTTGGGGATTTATTCAAAATTGAAGGCATACTGAACCAGCATGGCTACCACAGCATCTTGCAGCTGCATGCTATTCCATCCGGTTTGCGTTTAGTTGGACCATCATTTATTTTTCAAATAGGACAATGAGCCCAAACACACCTCCAGGCTGTGTAAGGGCTATTTGACCAAGAAGGAGAGCGATGAGGTGCTGCGCCAGATGACCCGGCCTCTACAGTCACCGGACCTGAACCCAATCGAGATGGTTTGGGGTGTGCTGGACAGCAGAGTGAAGGCAAAAGGGCCAACGAGTGCCAAGCATCTCTGGGAACTCCTTCAAGACTGTTGGAAAGCCATTTCAGGTGACTACCTCTTGAAGCTCATCAACAGAATGCCAAGAGTGTGCGGAGCAGTAATCAAAGCAAAAGGTGGCTACTTTGAAGACCCTAGAATATAAGACATATTTTCAGTTGTTTCACACTTTTTTGTTCAGTATATAATTGGACGTGTGTTAATTCATAGTTTTGATGCCTTCAGTGTGAATCTACAATTTTCATAGTCATGAAAATAAAGAAAACTCTTTGAATGAGAAGGTGTGTCCAAACTTTTGGTCTGTACTTTATATATATATATATATATATATATATATATATATATATATATATATATATGTATGCCATGACAGGGTTAGGTTTTAAAGGGGTTGTAAACCCTCACTTTTTATCACCTTTATGCATTCTATGCATTAAGATAAAAAACATTCTGTTACTCAGCAGCCCCCCTGAGCCCCCATTATACTTACCTGAGCCCTGTTTTTCCCATGATGGGAAAGAGCACACCAGTTCTAGTTAGTGTCCCGTGTCCTGATTGAATAGATTGAGAACAGCGCAGCCATTGGCTCTTGCTGCTGTCAATCAAATTCAATTATGCGGGGGGGGGGGGCAGGGCCGAGTCCTGCATTCTGTGTCAATAGACACAGAAGCAGGACACAGGAGTGTGCCCGCATGGGTGTCCACAAAGGAGAGCGCTTCTCTGACAGGGCACTCGAGAAGAGAAGGAGCCAGGAGTGCCGCTGAGGGACCCCAGAATAGGAGCATCGGGCCACTCTGTGCAAAACCAACTGCACAGAGGAGGTTACATATTAGGTGAGGTTGAAAAAAAGACACAAGTCCATCCTATGTGTGTGATTATATGTCAGTATTACATTGTATATCCCTGTATGTTGTGGCCGTTCGGGTGCTTAGCTAATAGTTTTTTGAAACTATCGATGCCCCCCGCTGAGACCACCGCCTGTGGAAGGGAATTTCACATCCTTACTGCTCTTACAGTAAAGAACCCTCTACGTAGTTTAAGGTTAAACCTCTTTTATTCTAATTTTTTTTTTTTTTTTACTTTAATCTTTATTAAATTTTCAGACTATACAGAACACCTTTTTCAAATAACATTGCCAACAGTTCATTACATATTCCTTCCAACCAGGAGTCTGGGTTTTAAAGTGCCAGGAAGAAGGGGGCAATAAGTATACATCCATACAACGAGTATAATTTAATAAGAAGAACAGAAAAAAAGGAAAATGAAAACATTATCTAGACAGTACTATAACCCCCTTTACCCCTCCTCGACTCTTTTTACTCTTCCAACATTTTTCCTATTAATATTCTTTTATTCTAATTTTAATGAGTGGCTACATGTCTTATTGAACTCCCTTCTCCCCAAAAAAATTTACCTATTGTGGGTCACCAGTACGGTATTTGTAAATTGAAATCATATCCCTTCTCAAGCATCTCTTCTCCAGAGAGAATAAGTTCAGTGCTCACAACCTTTCCTCATAACTAATATCCTCCAGGTCCTTTATTAGCTTTGTGGCCCTTCTTTGTACTCGCTCCATTTCCAGTGCATCCTGGACTGTGTGCTGGACACTGCACTAGTTTCTGATAGTTGCCCACTGGCGTAGGGTAACCAGATGTCCCAAAACATGCCCCATGGTCTTCAGCTGTGAGGCCTTGGACTGTTCATTATTAGCCATTGATACTTCTACTAGAAAGACTGTCCTTAGTTCACTATCTATGGCTGAGCATTTTGGAGTATCTCATGCCCCGATCCCTATCCTGTTCCAACTTTTACCAATAATAAATCACAGAAAAAAAATAACCCCTAGACTGCTTATTGGAGCCGGAGTGAATGGACTGTTGCTTGGGTGGCTGGAAGCCTCTGTGCTGTTTGGGGGAGAACCAGTAAAAATCAGTGGCCCTTAAATCACAGAAAATAGCATGTAGAGAAGTTCAATATCTGTTTAGAACTTACAGAGACCATATTTCATGACATTTTGTATGCCTTTGTTAAAGTGGAGCTCCAGGCTCCTTCAGAAAAACTTTAAAGTCAGCAGCTACAAATACTGTAGCTGCTGACTTTTATTGATAGGACACTTACCTGTCTATGAATCCAGCAGTGTTTTCACCCAAACCATTTTTCCAATCAGCTCTCGAGTGCTGCCGATGCCACCTCAGCTAAGGGAAACTGGCACTGAAGCCTTCCTTGGGGCTTTACAGCCAGTACCCTACTGCGCTTTGTGAATGGCTGTCACGGTTATGCAATAGAGTTTGTCTGCTTACCTGTTTCCATGTGTTCATCTCTAGAGACTAGCAGACCCTCACCTGACTGCTTTTGTAATCCATCCTCTGGCATGGCTCCACCCTAGCTCCTATCAGAGGACTCTATATTAACCTGTGCACTGCAGGCCAACCCTGCTGATCAACCTTTGTGTGTTAGCTTCCTGTTACCTGCCGTGTGCTCTTCTGTTGTTCCGTTACCGACTTTGGCGTGTCCTTGACTATCCCTGTTTGCCTGTGATCCTGACCTATTGGCGTGTCCCTGACTATTCCTGTCTGCTTGTGGCCCCGACCTTGGTTTTATCCCTCACTATCCCTATCCTCCTGTTGCCTACTGTGGGTGTGAGCTGGGGGACCCTGGGGGTCACGACCTGGAGCCAGTTGCAGCCCAGTCCATCCTCACCTCTAGAGGCTCTGGTGAACACCTGCTGGCTCTTAGACTCCGCGCCCCAGGGAATCTTATGCTCTAACCCCGGTGAGATCTGTCTCCCGTCCGCAGCAGTGAGCCGTAGGATCCACAACCTTGCGGTGCACTCCTGATCCCTACGGTGTGCATCTGTCACCTCGCCTCAAGGTGACCCGACAATGGCCTGACGGCGGGGAAAGGATGGGGGGGGGGCCTGAACTTCCGACTGAGCTTGCCGCAGCGAACCCAGCTGGAAGTGGGTGTGGGTACATGTCAAAGCCAGGTACTCGCTCCCCCCGAAAGGTGCCAAATGTGGCAGTGGGGGGGGGGGGGCTTTTGGGTGGAGCTCCGCTTGAAGAGACCAAGAGTTATCAACAATCTGGACATTTTTAAACCCATAAGAAAAAGAAGAGGGCGGGAAGGGGGAGGAGATAGAGTAACGAGGGGTAAGAAGATGAGGGGGGGGGGGGCAAGTGGTTGTTGAAGCATAATCCATCAATGTGGACCAGATTTTGTCATATTTAGCCAGGCAGCCTCTGTTTATTTATATTAACTGGTACATAGGAAGCGTGGATCTGACAGCCAGGCACCAGTTATTACAGGATGGCAGTGAGAATAGTTTCCATTTAGGATTTTTTTCTTCTAGCATAATGAAGTACTATTTACCGAGTCATCAGTACCAGGAACATTTGGACCCACCACATTATTATTATTATTATTATACACGATTTATATAGCGCCAACAGTTTACGTAGCGCTTTATAATGTAGAGGGGGGACAACACAAATACAGTACAGTTCAATACAAAAGGTATGGGAGGGCCCGGCTCGTAGAGCTTACATTCTAAAGGGAGGGGGTGGTACAAAAGGTAATAGCTGCAGGGAATGATTTAATGCGGGTGGCTCAGGGACAGTTGTTAGGTAGGTGTGGGATAGGTTTCCCTGAATAAATGAATTTTCATGGATCTCCTAAAGGTGGACAGGGTAGGGGCTGATCGGACATACCGGGGCATGGAGTTCCAGAGGATGAGAGAGGCTCTGGAGAAATCCTGAAAGCAAGCATGGGAGGAGGTAACAAGGGAGCTAGAAAGCAGGAGGTCCCGGGAGGAGCGGAGGGGACGATTTGGCCGATATCTGCAGATGAGGTTGGTGATGTAGATGGGGGCGATGTTGTGGATGGCCTTGTATGTTATGATTAGCATTTTGAATTTTACATGGTGGGGTAGGGGAAGCCAGTGAAGGGATTGGCAGAGAGGATCAGCAGTCATGGACTGGTTAGTGAGGTATATTAGTCTAGCAGCAGAATTCATAATAGACTGAAGGGGGATAGTCTGCTTAAGGGTAGGCCATTAAGGAGAGAGTTGCAGTAGTCAAGGAGGGAAATATTCAAGGAGTGAATAAGTTGCTTTGTGGTGTCATTAGTCAGGAAGGGTCGAATTCTGGAGATGTTGCGGAGGTGAAGGCGGCAGGATTTAGCCAGTGATTGGATATGGGGGCTGAAGGAGAGGTCAGAGTCAAGAATTACACCCAGCACCCTGGCATGTGTGGTGGGACCAGTGGTTGTGTTGTTGATATTAATGGTGAAGTCATAGGGGGGGGGACCGTGAAGGAGGAAATATAGCAAGCTCAGTTTTAGAAAGATTGAGTTTGAGGAAGTGGTGTGACATCCATACCGATATGTCATTCAGTAAGTTGGAGATCCGTGAGGAGATCCAGGCGGTGAGTTGAGGAGTGGAGAGATAGATCTGGGTGTCGTTGGCATAGAGGTGGTATTGGAAACCATGGGAGGTTATCAACTGGCCCAGGGAAGAGAGTGAGAATAGGAGGGGCCCAAGGACGGAGCCTTGGGGTACCCCAACAGGAAGAAGAAGGGGAGTGGAGGAGATGAAGTTGTAAGTGACACTGAAAGTGCGCTGAGATAGGTAGGAGGAGAACCAGGAAAAAGCATAATCATGGAGGCCAAGGGAGTGTAATTTGCTGAGGAGGAGCAGGTGGTCAACTGTGTCAAAGGCAGCAGAGAGGTCTAAAAGTATGAGTATGGAGCAGGGGTGATGCTACATTCATTATTATCACTATAGGCTTCACATTTCCATCACTCTGGGTCAGAGGCATTCCACTTCCACTGGTTCAGTCTTTATATTCCAGTATTTTGTCATTTCAGAACCTGAAGGAATCAGATGATGAGATAACACTGCGGTGGCAACTCCTGGACCACAAGATTCCTATGTATGCCAATGAGAAGGAGATTCTCCAGAGGACAGCCAAGCACCTCCATGCCCAATATTAATTTATTGATTAAACCTGTTTTTTTATAGTCATGTGATGCTGAATCCCTCTAATTGAAAAGAAAAACTGAAAACCAATGAATAGAAGGGGCGGGAGAGGGCCAGTAGGGCTGGGGAGGAAAGAGCTAGAGGATGCTGTGTTCCGTGGGCAGAAAATGAGGCAGGTGCTAGCTGAGAAATTTCGGTGCCGCAGAGGAGCCTGTACTGAAGGCTAGAGTCCAAATTTAACAATTAGCGGGAACCACTCAATGCAATACCAAGCGGCAGCTGCCAAAGCAAACAAAATCTTGGGGTGTAGAAAAAGGGAGATTAAAAACATGTGATACCAAGATAGTATTACCTTTGTATCAATCACCAGTAAGGACATATGATTTTTGAGAAGGGTCAGGTAAAGTAGAACTCAACTCTCTCTCCATGTCCCCCCAAGATCAATCCCATCCTGATGTATGAAGCGGTGCCATCATGATTATGTCAGCATTGCTCTATGCTCCATTACGGTGAGAATAAAAAGTGCCATGACATATCTTTTGAGGGGGCAGGACCATGACACCCTGCAATCACAGTCCAGTACTCAGTCTTCCAGGTTGAGTGACTATAGGCCTCATTCAACCTGCAAGACGGAGGACATCTTGTGGTTAAGAAGATGTATTGTGGGGGTAGGAAGGTTGCACCCAATTAATGGCGAGTACACCAGTTTGAGTTGCTGTTTTATTATTTCTCTTATGTTTAATAAACATATTTAACCACTTGCTTACTGGGCACTTAAACCCCCCTCAGTCCCAGACCAATTTTCAGCTTTCAGCGCTGATGCACTTTGAATGACAATTGCGCGGGCATACAACACTGTACCCAAATGAAATTTTTATCATTTTTTTCCCACAAATAGAGCTTTCTTTTGGTGGTATTTAGTTACAGCTCGGAGTTTTATTTTTTGCTAAACAAACAAAAAAAGATGCAAAAAAAAAAAAAAAAAAAAAATCATGTTTTAATAGTTTGTTATAAAATTTTGCAAACGGGTCATTTTTCTCCTTCATTGAAGTGCGCTGATTAGGCGGCACTGATGGGCTGCATTGGTGGGCACTGATGGGCTGCATTGGTGGGCACTGATGGGCTGCATTGGTGGGCACTGATGGGCTGCACTGGTGGGCACTGATAGGCATAGTTAAGGCGGCACTAATAGGCACAGATAAGGCGGCACCGATGGGCAAAGATGGGCACAGATAAGATGGCATGGATGGGTGGCACGGATAAGTGGCACGGATGGGTGGCACGGATGGGCACTGATAGGTACCACTGATAGATGGGACTGATGGGCACTGATAGGTGGCACTGATAGGTGGCTCTGATAGGTGGCACTGCTGGGCACTGATGGGCGGCACTGCTGGGCACTGATGGGCGGCACTGCTGGGCACTGATGGGCGGCACTGGGTCGCAGCACCTTTGAGGCAGATTGTGGGCACTGTGGGTGGCACTGTTGGTGGCACTGCTGGATGGCACTGTGGGTGGCATTGTGGGTGGCACTGTAGGTGGCACTGTGGGCACTATGGGCACTGATGGGGGGCACTGATGGGGGGCACTTACTTTTATTCAGGATGGCACAGCGGTGGGCAGGTGGGCACTGGCAGGGGGCAGGTGGTCAGCTGTATTGCTGGCCGTGATCGGGACTGATGTCCCGATCACGGCCGCCGGTGATCGGCTTTTTTTTTCTCTCCTCGCGCTGTCAGCGCGAGGAGGAATAATAGCCGATTACCGGCTCCGTTCTATCACATGATCAGCTGTCATTGGCTGACAGCTGATCACGTGATAAGGGGTCGGGATCGACCCCTTGCACGGATCGGTGATCAGGCGAGTCTCACGGACTCGCCGATCACAGAGCGCGCCGCGCGCGCCCCTCAGGGGGCGAGCAGGCCGCTCGTATCCGGGACGACGTCAATAGACGTAGTCCCGGAAATGTAGGTCCGCGCTGATGCCGTCATTTGGCAATAGCGCGGATCTGTAGTGGTTAAGCAGGCCAAAGGCCAGTATAGAGATTCAACAACTGAACTTTGTGCATACTGCAGACTTTAATGTGAATGGCATGACTGATATGGGATCCTGTGATCATTTTTTTTTTTTTTACCTCTTCCCCATACACATCTGAGCTCCAGCCTGCTGTGACCTGTATATTAACCCCTGTGCCTCCTCTTCTAGTAAATTCCCTCCAGAGTTGGCACTAGCCAATTCCACATCAAGCACTAAGGCACCAATATCTATCCAAATTCATTTCATATACAACTCTGTGGAACAGTAAAAGTCTCAGTTACAGTGTGCCAGTCATCCATGGGCATAGCATAAGGGTTTGCAGGGATCACAATTGCAACCCTGCCCCTAGCTCCAGGGGGCCCCTGCAGCCTCTTTGTCATATTATCATATCCTCCACAAAATCCAGCTCTGATCTGCCCTAGGGCCCCACAGCCACACTCCAGTTCTGGGCTTCTATTTTGCCTTCCACAGTCCATGCCCCATCTGTTCTCATTGGCTGGGGAGAAGCTGTGAGCCATTTCCTGAATGGAGAGGAGTATGGGGTGAAAACAGCCCAGGATGGGGAAGTGTCTGTGCTGTGTGCTGGCAAAATGGAATGGTAACCGAGATCAGCGAGGCAAGAGGAGGAGAGTGACATCCTGTAGCCACGATAGGACCGATGTCACTGGTGAGGTAAGACATGGCTCAGTGTCTCCTAGTCACCAGCTGGGATTCTCTGTACCCCCCACCCGGAGATGTCTACTTACCCCACTTCCCTGACAACTGGGGAAAAGACACACACCTCGGGAGGTGACCTTCCCCAACACCTGCCAACACTGACAAAGAAACCTTCAGAAATGTCTAAAACAAATCCCTTAACACCTTCCCGGGGGCCCCTGAAGGGCTACAGACTCCAGATTTTGTCACATGGCTTTTCCCTCCCAGATCTAAGTTGCCCCCTGACCACCCCCTCCACCCTGCATGCTATGCCTGGCTGCTGAGCTCCTTTCCCATTGCAGCACTCTATACTGTTCCTCCTCCGCAGGGCTGAAATCACATTACAATATTACAATATAGCCAGTCAGCCATGATCTTCACAGGGTGTATCTGCCTACTTCAACTACACTGCTGTTCCAACTAGAGAATATCACAGGTCAGAAGGGCAACATGAAAGCCAGATACACCCTGCGAAGACTGACAGACTGTATGCAAAGGAATGTGATTCAAGCCCTGTGTAGTGTGTGGGGGAGGAGCTGTAAAAAGGGCTGGGATGGGAAAGAAGGTCTGCCAAGTGACCTGCTAGTGGCCCCTGTCCTCTGATTCTCCAGCGGTGATCCATGTCCTCTGATGTAAAGAGGAACTCTGGGAACTCTAAACTCTTAAGCCACTCTGAGTATCTTGGCGTGCAGTGGATGTATCTGCACGCATGTTGGAAGTAGTGAGGGAGGGGGTCCAGGTCAACTTTTGCATTGGGGCCTCTGCAGTCATCCATCATATATTTGGTGTATTATGCCACGTACACATGACCGTTTTTTCCATCAGAATAAACTCTCTGACGGTTTTTCCGACTGAGTTCCGCTGAAACGGACTTGCCTACACACGATCACACCACTGTCTGATTGTTTAGAACGTGATGATGTACAACACGTACAATGGAACTAGAAAAAGGAAGTTCAATAGCCAGTAGCCAATAGCTGGCCTTTGTCTGTATGCTGTTCCGACGGACCAAAAACGACACAACGGTTTTCCCGATAGAAATTAGATAGATTTAAAACACGTTCTATTTCTAGGTCCGTCAGAATTTTTGAAAAAAAAGTCAGATGAAGCCCACACACGATCGGAATATCCGATGAAATGATTCCGTCTGACTTTTTCTGCCGGAAAGTCCAACCGTGTGTACACGGCATTAGAGTAACTAGGGGCTCTGGTCACCCTCAGGAAAGTCATATCAGGGAAGCCCTAAGCTTCCGCAGCTGAAGAAACTATGGTAGGTACACCACTAGTGGATGTCCAGGGTAGCTCAAGAAAACCCTGTTCCTGGAAGGGTATTATAGCAAGCTGGTTTCGCAGTCCAGCATCACACCTCAAGAAAGATTACATCTGCGCTGCATCTCCGTTGAAGGAGAAAAAATCTCCATCAAACTGTCACACAGTATCAATGCTGAAGGCATAAACACAGACGCTTCAGGACCACAAATACACTATATTACCAGAAGTATCGGGGCGCCTGCCTTTATACTCAAATGAACTTTAATGGCATCCCCATCTTAATCCGTAGGGTTCAATATTGAGTTGGCTCACCCTTTACAGCTATAACAGCTTCAACTCTTCTAGGAAGGCTGTCTACAAGGTTTAGGAGTGTGTCTATGGGAATGTTTGACCATTCTTCTAGAAGCATATTTGTGAGGTCAGGCACTTATGTTGGATGAGAAGGCCTGGCTCGCAGTCTACGCTCTCATTCATCCCAAAGGTGTTCTATCGGGTTGAGGTGCGGGCCAATCAAGTTCCTCCACCCTAAAAAATGCACTCATTCATGTCTTTATGGACCTTTCTTTGTGCGTTGGTGCAATCCTAATCCTTGTGGACAGCCTTCCCAGAAGAGTTGAAGCTGTTATAGCTGCAAAGGGTGGGCCAACTCAATATTGAACCCTACAGACTAAGACTGGGATGCCATTAAAGTTTTCATGTGCGTGTAAAGGCAGGCATCTCAATACTTCTGGTAATATAGTGTACATGGACCACTCATAATTTAGCACTATAATCTATATTTCTACTGTAGCATTCAGACTCTCAGTCCTCCCATCCTTTGTATTTTAGTCTAAGAATTGCAGCCAATAATTACACAGCTAGAGTGTTCAGTGTTGTAGCTTCTAGGCACTGCAGGATTTAATTCAATAGTGTACACATTTTAGCTGTGCAGGGCTGGGCAAAGGTAGTGACAGGCTCAGGCTTTATGCTATGATCTTGAGACAAAGCCTGGGACACAGCCTTCAAGGGGCAGGTGAATAAAAAACAGGCCTATTCCAGCACATCCGGAACAGTTGGCAAGTATGACCTACTGTATGCATGTCTGCAAGTATGAAGTTCCTGACCACCACATTGGCCAAACACCCGGGAGAGAAGCATGTATGGCAGAAAGAGGGGGCAGTGTTTACGGAGGTTGAAAGGATTTGAAGGCTCCACAGTGGTCTGCTTTGGCAACACTTAAAAGGTAACTCCACTTTTGTGGGGGGAAAAATAGCAAATGAAGAAAAAATAATATAGCTTATACCAGGGCTCAAAATTTCAAGTCCTGAGCTACTAGCCAGGCCTCAAGGGTTACTCGCCACCAGTTGCCCCACCAAACCCCTCCCCTGCCCGCCCCTAATTCCACCCATAAACACGCCCTCAGAAATTATCTCATGAAATGACACTTAAATGTTTTATGCAGATGTGGCACTATCCCACGAAGGAGCTGCTGGTTATTTTTGGGCTCACCGTTACCTTTCGTTCTCCTTGTTTCACGTCTAGGGGATGTCCCGTGGTAAATGGCCCAGTAACTTGAGACTGACAATAGAGCCACTTGAATTTTATTTGCAAAAACACAAACCATTGAACAGTCTTTCAACTTGGGATCAGAGGGTTGGAAAGGAAAGTTCAGGTACTCTCAATGTCAAAGTCAAAAACATTGGAGAACTTGCTTACTTTGACTGCATCCAGAGAATAGCCATTCGCAGCTGGATGATCACTCAGATTGGACAGTCCCTCTCTCACAAGGCCTAGCAGCCAACTAGGTGTTTACTCAGGAGCAAAGTCTTTATCACCGACGTTGTTGCAGAACACGTAGGGAAACTAAGCTGTAGAACACTTGTAGGATACCTGAATCTTTCAGCCTGCTTGGTGATATCCACAAGACCGGATTCTCTCGGTAACTTCAGCCCTTCCAGGCTCTTGTTAAGAAAACCAACCCGTACGTGGTGTTCTTCTAAAGAGTCATCCCCTGGAATGCTCGAAGTTCAGTGGAACCGGAGACAGCACCCATCCACCTTGGAATCCTTCCTTAGTTCCCTTGCCTTGGGCTAGCCAGCCCCGAGGCATTAAAGTCGGGTGGATCCACACCCCAGGCCATAGCCTTCCTGGGGGCTGGTCAGGAGGACCAGGACCATGTAATCAGCACAGCATACTGGACCGAAACCCCGAACCATGTGACGTCCGCATCTTAAATACCCTCTCCTGGATGGCACAGCGAGAGGGCCACTCCCACTGACCTGACTCAGAGAGAGAGTAAATTAAACGCCCAACCAGACCATAGTTCCACGCCTGCCACCAGAGACAGCGCCCCCTTGTGGCCAGGCTGAATATCTCACAGCCCAGTCAGACTGACACAGAAGTCAAATTTAGGCAAATAGACCCAAACCAAACTGTAGTTTGGCTAAAGTTAAATTTTGAAAAACACATAGCGCGTGCTCTTCAGGAGCCCGCCGCTACACAGAATTAAGTAAAAAAAAAAAATATTAACAACTTTATCTGTGCCCCTCAGCACAGCCTCAACAGTGCTCATCAATGCAGGCTCACCTCTGCCCACCATTGCAGCCTCACCTGTGCCCACCTCCTGCCTGTGATAGACAGAACTCATCCCAGCATTGGACCCACATTCTGTCTATCACAGGCGCAGGGTCAGGAGAAGGCGGGGCTGTGTATGACGGCGAGCAGAGTGTAGGCAATTGTAATGAAAGCTGTAACAGCGTGCTAGCCATGCTCTGTGATCACCAATTTTTCCAGAAGTCTCCCTAAGATACAAATCAGATTTCAGACATCCCCTGCAACAAAAATTGACAGTTACTTACTTATAACTGTTTTTCTAGGATATCTTCCAGGACGGCATAACCCGAGAGATGACTGGTCCACCTGACAGGAAACACAATCACACACAAGGTTAAAAGGCCCCTCCCTTCCCCCTGTACCTCAGTTTTCCCAAAGTAATAGGTTATCCGGGTAACAGAGAGGAACTCTTCCCGTAATACCTACATTAAAAACCTGGGTGGGAACTAGGCCTGCCGTCCTGGAAGATATCCCAGGAAAACAGTTATCGATAAGTAACTGTCAATTTTTTCTAGTCATCTTCTAGAAAGGCATAACCTCTTGTAGAACCTTTCTTCCAAATGTCAGATCCTGAGGCGATAGCAGTTCCACTCTATAGTGCTTCAAGAAGGTATCTTCTGTGCGACAGACCTGCTCTAATGAGGCCCCAGCTCTCTCTGCCCAAGAAGCCGCCAAGGATCTTGTTGAGTGGGCTTTAAGGCCCACTGGTACTGGCACCCCTGTCTGTTCATAGGCCAATGCTATTGTCTGCCTAATCCACCTAGCCACCGTAGATTTAGATGCCTGCTCTCCCTTTCTGGGGCCGCTAAATAAAATTAAAAGGTGATTCGACTTCCTGTAGTCCTTCACTCTATCCAGATATGTCAACAGACATTTCCTGACATCTAATAAATTAAATTTCCTCTCCTTCTCATTCTTTGGATTATCACAGAAGGAGGGCAAAATGATCTCCTGAGACCTATTAAACTTAGATGCGACCTTGGGAAGATATAGTGGATCCTGTCTTAGGTCCACTCTATCTTTCAAAACCAACAGAAAAGGCTCGCTCACCCTTCTGGCCGTGGTTATAGCCAGTAAGAAAACTAACTTCAGAGTTCAAAATTTCCTACGCTGGTTCAAAGGGTGCTTTCGTCAGTGCCTCCAAAACCAGTGTTAGATTCCATGGGGGGAATAAATTCACCCTAACCGGGGTCAACCTCTCCCTTGCCAGAATAAACCTCTTAATCAGAGGGTCTAACGCGAGCCTCTGATCCAGAAATAAAGATAGTGCTGATATCTGTACCCTCAGGGTGTTCGTGGAAATCCCCTGGTCCACCCCTGTTTGCAAAAAATTCCAGGACCACCGGAACTGATGGGACAGACACTTCCCTATCTTGGCACCAATGTGAGAAGCATTTCCAAACCTTAGAATAGATCCTCCTGGTGACCAGCTTCCTGCTACCCAAGAGGGTCTTAATTACCTTATCAGAGCAACCTTTACCTCTGAGGCTCTCCTCCTCAAGAACCAAGCCGTCAGACAAAAGAACCCCGGGTCGGGGTGAAGGACTGGTCCTTGTAGGAGAAGATCTCATCTGGCTGGAAGACAGAGCGGAGGAGAAATTGACCACTCTTTGAGAGTGGCAAACCATGTCCTTTTTGGCCACCAAGGGGCTATCAGGGTCAGTCCGCAGTCTGAGTGGGCTAGCTTTTGTAGTACCCGTGGTATCAGGACTAGTGAAGGAAAAGTGTATGCTATATGGAAATCCTAGTCCTGAGACAGCGTCCACTCCTTGAGATCCCCCTTCTCTGCTGAGTTAGAAGAACCAATCTACTTTTTTTGTTCCCTCTGTGGGCAAAAAGGTCTATGTCAGGGAACTCAAACTTGTGAGTTACCTGGAGAAAGACCTCCTGATTTAACTCCCATTCTCCCTAGAGGATGGGTTGCCAATGTAGAAAATCTACCACCACAATGGCTGTTCCTCTGATGTGAACCGATATAGACAGAAGATTTTCTTCGGCCCAATCTAGGATGTTCAGGGCTAGATTCAGCAGCTTCCTGGATCTGGTGCCCCTCTGACGATTTAGGTAAGAGACAGTTGTCATATTGTCCGATAGGACTTGAACCTCTAAACCCTGAATCCTGTCTCCGAAGGCTCTCAATGCCTGGCCCACTGCCAGGAGTTCCCTGTGGTTGGAGGAGGCCCCGGCCTGAGAAGCAGTCCAGGCCCCCTGTGCCTGGATGTCCCCCAGGTGAGCTCCCCAATCCCAAGCACTGACATCGGTAGTGATTCTTGTGGGATTCAACTGGTCCCAAGGGCGACCCAACGTGAGCCTGTCCTGAGCCAGCCACCAGTCTAGGGAGGCCTCTACTGTTGCTGGAATAGACACTTTCCCATCCAGTGATTCCCTCTTTTTGTCCCAGGAGGATAGAAGGAAGAACTGCAGCTCCTTTGAGTGGAGCTGAGCCCAGGGGCCGCTGGAATACACTAGGTCATCAGACCTAAAACCCACATGATATGCCTGTGAGAGCACTCCCTGGCTTCCTTTAAAGAGGAGACCTCTGTCATCACTTTCAGACGTTTTTTCCTCTGGTAGAAACAGTTTCTGAGCTCCTGTATCCACCAGATATCCCAGAAACATCATTACTTGTGATGGTGTCAGAGAAGATTTCTCTCTGTTCACTATCCAGCCCAAGGTTTCCAGGGTAGAGATCACTCTCTCTACGTCGACTTCCACCTACTCTTGAGACTGCCCGTATACCAATAGGTTGTCTAAGTAGGGTATAAGGGACACCCCTTGCAGATGTAAGTAAGCTACAGCCTCCGCCAGGACTTTTGTGAAGATCCTTGGGCTTGCTGTCAATCCAAGGGGGAGAGCTCGGAATTGCCAATGTTGAATTCCTCTGCTCGTAAGGACTGCAAACCTCAACAGGGACTGGTGTTCCAAGGCAATCGGAATGTGGAGGTAAGCATCCTTGAGATCTATCGTGGCTAAGAACGCATCCTTTAATAAATGCCTGCACATCATGTACTCTCCATGTGGAAGAACTTTTGTCGCAAAAACCTGTTCAGCTTCCTGAGAGTTAATATCAGGCGAAATTTTCCTGACGGTTTTTGAACGATAAAAACATGGGAATAAAATCCCTGGTAATGCTCTTCCGGTGGGACAGGGACAATCACTTCTTGGGGCGCCAGTCCCTGCAGGCTGTGCAATAGCCCTGCAGCCCTTGCGGTCTCCTTGGGGAGACAGGTCAGGAAAAAGTTTTGAAGGGGGAGGGGAGAGGAGTTCCAGACGGTAACTCTCTGTCAAAATCTGAAAGATATAGGGGCTTCTGGAGATCTTGTTCCACTGAGGGACAAAGTGAGCCAGCCTCCCCCCTACCGTGACGCTGGCGTCACTTGGACTGTTTTGGTGGCATCTTTAGGTCCAGAAAAGAGCAGGCTACCTTTTTGTGTGCTATTTCCCTTCCCCCACCTTCTATTTGCATCCTTTTTGTCTTTGAACTGTCCATGGTTAGAGGAGGGACGAAAAAACTTCCTGCCCCTCTCTCTCTTAGCCTTAACCGGGAACTTTTTTCCCTTTTCTGCTGACCTCGATAAGACCTGATCCAGGCCGGGTCCAAAAAGTTGAGAGCCCTCAAAGGGTAACCTGCATAGTCGTGATCTTGACAAATGGTCTCCTTCGCATGACTTGACCCAGACAGCCCTTCTTGCGGAGTTAAGGAGGGCCGCAGACTTAGCCGTGTTCCTTACAGATTATACAGCCGCATCTGCTAAATATGCCACAGCCTTACTTATTAGCTCTAGCAAATCTGTGACTTCTTTAGAGTTACTTCCTCTAGACACATGGCTGGAAAGTCTGCCTAACCATGCATCCACATTTCTTGCTACACAAGCTGACGCTAAGGCAGGAGCCATAGCTGCGGCATTGGCATCCAATGCTCTCCTCAAGAGCGTCTTAGCCCTTCTGTCCATTTGGTCTTTTAAGTTATCGGAGTCCTCAAAAGACAAATCAGATTTCTTAGAGACCTGAGACGGGGCTGCATCTAACTTGGGGGTCTTAAAAAAAAAAAACTTCTGTTCTTCTTCCTCCCCAAAGGGAAACCTTCTCTTCCAAGTCTTGAGTCTAAGAACCTTTCCTTCTCGGTCTTTCCACTCTTTTAATATCACCTCCTTTAGAGCCTGGTGGACTGGGAACACCCTGGTTTGTGGCTTTCCCAATCCCCTGTACATCTTATCCCTGGCTGTGGCCTGAACCGGCAGTTCTGGGATATCCTCAGAGACATAATTTGCCCTGAGTAACTGCGCCATATCCTCCAAAGGAAAGAGGTGGCTACTAGCTCAAGGACTGTCACTATCCTAGCTCTCAGCCTCCGAGTTCTCCCCCTCTTCTAACGAGTCCTCCTCAGACTCCTCTGAGTCCTCGAATTCCTCTACCCCTGAAGTCACTGAGGATGGGGTTTTCTGCGAGGTTTTCAGACCCCCTATCTGAAACACCTTCCTGAGAGGAAGTATCTCCTCTAGAGGACAAGATTTCTTTGTCATCCGTCCTCTGTACTTCCTTAGTTGCTATAGTTGTCTTGAGAGATTGCAGGGTAGCCAGCATCCCAGACTGTACTACAAGGAAATCCTTCATAACCTGTGAGGTTTCCTTACTTGTCAGCTTATGAATGCATTTATAACAAAAAGGTTTAACATGGTCTGGTGGGAGCTTATCACTACAGTTCCCACACCTTTTTGTTTTGGGGGAGGGGGATTTTTTTCGCCTAACCTTGTGAGCCCCTTGAGCAGAGTCGCTAGGTTCTAAGGAGACAAAAAACATAACATCCTTAGTAGTCTCATAGTCTTTCTCCTGCCTCCCCCCATGGTGTAAGTAAGACCCCTCTTACCCCACAACTATACCAACAGGAGAGGACTCACCACCTGCAGCCTCTTCCTGGGTTAAGGGTGCAACTGTCTCCTACTCTCTATCCATACCAGTTGCTGCTTGTTCTGTACTGGGCATAATCCGGGAGGAAGGCAAGCGACAGTTGTGAGGCCTCCACCTGTCCCTCCAGAGTCTGGCTGTGTCTGCCCCTCAGACGCCAGTGAACAGCGCCATTTTGTTGGAAGGCCGCCGTCGGAAGTAGATTTTGGCCTCTAGTGCTTCCACTCCGCCATTTTGGTGTAGACCGTAAACCGGAAGTAGCTGCACCCAGAACCGGAAGTGGTAACGGCACCATCATGCTCCACCCGGGACACTTACAGCACATGAAAACAATCCCACCACCAGACCCTAGGGCAGGACCACTCTTCCTCCGTGGCCATGACCTCTGCCCAGACTCTGCTTCCTTCAACACCCCTGTACCTGACTGGGTGGAAGGAAAAAAAGGTAAGAGGAATTAGCTCACAGGAGTTCCGGGATACCCCTCTGTACCCGGGAGACTCCTTTGTCAGGGAACCCCTCTCCCCCAGCCATTGGGGCCCCCCCCCCCGAGAAGTAACTGAGCCCTGGCTGGACCCGCCACCCTCCCCGGTTTTGGCGTCCAGCCCTCAAGGGGGGGACCATCCGCTACAAGCCTCAGGTCTGTCTCAAAACAACAAACATTTCACTGCCAGGAAACACAATCAAAAACTGAGGAGATTGTGTTTCCTGTCAGGTGGACCAGTCATCTCATCTCTCAGGTTATGCCGTCCTGGAAGATGACGAGAGAAAATGTAATTTTTTGGCAAGATACTCCCAGTAGGAAATCATGTATAAAGGGATGCAGGCCCAGCAGCTTTCCTCATTAGTCTCCTGCAGCTGCCACAGCTGATTGATAATTATGAAGCCACTCCCATTACACTGACTCAGCACAGAGGAACAAACAGAGATTTCTTCAGAATAACAAGGTAGGAATCTGCAGCAAAGGTTGTTATAATCCTTGTAATGTACAGAGATCAGCCAGAGGGGAATGTTTTTGTCTCAACAAAAGTGGAGTTACGCTTTAAATAAAGTTAAAGGTATATATAAGCAAATAACAACATAAGATAAAAGTAACCTACACTAGGACATCTGCTGTCTTGAAAAAGTATTCATATCCCTTGAAATTTTCCACATGTTGTCACGTTACAACCAAAAGTACCGTAAATGTATTTTATTGGGATTTTATGTGATAGACCAACCCAAAGTGGCACATAATTGTGAAGTGGAAGGAAAATTATAAATGGTTTTCAAAATGTTTTACAAATAAATATGAGCCGCTGCTCTTTCCGGACTGCGATTGCGCGATTTAGTCACCGCTATTGTCCCCAGCCTCCTCCGCTGTCATTTGAGTAGAGAGGAGGGGACAGCGGGAGGCGGGACAATTCAGGACTAGGGGCTGGATCAGCACTGCGTGGAGAGAGGTAGCTGCCTGTCATGTTAATCGGGAGGTGATTGGCTGCTAGGAGGCGGTCCTAGCAGCCAATCACCAGTTCGCTAATATGAAAAGTTAACCCGGCAGCTCTCCGCCCCGCCCAGTGCTGCTGTGCCTTCAGTTTAGGATTGTCCCGCCTCCTGCTCTCTGCTCTGTTGAAGGAAGGAAAATACATGGAACTGTGAATGACGGGGAGCGGCGGAAAGGGGGCAGTGCTGGGTGGATATGTAAAGGGGACAATACTGTGTGTTGTGATATGTGAAGGGGCAATACTGTGTGGGGGTGATGTGTGAAGGGGGTAATACTGTGTGGGGTGATATGTGAAGGGGGCAATACTGTGTGGGGTGATAAGTGAAGGGGGCAATACTGTGTGGGGGCGATATGTGAAGGGGGTAATATGTGAAGGGGGCAATACTGTGTGGGGGTGATATGTGAAGGGGCAGTGCTGTGGTGAGGAAGATGTAAAGGGGACAAGCAGCTGCACAGAAAATAAGTAGGGGTACCATTGACTCTTAAACGCACTGAAATACAATGTGCAATTTCCAGCACATGGAAATTGCATGCTACAAACGCACCATGCAGCTGCATTTTTAAAAAGGTGCAGGACTTTTTCCTAGCAGAAAACGCAGGCACAGCAGTCCATTCAAATGAATGGACTGTCGTGCCTACACACCTGGGCTGTGATGTAAAGAATCTGAGTCCTCGCACAAAACTGCGATTCAGACCTCGGCTGCAAGAAAATTTTAGTAATCGGACCTTCGTGAATTTTAATTCAATACCCCTGATTTATACTATTCCATTGTAGCTCAGGCTGTAGCTGTAGGATCCTTGTCCTGCTGGAGTTGAACCTCCGCCCCAGTCTCAAGTCTTTTACAGACTAAGGTTTTCTTCTATGATTGCCCTGTATTTGTCTCCATCCATCTTCCCATCAGCTCTGACCATCTTCCTTTTCCCTGCTGAAGAAAAGCATCCCCAAAACATGATGCTGCTACCACCATGTTTCACGATGGGGATGGTGTGTTTGGGGTGAGTTGCAGTGTTAGTTTTCCACCACACATTTTGCTTTTAGGCCAAAAGTTCAATTTTGGTCTTATCTGACCAGATCACCTTCTTCCACGTTTGCTGTGTCCCCCACATGGCTTCTCGCAAACTGCAAATAGGACTTCTTATGGCTTTTTTTCAACAATGGTTTTCTTCTTGACACTCCTTTTAAAAAGGCCAGATTTGTGGAGGGCACCACTAATAGTTGTCCTGTGGACAGATTCTCCCACCTGAGCTGTGGATCTCTGCAGCTCCTCCAGAGTTACCATGGTACATACCACCTCTTGGCTGCTTCTCTGATGAATGCTCTCTTTGCCCGGCCTGTCAGTTTAGGTGGACGGCCATGTCTTGGTAGGTTTGCAGTTGTGCCATACTCTTTCCATTTTCGGATGATGGATAGAGCTCTGTGAGACCTTCAAACCTTGGTATATTTTTTATAACCTAACCCTGCTTTAAACTTCTCCACAACTTTATCCCTGACCTGTCTGGTGTGTTCCTTGGTCTTCATGATGCTGTTTGTCCACTAAGGTTCAACAACAACCTTCTGAGGGCTTCACAGAACAGCTGTAGTTATACTGAGATTAAATTACACACAGGTGTACTCCATTTACTAATTAGGTGACTTCCGAAGGCAATTGGCTCCACTAAGATTTTAGTTAGGGGTATCAGAATAAAGGGGGCTGAATACAAATGAATACTTTTCACATAATTATTTGTAAAAAATGTTGAAAACCATTTATAATTTTCCTTCCACTTCACAACTATGTGCCACTTTTTGTGATTTAAAGTAAGAGCGCAACCTTGTGCTAAACGAATACATTAATAACACAAAGTAAATGCCAATAGTGCCATTGACCATAAAAAAAAAAATCAATGATATAATAAATAATAATAGTCCATAGGAGATAGACGTGTATCGAGTTCATGAGCTTCAAACTCTGCAGTGCTGCTACACAAGGTTTTCAATATATGCAAAATAAAGTACCAAATACTAAGAAGATAATCCGTGTGATCCGTGCTCTCCTCTGCATGTCCCCTCGCTCACCAGAAATCCAGGACTCCCATAACAGAAACCACAAGTGCCCAGGAAGGTGGCTGGGTTCTGTGGCTCCACGAGCTGTGTCTCCAACCGTAACGTGCCTTGTTCTCAGCAAATCATCAGGGATAAATGTCAAAGAGAGCGATATAGCGTAATGCCGTCTGTTTATTGCAAAGATAACGAACAATATCCACTCACATGTTAAAACATTACAAACCGGAACCGAAAGTGGTTGTCGACCTGCGTCTCACGCCGGGAAATTGAGTAACCGTCCGCGAGACGTTATCAAAGGATATGATTCATTTGTCACCTACAGTGTTCATGCACTCAAACGCATGGAATTTCTTTACCCATTAGCGCATGAATTTATAGTTGTGTTATTCTTATTTCATGTGCCACTTTGTGTCGGTCTATCACATAAAATCCCAATAAAATACATTTACGTTTTTGGTTGCAACACGACAAGATGTGGAAAATTTCCAGGGGTATGAATATTTTTTCAAGGCACTGTAGTTAAATGCTTTCTTCTGTAAAAGAGTAGATGGGGAAAATGGTCCTAACAGAAGGATGAGAAGGTGAGATGGTTGGTTGGTGCAAGGACATCCATAAGTTTGCCCCAGCTACATCACTAACCTAGTCATAAAATGTGTTCCTCCCAGGACCTCCTGCTCTCTAGCTCCCTTGTCACCGCCTCCCATGCTCGCCTCTAGGCCCTTGTACACACGGTCGGAGATTCCGACAACCAAATCTGTCGGATCTTGTCCGAAACTGTTGCATACACACGGTCGGACAAAGTTGTCGAAAAATCCGATCTTTCAGAACGTGATGACGTAATTTCGTTACGATGGGACTACGTTCAGGCTAGTAGCCAATAGCTTTGGTCTAGGAATTTGATCTGAGCATGTGTGGCTCTTTGTCCGATCGGAATTCTCTACACATGATCGGAGTATGTCCTATCGGACCAGTTTGTCGGAAAATATTTCCAGCAAGTTGGAAAATTTGGTCCGACAGATATTCCGACGGAAACAGTCCGATGCATACCACACACAGTCGGATTATCCGACAACACGGTCCGATAGGACACATTCCGACGGATTCTCCGACCGTGTGTACAAGGGCTTGGACTTCTTCTCAGCCTCTGGATCCTCTACCCCAATCTGTCCTTCTATCTACTACTGTTCCATGAAAACCCTTCTCTCTCTCTTCAACCTAGCAACTGTACTTTTATCTTCTGCATTACCTCATCCCGCACTTGTATTGTAACTGTACTGTCAGCCCTCATGTTGTAAAGTAATGCACAAAAGGTATATAATAATATTAATAATAATGTCAATGCACCAGTGGGTTGGCCTGAGGATGGGTCAGTAGAATGGTGGGTTGATTGAATGGATTGGTTGCTGGAATGGTGGGTTGGAGGTATAATGGGTCAGTAAGATGGTTGATGTTGGGTTGGTGTTTTGGAAGATTGTGGGGTTAGTTGTTTGGGTTGTTGCTAGCTTAACAGGATGGAGGTTTGGTGAAATGAAATGTTGATGGGTTGGTTGGATGTCGTTTAGTAAGATGGTGAGTTGGTTGGATGCTGGGTTAGTAGGTCTGTGAGTTAAGCTGGCCATATACTGTAAGATTTCTCTGCTTCAGCCTTGCAGAGTGAATGCTGACAGGGCCACTCACAGCTCAAAGTGGAGCTCCACCCAAAAGGGGAAGGCCTGCTTGTTTGCTTCCTACCCCCTCCACTGCTACATTTGGCACCTTTTGGGGGGAACAGGTACCTGTTTACAGGTACTCATCCCCACTTCCGTGAGACCTCGCCACAGCAAGGCCCCCTACAAATTTGGGCCCCCTCCTCCTTCCACCGCCGCGCCATTCACAAAGTGCAGCGAGCTTTGCCAATGCGCAGAAGGGAACCGGCTGTGAAGCCGCAAGACTTCACTGCCGGTTTCCCTAACAAGGAATGGCAGTGGCAGCAGCCAAGAGCCGATTGAAAAATCAGGTGGGGTTCTGACATTGCAGGACCCCAGGACAGGTAAGTGTCCTAAAATTAAAAAAGTCAGCAGCTACAGTATTTGCAGCTCCTGATTTAAATTTTTTTTGGGGGGGGGGGGGGGGGGGGGAGAAAAAAGCTCAGCTTTAAATTTCACTTCAGCATGGTCAGCTTTACTTGAATGTTGGGTTGTAATATTGTGGTTGGGTGGAACAGTATATTGGTCGTTGGTGTATTAATGGGTTCCTGGCTCGGCGGAATGAAATGTTGATGGTTCTGTGGGTGGCTGGGATGATGGATCAGTGGATGGGTGTGTTGGGGTTATGGTGAGATTATGGGTTGCTGGGATAGGGGTTTAGTAAGGTGGTGGGATGGAAGGTTGGGGGGGATGGTTAATCAGTGGGATAACAGTTTGTTAGGTTGGTGGGATGGTGATCTGGTGGGTCGGTGAAATAGAGGCTTGGTAGGTTGGTGAATTGGCATGTGGAATGGTGAGATGATGGGTTGGTGGACAGTTATTGAGCTATAAATTGCAGAAGAAGCAACACTTCATTTGTGATGTGACATTTTTTTCTCTCCTACTCATAAACCATAACCCAGAAAGCAACAAGTTAGCTCTGTACCCAATCACAATACATTTCTAATGCAAAGTTCTTCTCCAACCATCCAAAGAAAAGACAAATTTACAAAATAACATTGAATACAAAGATGCTGCTTCTGAGCTCAGGGCTATGCAGGGTGCTTCCATACGGAATAGGGAAATTAAGTTTGTATAACCCCGTGCAATGGTTTTGTTTTACAATTATAGTGTTTCTCCATGGATCGTGTTTTATGGAGGATTTTAGCCCCATCAGCCAGGATGGTAGTGGATGCGGCAGACAACGCAACAACGGGTCTTAGGGGTCCAACTAAATTGCGAATACCCCCCGGCCACCAGGACACTGCATACTTCTAGTGCAGATGAAAAGCAAAAGCAGGGATCCTTCTTCCTGATGAATGGACAAGAAAGCATACGTCGCCAGGACACCAGGGATCCATGTAAAAGTTCAAAAGAACTTAATAAACCAATCACATCATATTAAGTGCAATGTTTCAGAGTCGTGCAGGACCCCTTTTATCAGGCATAGGCTTTTTTGTACTTTGACCACTGCTGCTCCTGTAACATACCCCAGATCCGCTTTTCTCAACCTTTTCAACGGAGGAACTCTTGAAATAATTTTCCAGTTTTTGAAGCCCTGCTTAAAACGACTATACCCACTACACAAGATACATTAGTGTGATGGTCAGTGGGAAGAATGGTCCTTACACTTGTGGTCATTGGGAAGAATGGTCCTTACACTTGTGGTCATTGGGAAGAATGGTCCTTACACTTGTGGTCATTGGGAAGAATGGTCCTTACACTTGTGGTCATTGGGAAGAATTACCCCCATACAGAAAAGTTAAAAAGGTCAGTGGGGACTTTAAAAATGGAAGATTTCCCTTCCCAGGCATCAGATTCCCAGGTTCCTTATGGCAGGGGTAGGCAACCTGGGGCCCTCCAGCTGTTGTGGTGCTACATTTCCCATGAGGCATTGCAAGGCTGGCAGTTACAATTACTCCCAGAGGCATGATGGGACTTGTAGTTCTGCAACAGCTGGAGGGCGCCGGGTTGCCTACCCCTGTCTTATGGGACCGGCAGACGTGAAAAGTATTTTTCCATGGGACTCCTTTTTTGGCAACTTTCTTGCCAAGTCTTGGTTACGTCCAACCAAGTCATTCACGTTACCCTACCCATTATTCTGCACAATAACCTTCCCACTGTATATGACCTGTAGATTACCCTCTATACCTCCCGATCCCTCTTTATATGACCTGCACATTACCCTCTATACCTCCCGATCCCTCTTTATATGACCTGCACATTTAACCCCTCAATGCTGGCATTTCCAAAAAATTGCTGCAAAAAATTGGATCGCTTAGTGATGGAAGTTATACTGTCCTGTTTTTTGTTTTTTCTAATGAAAATGAAGGTTTTTCCTTTAATTAATAAAAAATAAAAGCCAAGTGGTTATTAAAGCGATTCTAAAGTAATTTTTTTAAATTAAAATAAAAAATGTTATTCTTACCTGCTGTGTGGTATTCCATAGAGCGGTCTCTTACTCCCTTTTCTGGATTCCCAACCAGCACTGAAGCAAAGTGGGTTTTTTACCTTCACGCATAGAATGCTCGAAGGTAAATAAAACCTTAAGGCTTTAGAACCACTTTAAGGTAAAAAAAAAAAAAAAAAAAAAAAAAATAAAAGATTTTACTTTAGAACCACTTTAAATACCACCAGAAGAGAGCGCTGTCTCAGAAAATAAATTTAAATTGTTTGGTTACATTGTTGAAAGACGGAGTTGTTGTCAGTCAAAGTATCACAGCACTGAAAACTACAGATAAAGGTGCCGACCCCGAGAGAGGACAGGTCCACTTCATAGCTGCTCAGCCAGTTAAAAGATTCTAATGGAAAGAAATATCTGAACTCAAAACAATTCAGCAAGATCTCTTCATTCCACAGACAAACTGCTTGCAAACACAATATTTATTTGTGTCGTGTCAGAACATGGTTAAAAAAAAAAAAAAAAAAAAAACGACAAGATTTATATATTTTACATCCCAGTAAGAAAATAACGATCTTTCCATAAACAAGACATTTTACAAAATTTAGGATTAGTAATCCTGTCACATGTATAGTACATCAGATCAGACGTGTCAGTGAGGTATTATCGTGTCGTTATTCACAGGGGAGGCGCCCCCTGGCAGTGAGACGGAGAAGTGCATTGAGACCGGTACGTGATCCGACAGTCCTGCCAATTGTGTGATGAACTGGAACTTGTTCACAGCCTTGAAAAGCAATACGAAGAACAATCAGGAATTGTGAGAGCAGACAGGGAACAATACAAAATTATAATCAACTGACCAGTGTTTGTAAGAAAACCATACCATGTGCACCCACAGGGATGGTCAATTAGAAATAAACAGTATACAGTGGTGTGAAAAAGTGTTTGCCCCCTTCCTCATTTCCTGTTCCTTTGCATGTTTGTCACACTTAAGTGTTTCGGAACATCAAACCAATTTAAACAATAGTCAAGGACAACACAAGTAAACACAAAATGCAATTTGTAAATGAAGGTGTTTATTATTAAAGGTGAAAAAAAATCCAAACCATCATGACCCTGTGTGAAAAAGTGATTGCCCCTCTTGTTAAAACATACTATAACTGTGGTTGTCCACACCTGAGTTCAATTTCTCTAGCCACACCCAGGCCTGATTATTGCCACACCTGTTCACAATCAAGGCATCACTTAAATAGGAGCTGCTTGACACAGTGAGGTCCACCAGAAGATCCTTAAAAGCTACACATCATGCCGAGACCCAAAGAAATTCAGGAACAATTGAGAAAGAAAGTATACACCTTTGCTTAGGGTAACCTCCGCCCGTTAACCACGCAAATAAAAAGGCGCTCAGCATCAAATGATATGCTTTCTACCTGGGAGCTGTGGAATTTAAGCAGCTGTTTTAAAAGGCATTAAATCAATAAAACCACTAGAAAACGTTAAATAGACATCTACAAGATAAATGAATGAATCAATTCACCCGTAGAAGCAACAGCGCATATTCCTCTATAGAGAGAAAAAAATATATATATGTTATTTGTTCTAGTGCAAACTATTGTTCTACGGAAAGCACGTGTATCCTCCACAATATAGTCATACAAAATAGTTATTGTCCATGATAACTGTCCATATGTCCAGATTATGGTGAATAATCAAGATGGTTCCAGGAAAAGAGGAACTGAAACAGATTACCTATTTCAGTCCATAAACAAAATAAGAAGCAAAACTGAAACAAAGTATCCTGGTACAGATCATAAGGGGTATACGATGCAATCCTTCCTTAACGTGATTAACCACTTGCTTACTGGGCACTTAAACCCCCCTCAGTCCCAGACCAATTTTCAGCTTTCAGCGCTGATGCACTTTGAATGACAATTGCGCGGTCATACAACACTGTACCCAAATGAAATTTTTATCATTTTTTTCCCACAAATAGAGCTTTCTTTTGGTGGTATTTAGTTACAGCTCGGAGTTTTATTTTTTGCTAAACAAACAAAAAAAGATGCAAAAAAAAAAAAAAAAAAAAACATGTTTTAATAGTTTGTTATAAAATTTTGCAAACGGGTCATTTTTCTCCTTCATTGAAGTGCGCTGATTAGGCGGCACTGATGGGCTGCATTGGTGGGCACTGATGGGCTGCATTGGTGGGCACTGATGGGCTGCATTGGTGGGCACTGATAGGCTGCACTGGTGGGCACTGATAGGCATAGTTAAGGCGGCACTAATAGGCACAGATAAGGCGGCACCGATGGGCACAGATAAGGCGGCACTGATGGGCAAAGATGGGCACAGATAAGATGGCACGGATGGGTGGCACGGATAAGTGGCACGGATGGGTGGCACGGATGGGCACTGATAGGTACCACAGATAGATGGGACTGATGGGCACTGATAGGTGGCACTGCTGGGCACTGATGGGCGGCACTGCTGGGCACTGATGGGCGGCACTGCTGGGCACTGATGGGCGGCACTGGGGTGCAGCACCTTTGAGGCAGATTTTGGGTGGCACTGTGGGTGGCACTGCTGGGTGGCACTGTGGGTGGCACTGTGGGCACTGCTGGGTGGCACTGTGGGCACTGCTGGGTGGCACTGTGGGCACTATGGGCACTGCTGGGTGGCACTGACAGGGGGGCACTTACTTTATTTCAGGATGGCACTGCGGGTGGCAGGTGGGCACTGGCAGGGGGCAGGTGTCCGTTTAAATTGCTGGCCGTGATCGGGACTGATGTCCCGAACACGGCCGCCGGCGATCGGCTTTTTTTTTTTCTCCTCGCGCTGTCAGTGCGAGGAGGAATACTAGCCGATTACCGGCTCCGTTTTATCACATGATCAGCTGTCATTGGCTGACAGCTGATCACGTGATAAGGGGTCGGGATCGACCCCTTACACGGATCGGTGATCAGGCGAGTCTCACGGACTCGCCGATCACAGAGCGCGCCGCGCGCGCCCCTCAGGGGGCGCGCAGGCCGCTCGTAACCGGGACTACGTCAATAGACGTAGTCCCGGAAATGTGGGTCCGCGCTGTTGCCGTCATTTTGCAATAGCGCGGATCCCAAGTGGTTAAACTTCCAACAGTGAAATGCAGTGTTCCCAAATTTGCTGGGGTACAATCTCAGGCATGAGGCGACCCCCCTTAGTTATATTCTTACCAGATGTGCCTGGTTATGCGGGCTCTCAGATATTACTCCTCATCGGCTGGATCTCATCCGCTTCATAAGTGCCGGGTAATTCAAGATCTTCTAGCTGGAGGAGAGAAGAAGAAGGAGGGCACAGCCTGCAGCCTGATAGAAGATCTTGAATTACCCGGCACTTATGAAGCGGATGAGATCCAGCCGATGAGGAGTAATATCTGAGAGCCCGCATAACCAGGCACATCTGGTAAGAATATAACTGAGGGGGGTCGCCTCATGCCTGAGATTGTACCCCAGCAAATTTGGGAACACTGCATTTCACTGTTGGAAGTTTAATCACGTTAAGGAAGGATTGCATCGTATACCCCTTATGATCTGTACCAGGATACTTTGTTTCAGTTTTGCTTCTTATTTTGTTTATGGACTGAAATAGGTAATCTGTTTCAGTTCCTCTTTTCCTGGAACCATCTTGATTATTCACCATAATCTGGACATATGGACAGTTATCATGGACAATAACTATTTTGTATGACTATATTGTGGAGGATACACGTGCTTTCCGTAGAACAATAGTTTGCACTAGAACAAATAACATATATATATTTTTTTCTCTCTATAGAGGAATATGCGCTGTTGCTTCTACGGGTGAATTGATTCATTCATTTATCTTGTAGATGTCTATTTAACGTGAGAAAGAAAGTAATTGAGATCTATCAGTCTGGAAAGGGTTAAAGCCATTTCCAAAGCTTTGGGAATCCAGCGAACCACAGTGAGAGCCATTATCCACAAATGGCGAAGACATGGAACAGTGGTGAACCTTCCCAGGAGTGGCCGGCCGCCCAAAATTACCCCAAGAGCGCAGCGACGACTCATCCAAGAGGTCACAAAAGACCCCACAACAACGTCCAAGGAACTGCAGGCCTCACTTGCCTCAGTTAAGGTCAGCGTTCATGCCTCCACCATCAGGAAAAGACTGGGCAAAAATGGCCTGCATGGCAGAGTTCCAAGGAGAAAACCACTGCTGAGCAAAAAGAACATCAAAGCTCGTCTCAATTTCTCCACAACACATCTTGATGATCCCCAAGACTTTTGGGACAACATTCTGTGGACCGATGAGACAAAAGTGGAACTCTTTGGAAGGTGTGTGTCCAAGTATATCTGGCGTAGAAGGAACACTGCATTTCATAAAAAGAACATTATACCAACAGTAAAATATGGTGGTGGTAGTGTGATGGTCTGGGGCTGTTTTGCTGCTTCAGGACCTGGAAGACTTGCCGTGATAAAAGGAACTATGAATTCTGCTGTCTACCAAGAGATCCTGAAGGAGAATGTCCGACCATCTGTTCGTGTACTCAAGCTGAAACGAACTTGGGTTCTGCAGCAGGACAATGATCCTAAACACACCAGCAAGTCCACCACCGAATGGCTGAAGAAAAACAAAATGAAGACTTTGGAGTGGCCTAGCCAAAGTCCTGACCTGAATCCTATTGAGATGTTGTGGTATGACCTTAAAAAGACCGTTCATGCTCGAAAACCCTCTAATGTAACTGAATTAGGACAATTCTGCAAAGATGAGTGGGCCAAAATTCCTCCAGGACGCTGTAAAAGCCTCATTGCACGTTATCTCAAACGATTGGTTGCAGTTGTTGCTGCTAAGGGTGGCCCAACCAGTTATTAGGTTTAGGGGGCAATCACTTTTTCACACAGGGCCATGATGGTTTGGATTTTTTTTCACCTTTAACCACTTTCAGACCGGACCATTTTGCTGGTAAATGACCAGAGGTCTTTTTACACTTTGGCACTGCGCTGCTTTAACTGGTAATTGCGCGGTCATGCAATGTTGTACCCAAACAAAATTTGCGTCCTTTTCTTCCCACAAATAGAGCTTTCTTTTGATGGTATTTGATTGCCTCTGCGATTTTTATTTTTTGCGATATAAACGTAAAAAGACCGCAAATTTTGAAAAAAAATGATATTTTCTACTTTTTGTTATTAGAAAAATCCAATAAACTCAATTTTAGTCATACATTTAGGCCAAAATGTATTCAGCCACATGTCTTTGGTAAAAAAAAAGTCAATAATTGTATATTTATTGGTTTGCGCAAAAGTTGTCACATCTACAAACTAAGGTACGTTTTCTGGAATTTACGCAGCTTTTAGTTTACGACTGCCTATCTCATTTCTTGAGGTGCTAAAATGGCAGGGCAGTACAAAACCCCCCCAAATGACCCCATTTTGGAAAGTAGACCCCCTAAGGAAATTGATAAGAGGCATGTTGAGCCCATTGAATATTTTATTTTTTTGCCTCAAGCGATTGAATAATGACAAAAAAAAAAATTTTTTTTTTTTTTTTACACAAAGTTGTCACTAAATGATATATTGCTCACACATGCTATGGGCGTATGTGAAATGACACCCCAAAATAAATTCTGCTGCTTCTCCTGAGTATGGGGATACCACATATGTGGGACTTTTTGGGAGCCTAGCCGCGTACGGGGCCCCGAAAACCAAGCACCGCCTTCAGGCTTTCTAAGGGCGTTACAGTTTTGAAGGCCATAAAATGCCAAGATGGCACAAACCCCCCCCCAAATGACCCCATTTTGGAAAGTAGACACCCCTAAATTTAGGGGTACACTAGTGAGACTAGGTAATAAATGGCGGGTGCCCTGAAACTATAAAAAAATAACTAACCAACCAGCGTCACCTGTAACAGTTATATGGTGATCACTGGTGAAAGGGTTAACTAGGGGGCAATTAGGGGGCTTTATGCGGTAGTATATGGGGGTCCCTGGCGCTATAAAAAGCTGCAGCGAACCTAAATACCTACCTGCCTAACTAGCGTCACCTGTGACACTAATACAGCGATCAGAAAAACGATCGCTTATTAGGCTGGGTTCACACTGGAGCGATGCGGGAACGCCACGAATGCGCGGCGGGTTCCCGCATCGCATGCCTCCCGGCGGCAGTTCACACTGCCCTATGCGAACTGCTGGGAGTGTCAGTGAAATGTTACTGACACCCCCAGATCAGTTCGCATATCGCAGTGCGATCTGCAAACTCGGATCGCATGGTGTGAACACCCATGCGATCCGATTCTGCTGCGGGCCAAAAAAAGGGTCCCGTGCGAATTTGCGGCGGGTGCGGCGGGTGCGGCGAATGGCTGAACTCGAATCGCACAGAGATCGGATGTGATTTGCACTGCAGTGCGGTGCGAATCACATCCGTTCTCATAAACCGCTGCAATGTGAACCCAGCCTTAGTGACACTGGCGACGGGGGGTGATCACGGGGTTAAACCTTTATTGGGGGGGTTAGGGGGGTACCTTAGAACTAAAGGGGGCTAACCCTAACTGCCCTAACAGTTATTAGTCACAAATGACACCCGCCGGGTGATCAGGGGGTTAAACCTTTATTAGGTAATAAATGGCGGGTGCCCTGAAACTATAAAAAAATAACTAACCAACCAGCGTCACCTGTAACAGTTATATGGTGATCACTGGTGAAAGGGTTAACTAGGGGGCAATCAGGGGGCTTTATGCGGTAGTATATGGGGGTCCCTGGCGCTATAAAAAGCTGCGGCGAACCTAAATACCTACCTGCCTAACTAGCGTCACCTGTGACACTAATACGGCGATCAGAAAAATGATCGCTTATTAGGCTGGGTTCACACTGGAGCAATGCGGAAACGCCGCGAATGCGCGGCGGGTTCCCGCATCGCATGCCTCCCGGCGGCAGTTCACACTGCCCTATGCGAACTGCTGGGAGTGTCAGTGAAATGTTACTGACACCCCCAGATCAGTTCGCATATCGCAGTGCGATCTGCAAACTCGGATCGCATGGTGTGAACACCCATGCGATCCGATTCTGCTGCGGGCCAAAAAAAGGGTCCCGTGCGAATTTGCGGCGGGTGCGGCGGGTGTGGCGGGTGCGGCGAATGGCTGAACTCGAATCGCACAGAGATCGGATGTGATTTGCACTGCAGTGCGGTGCGAATCACATTCGTTCTCATAAACCGCTGCAATGTGAACCCAGCCTTAGTGACACTGGCGACGGGGGGTGATCACGGGGTTAAACCTTTATTGGGGGGGTTAGGGGGGTACATTAGAACTAAAGGGGGCTAACTCTAACTGCCCTAACAGTTATTACAGTCACAAATGACACCAATGCAAAAAAAAAAAAAAAAAATGACATTGGTGTCACTGTGACTGGGGGGCAGGGGTAATTGGGGGGGTGATCGGGGGGTAAAGGGGGGGTGTGAGTGTGCCTGGCATGTTCTACTGTGTGTGTGAGTGTTGGTGCAACTTACTGATCCGCTCTCCTCCGTGTCGGAACGAAAAATACCGACACGGAGGAGAGAATACATCACTTCCTCTCCTGTGTTTACATTACAGGAGAGGAAGTGATGTCACCGGGGATTTCTATTCGTCGGGAGCGATCGCGAGGGGGTGGCCATGAATGAATGGCCGTCCCCTCGTCCGGGATCGCTCCCGCACGAATACCGACCGCCGCAGGCACCGGGCGGGGGCCCGATCGGGCCCCCGACCCGCGGGAGGCAAGGGACGTACATGTATGTCCTTATGCCTGCCCGTGCCATTGTACCGACGTACATCGGCGTGCGGCGGTCGGCAACTGGTTAATAATAAACACCTTCATTTACAAATTGCATTTTGTGTTTACTTGTGTTGTCCTTGACTATTGTTTAAATTGGTTTGATGTTCCGAAACACTTAAGTGTGACAAACATGCAAAGGAACAGGAAATGAGGAAGGGGGCAAACACTTTTTCACACCACTGTATCTGAAAATAAAGATCCATATTCTTGTGGTAAAGCTCTGTGAACTGAGCCCTATATGCACTACTTTGGTATCTTCATAATAACAAAGTGTCTACAATCTCTATAGAATTGGACAGCCCTATGCAATCACCTTAAGACTGAAGATCCCTATCCTTGTGTTAAAGCTCTGTGAATTGAGCCATATAGGCATTGCTTTGATCTCTTAGTAATAACAAAGTGACTACAATCTCCATAGGGCTGGACAGCCCTGCGCAACCTCCATAGGGCTGGACAGTCCTATGCAATCACCTTAAGACTGAAGATACCTATTCATGTGACTACACTCTCCACAGGATTGGGCAGCCCTGTGCAATCTCCGCAAGATTGGGCAGCCCTGTGCAATCTCCGCAAGATTGGGCAGCCCTGTGCAATCTCCGCAAGATTGGGCAGCCCTGTGCAATCTCCGCAAGATTGGGCAGCCCTGTGCAATCTCCGCAAGATTGGGCAGCCCTGTGCAATCTCCGCAAGATTGGGCAGCCCTGTGCAATCTCCGCAAGATTGGGCAGCCCTGTGCAATCTCCGCAAGATTGGGCAGCCCTGTGCAATCTCCGCAAGATTGGGCAGCCCTGTGCAATCTCCGCAAGATTGGGCAGCCCTGTGCAATCTCCGCAAGATTGGGCAGCCCTGTGCAATCTCCGCAAGATTGGGCAGCCCTGTGCAATCTCCGCAAGATTGGGCAGCCCTGTGCAATCTCCGCAAGATTGGGCAGCCCTGTGCAATCTCCGCAAGATTGGGCAGCCCTGTGCAATCTCCGCAAGATTGGGCAGCCCTGTGCAATCTCCGCAAGATTGGGCAGCCCTGTGCAATCGCCGCAAGATTGGGCAGCCCTGTGCAATCGCCGCAAGATTGGGCAGCCCTGTGCAATCGCCGCAAGATTGGGCAGCCCTGTGCAATCGCCGCAAGATTGGGCAGCCCTGTGCAATCTCCGCAAGATTGGGCAGCCCTGTGCAATCTCCGCAAGATTGGGCAGCCCTGTGCAATCTCCGCAAGATTGGGCAGCCCTATGCAATCTCCACAATATTGGACAGCCCTATGCAATGTCCCAAAATGCAGTCTCCACAGGATTGGACAGCCCTATGCAATCTCCACAGGATTGGACAGCCCTATGCAATCCCCTTAAAGCGGTAGTAAAGCCTGCTTTGTGGTTTTTACCTACAGGTAAGCCTATAATAAGGCTTACCTGTAGGTAAAATGAAGATTTCCCAAACGTGCACCATTTAGGAGATATTCACCCTGGCAGTGAGACGGAGAAGTGCATCGAGACCAGAATGTGACCCGACAGTCCTACCAATCGTGTGATGAACTGGAACTTGTTCACAGCCTTGAAACGGAATACAAAGCACAATCTGGAATTGTGAGGCGTGAGCAAACAGGGAATATTAGAAAATAATTATCAACTGACCAGTGTTTGTAGGAAAAAACATACCCTGTGTACCCACAGGGCTGGTAAATTCCAGATATAAAGTATATCTGAAAATAAAGATCCCCATTCTTGTGTTAAAGCTCTGTGAATTGAGCCCTAGATTCAGTACTTTGGTATCTTAGTAACAACAAAGTGACTACAATCTTCATAAGACTGGACAGCCCCATGCAATCTTCAAAGGATTAGACAGCCCCATGCAATCTCTAAAGGATTGGGCAGCCCTATGCAATCTTCAAAGGATTAGACAGCCCTATGCAATCTTCAAAGGACTGGACAACCCTATGCAATCTCCAAAGGACTGGACAACCCTATGCAATCTCCAAAGGACTGGACAACCCTATGCAATCTCCAAAGGACTGGACAACCCTATGCAATCTCCAAAGGACTGGACAACCCTATGCAATCTCCAAAGGACTGGACAACCCTATGCAATCTCCAAAGGACTGGACAACCCTATGCAATCTCCAAAGGACTGGACAACCCTATGCAATCTCCAAAGGACTGGACAACCCTATGCAATCTCCAAAGGACTGGACAACCCTATGCAATCTCCAAAGGACTGGACAACCCTATGCAATCTCCAAAGGACTGGACAACCCTATGCAATCTCCAAAGGACTGGACAACCCTATGCAATCTCCAAAGGACTGGACAACCCTATGCAATCTCCAAAGGACTGGACAACCCTATGCAATCTCCAAAGGACTGGACAACCCTATGCAATCTCCAAAGGACTGGACAGCCCTATGCAATCTCCAAAGGACTGGACAGCCCTATGCAATCTCCAAAGGACTGGACAGCCCTATGCAATCTCCAAAGGACTGGACAGCCCTATGCAATCTCCAAAGGACTGGACAGCCCTATGCAATCTCCAAAGGACTGGACAGCCCTATGCAATCTCCAAAGGACTGGACAGCCCTATACAATCTCCAAAGGACTGGACAGCCCTATACAATCTCCAAAGGACTGGACAGCCCTATACAATTTCCAAAGGACTGGACAGCCCTATACAATCTCCAAAGGACTGGACAGCCCTATACAATCTCCAAAGGACTGGACAGCCCTATACAATCTCCAAAGGACTGGACAGCCCTATACAATCTCCAAAGGACTGGACAGCCCTATACAATCTCCAAAGGACTGGACAGCCCTATACAATCTCCAAAGGACTGGACAGCCCTATACAATCTCCAAAGGACTGGACAGCCCTATACAATCTCCAAAGGACTGGACAGCCCTATACAATCTCCAAAGTATTGGACAGCCCTATGGAATCGCCAAAGGATTGGACAGCCCTATACAATCTCCAAAGGACTGGACAGACCTATACAATCTCCAAAGGATTGGACAGCCCTATACAATCTCCAAAGGATTGGACAGTTCTATGCAATCTCCAAAGGATTAGACAGCCCTATGGAATTTTCTAAGGCTAGGACAGTTCTGCACAGTGTCCATAGTATAGGACAGACCTATACAATCTCCATAGGATAGGACAGACCTATACAATCTCCATAGGATAGGACAGACCTATACAATCTCCATAGGATAGGACAGACCTATACAATCTCCATAGGATAGGACAGACCTATACAATCTCCATAGGATAGGACAGACCTATACAATCTCCATAGGATAGGACAGACCTATACAATCTCCATAGGATAGGACAGACCTATACAATCTCCATAGGATAGGACAGACCTATACAATCTCCATTAGATTGTCTTAAGCAATCCCATAGGATAGGAAAGCCTGCTGCAAAATCTCCATAGGTTAGACCCATAGATTCTCCATAGAACAGAACAACCCCATAAAACCCCCATGGGATATATACCTATACAACTGCCATAGGATATGACATCCTTATATATTCTCCATAGGATAGGCTGCACCTATACAATTTCCATAGGATAGGACAGCCTCATACAATAGGATAAACCCATGCAATCTCCATAGGATAAAACAGACTTATCCAGTCTTCATAGGAAAGGACTGTCTCATACATTCGCCAGAGGAAAAGGCGAGCCCCAAACATTCTCCATGGGTTAGGATAGATCCATATAATCCCCATAGGATAGGATAGCCTTATACAATCTCTAAAAAGTAGCCCTATACATTCTCAGAACACAGACATGTGTCTCACCAGAGAAAGTAAGGAATCGGATTCTCTGTATAAGATATAATCTATTCTCCGCCCTGTCCAGTGTGCATCACTCCCATCGATTCCTTCAGGAAGAGGTGGAGCCACGTACAATCTTCGCTCGGCGTCTGAATCCAGGGTCCTGCAACAGAACATGGAGTGAGATTCCTGGATTAACATGACAAGTAAAATAATATCTCACTGATTCCCAATGATCCCCATCTCACCTCTTTAGACTGGCTGGAGTGTTGACAGCCTCATGGTATAGACAGTCCCATCTGAGGAGGGTGCCTGGGACAAACAAGAAGCCATTGTTAGAGGTCTGCATCCAGAGGACCCAACATAAACCTTCAAACACCAATCTGAGTCACTGTAATTCACCCATTTGCCACGATAAAACTCCAAATTCAGCCATTCTTAAAGCAAAGCTTCAGTCCTTTTTAGTTTATTATTTAATAAACAGCCACTCACCTGTCCCAGAATCCAGTGATGTGCTCACCCGAACCGTCGCTTCTCTCCCTCGAGACTGCATTTGAACTGTGGGCACCCGGCTGTGACAGTTTGTGGCTTCACAGCCGGTTGTGCACCGCCCATGTGTGAGTTGTGCTGTGTGTGAATGGTCCGACAGACTTCTGGGACCTGTGACATGTCCCAGAAGACTGCAGGGAGTGAGGGGGAGGGTAGAACTTCTGCTTGGATCACCTGTGGGAGCAGTTACCCACTCCCCCATCCAAATAAAATGACATGCAAAAATGCTTTACATACTAATGTGGCCGGGGGGGGGGGTGCTTAAAGCAGAACTTCCCCTTTTGGGTGGAGCGCTGCTTTTATGTACTCTCAGTTCTCTTATTTAAAATAAAAATGCCTGTCTTTCATATAATAGGAACACTTTATAAATGAGAACATGATTGAGATGATGGCAGGCAGATCTTGTCCTTCTTAGCCAGACTTTGCCTGTACCTGATACAATTCCAGATACTGTACTATTCCCCTTGGATAGGATAGGACAGGATATACAAGCTTCATAGGGCTGGATAGCCCTATACAAGCTTCATAGGGCTGGATAGCCCTATACAAGCTTCATAGGGCTGGATAGCCCTATACAAGCTTCATAGGGCTGGATAGCCCTATACGAGCTCCATAGGGCTGGATAGCCCTATACGAGCTCCATAGGGCTGGATAGCCCTATACGAGCTCCATAGGGCTGGATAGCCCTATACAAGCTCCATAGGGCTGGATAGCCCTATACAAGCTCCATAGGGCTGGATAGCCCTATACAAGCTCCATAGGGCTGGATAGCCCTATACAAGCTCCATAGGGCTGGATAGCCCTATACAAGCTCCATAGGGCTGGATAGCCCTATACAAGCTCCATAGGGCTGGATAGCCCTATACAAGCTCCATAGGGCTGGATAGCCCTATACAAGCTCCATAGGGCTGGATAGCCCTATACAAGCTCCATAGGGCTGGATAGCCCTATACAAGCTCCATAGGGCTGGATAGCCCTATACAAGCTCCATAGGGCTGGATAGCCCTATACAAGCTCCATAGGGCTGGATAGCCCTATACAAGCTCCATAGGGCTGGATAGCCCTATACAAGCTCCATAGGGCTGGATAGCCCTATACAAGCTTCATAGGACTGGATAGCCCTATACAAGCTTCATAGGACTGGATAGCCCTATACAAGCTTCATAGGCAAGGCAAGACCCATACAATCTTCTAAGGGCTGGATAGCCCTATACAATCTTCATAGGGCTGGATAGCACTATACAAGCTTCATTAGGATAGGATGGCCCTATACAAGCTTCATTAGGACAGGGTGGCCCTATACAAGGTTCATTAGGACAGGATGGCCCTATACAAGGTTCATTAGGACAGGATGGCCCTATGCAAGCTTCATAGGCAAGGAGAGCCCTATACAATTCTTTATAGTACAGGAGAGCCCTATACAAGCTTCAAAGGACAGGAGAGCCCTATACAAGCTTCAAAGGGCTGGATAGCCCTATACAATCTTCATAGGGCTGGATAGCCCTATACAATCTTCATAGGGCTGGATAGCCCTATACAATCTTCATAGGGCTGGATAGCCCTATACAATCTTCATAGGGCTGGATAGCCCTATACAATCTTCATAGGGCTGGATAGCCCTATACAATCTTCATAGGGCTGGATAGCCCTATACAATCTTCATAGGGCTGGATAGCCCTATACAATCTTCATAGGGCTGGATAGCCCTATACAATCTTCATAGGGCTGGATAGCCCTATACAATCTTCATAGGGCTGGATAGCCCTATACAAGCTTCATTAGGACAGGGTAGCCCTTTACAGGCTTCATAGACAAGGAGAGCCCTATACATTCTTTATAGGATAGGAGAGCCCTATACATTCTTTATAAGATAGGAGAGCCCTATACATTCTTTATAAGATAGGAGAGCCCTTTACAAATCTTTTTAGGACAGGAGAGTCCTATACAATCTTCATAAGGCTGGATAGCCCTATACAAACTGTCACAGGATAAAATAGCCCAATACACTCTTCATAGGATAGCATAGCACTATACAATTGCCATAGGATAGCTGAATACAATTTCCATAGAATTGGATAACACTATACAGTCTTTATAGAACAAGATAGCCCTATACAATCTCATGGAATATGAAAGGAGGACGACGCTTGTTTAGGGCTATCCTGCCCTATATAAATTGCATTGTGCTTTCCTATCTTGTCCAGATTTTAAGGGGCTATCCAATCTTATAAACACTATATAGGGGGAAGAAGGGGAATGGTACCATCATGGACTATCATACCTGGAACTGGATTACATATGTAATTTAAAGGCCAGTCATGTATTCTCTGGGTCTCTTTGTGCTACAGACCCACAATGACTGCAGGGAAGGGCCAGCAGGATTCTCCATATGATTTCTGAAAACATCCCAGCACCCTGCCTCAGTACGCTTCTCAAGAGCCTTCAGCCCTGATGTAAGCAGTGGGCTGGCTCTTGAGAGGAGTTATGTAATTATCAACATGCCCTGACGGATGGATGTCAGTCTGAAGGGCTGGGCATTCCTAAGTAGCATATCTGCATACAGACCACCCTGGGTAACACCCACATATGATGCTGAAACTATGATTAAAGCACTAGTAAACCTCTTTTTTTTTTTTAAACCCTGCAAGGTAGAGGCCTTATGTGCTAGTATGCATCGTATACTAGCACATTATAAAAATACTTACCTTAAAACAAAGCCCTCCAACAAAGCGTTGTCACCACCGACAGGCACTTCCATCTTCACCCAGCCTTGCTTCTGGGTTCAAGGCCTGATTGGCTACTCCGCGATGATGTCACTCCCACAAATGCGTGTGGGAGTCACGGACTGCAGCACAGAGCTCTGAAGGGACAGCACGGGTATACTGTCCATTCAGAGCACATGCGCCAGTGACGTCACTGGCTACATGCTGCGTGGTTTAGGAGATATTCACAGTACCTACAGTAAAGCATTATTATAGGCTTGCCCATAGGTACAAGTTTACAAAAAAGGGTTTACTTCCACTTTAAGGCGCCATTCACACTCGTACGACTCCAAAGTCGCACAACTTTGCCGCAACTTTGGATGGGTGCGACTTGCATGCGACTTGTCCCTCTGCAAAGTTGGACCCACTGTTGCATGTAAAACATTCAGGTACGACTTTCATGCAACTTTTAAAAGTTAACATTGCAGCCTGAGGCCCTCAAATTGCATGCAGTTGCTGTGACTTTAAAGTGGTTGTAAATCCATCCAAAAAAAATAATCCCGCAAGACAAAAAGGCATAACGAGCTAGTATGCGATGCATATGAAATACTTACCTTAGATCGAAGCTGGTGCAGTGGTCCCTGTACACCGCTGTGACCGGCAACATGTCTCCAGAATGTTACTTCCAGGTTTGCGGCCTCCGGCGCTGTGATTGCCCGGAGTTGCGATGACGTCACCCCCACGCATGTGCGCGGGAGCCACCGGTAATGGCACATCAGCTAAAGCAATGGCACAAACGAGCCGTTGCTTCAGTGAGCATGTGCCGATGACTCCAGCACATGCTGATACAGTGAATATCTGCTGTGCAGGTATAGGAGATATCCACAGGTAAGCCTCAATATAGGCTTACCTGTAGTGAAAAGTGGTTTGTAAGGGTTTACAACCACCATAAGTCTCACATATATGAATGGTTCACATTGACAGGTCACATGACAAGCTGAACAAATGTGAATGGGGTGTAAAAGACGTGAAATACAATAAATGAAAGGGGTGGGGAGAGGGGAGTTTTTCTAGTTATATAGTCATATAGTATAGTTAGTAAGGTTGAATAAAGACACCAGTCTATCCTGAGTGAGGTGTCTACAATTGTCCCTATCCCTGTACATTGCACACTCACATCGATCCCTACCCTCAAGGAGCCCACAAGCCAAGGTCCCCATTCTTATACTAGGGCCAATTTTGGACAGAAGTCAATTAACCTACCTGCATGTCTTTAGAGTGTGGTAGGAAACCGGAGTACCCGGAGGAAACCCACACAGGCAGAACATGCAAATTCCAGGCAGGTAGTGTCCTGGTTGGGATTCAAACTTTTACTGCTAGGCGAGAGTGCTAACCACTATACCACTGTGCTGCCCTTTACATTTTTTAGTTGTTGACCTGGAAGGGACATCACGTGTTTGTGTTTTTTGAGCCCCCCTAAAATTTACTTTTATTGTGTTTTTTTTTTTTTTTTTTTTACATGAATGTTGTGTTTCCTAGACCTTTGGGGTAATATCATGTGACATAAAAAAATTGAAACTACCATTATTTTATTCTCTAGGGTGTCTGCATTCAGAAAACATAGAATGTTTGGGGGGGGGGGTTATGTAATCTTCAGTCCTAAAATTATTTAAATATGTGCAAAAAATGCAAAAACAGGCTGTGAAAGGGATAAAAGCATAAGTTCACCTTCAGGAAGGTGTCTTCTACTGGAAGGGTTTGGAAGGCAGAATGCACCATTAGGCGGAGGCACCCAGGCGGCCCATTACAGGGTGGTGGTGATAAAAATGGTTAGCTGCCTATTTTGTTTTTACTACCCCACTGCCCCCAGTGTCAGCTCATCTTTTGTGTCAGTGTTGGGTAGAAAAAAAAAAAAAAAAAAGTTTCATGTTTGGGTAGTATAAAAAAAATAAAAAAATAAAATGAAATTTGTTTCTGGGCCCTACTAGGGGTAACAAACAATAAAATGATGTAACCATGTGTGGCATCCTTGTGCACATCAGGAATAGAGAATTTATTTTAAAGGTATTCTTGGTGGTGGGTAATGGTAATGGCAAAAAATATACAGCTAAAGTTCAAACTTGTTTTTACTTTTTTTTCTACTTTGGTAGTTTTCCTTTGACAAAAAAAAATAAAAAATCAGGATATATTGACATTTGCCAGCAATTTGTTCTGAAATAAAGGAATCATGGGTTTGGGGTGCCTCTAGATCTTGCATAGAAAAAAAAACAAAAACAAAAAAAGGTAACATGATGGAGAAGAGGTTGAGAAACGTTGGTGAAGACCATCCGGCGTGCCTCTATACTCACCCACTGTACCTCTTTTGTCCTGGCCGGCACAGTCTCTACACGGATCCTTATATACAGAAAACAGCTGATGTTTCTGCTCCATGGAGTCGTCTGAAATAGGAGACAAATGGGGTGTAAACTCACACATGATCTGGGTGTCAATATGTAGGTTATTAAAAAAAATATATATGTTGCAAAAGTAGGCGGTCAATGATGACTATATGCTCAGACCAAATAGAAGAGAGTGTCAGTAAGCAAGACAAACTTAACTACATCATTTTTAAAATTTTTCTCCTGAGGACAAAGGTGTCTTTTTTTTGGTATACTGTTTTAATAAAATTACCTGCATACTTTTTCTTTTATAAGCTGACAAAAGGACAGATGTGAAAAAATAAAACATTTTTTTTGTACTCACTGCAGGGACCTGAGTGGAGATCTGATTTGACTGTTGGGTTATGGCACCCCCTTCAGCAGTAGGACACTAGGCATAAAAACATTAGACATGTGCAATTTGTTTAGTTCCGAATTCTTTTTTTAACAAATTCGGAAATTTCAGAATTTTTCAATTTCCAAAAACTCAGAATTTCAGAAATTGGAAAAGTAAAAAAAGTGGAAAAGTTGGAAAGTCAAAATTTCGGATAGTCTAAATTTCGGATAGTTTAAATTTCCGGAAAATGGAAATTTCGGAAAATGGAAATTTCGGAAAATGGAAATTTCGGAAAATGGAAATTTCGGAAAATGGAAATTTCGGAAAATGGAACCTCCGAATTTTTGGATTTCCAAATTTCTGAAAAAAGCAAAAAAACGCATGAAACAAAAATGAACAAACTTTTTGTGAGTTGCCTGTATTAAAGTGTTATTAAACTTGTCCTATATCTGCACCCAGAGGCGCCACTCCCCTTGTGTGTTTTTCAGTGTACCAGGACATGGTTTCTGTTCCCCCAATCACCACCCCATACGGTCCTTGGACTTTTTAATATATTACAAGACTATGGACTCTTGTTATTTCACTTGTGCATAAAGGATTATGCTTTTAACTTATGCTTTTCAACACTGCGGGATACCTATTGCTCTAGTTCCCTGCACCTTTACTTATGTATAATACATCAAACCTGGGCCTGGAGATCTTGATAGTCAGGAGAAGCTTATAAACATCTGTCAGGAACCTGAACGGGACAAAAACCCCAACCACCTGGAAAAGGGGAGGCAGGAGATGAGGGTGGAAGGGTGTAGACCAAGCAGGACCAATCCCATGGAGCAACCTAGGCTTAGATACTGGTATCAAAAATAACTTGTCCAGATAGTTCTGAACCAGGAGGTTCAACTGGCAGCCCACACAAGAAACCACCTCCAGGGCTTCAAGCACAGAAAGTTGAGAAAGGCAGCCATACAAAACCAAAGCCCAAGCTTGGAAATTAAAGCAGCAATAAGGATTCAGCATGGAATTCTGGTCAGAACAGTAAGGAGACACTTGCCATTGTTGGGGTATGATCAGACAGCATCTAAGGCGAAGGGCTATCAATGGTCTACTTTTAGGAACAACCAAGAGCCTGAAACCTTCAGGTAGCACATGGATGAAGAGTGAACTCTCGCTTCCAAAGCTCCTGCCTGAGAAGGTAACCCGGACACGGACAAGGTGGCATGCATTACGAAGATTATCAAGACACAGGAAGAAGGAACCAAATGGCATACCAGAGTAACCAGGCCAAGAACAAACCAATCTTAAAGTTTACACAAGGAGGTCCACCAGAGAACTGAAAGACTTGTCTCACGCAGCATGATCAAAAGGAGGCAAAAAAAGGCTGTGGTGGACAAAGAACCTCCATGAATGAAGACTACCACAGCTGAAGAACACCCAAGCCAAAAAGAAACGATGGATGACTATTGGAGATTCAAAAAACATTTCTGGAAACAAATGATCTCCATCTTCAGCAGTATCTGGGGAGGCAACAGTCATTTTCCATGCTTGTATTTTTTTCTTTTCTAACACAGATGTTCTAGTGATCCCCAAGGTCTTTGGTTTGATATTAAAACAAGAATGGAAAAATCAAATACAAAAATAAAAAAGTTTTAGATTTTAAAAAAGGACAAATTGTGCTGAAATTGGGAAATTTCTAAAAAATTTACTGAAAGGTTAGAGTAAAAATGACAGAAGTAATCAGGGGGCACTATTAACCACTTCAATACCAGGTACTTTCCCCCCTTCCTGCCCAGGACAATTTTCACCTTTCGGCGCTGCCGCACTTTGAATGACAATTGCGCGGTCATGCAACTCTGTACCGAAACAAATTTTTTATAATTTTCTTCCCACAAATGGAGCTTTCTTTTGGTGGTATTTAATCACCTCTGGGGTTATTTTTTGCTAAACAAACAAGAAGAAAACATTTTTCTAAAACAATAAAAAAGACCGAAATTTTTGAAAAAAAAAAAAATATGTTTTGTTGTTATAACATTTTGTTTTCTCCTTCACTGATGGGCACTAATATGTAGAATTGATGGGCACTGATGGGCAGCACTGATAAGGCACTGACAGGTTTTATTGATGTACAATGATTGGCACTGTTGTGGGCACTGACAAGCATTTCTGATGGGACACTGACTGGCAGCTGATGGGCACTCATTGGCATGGTTTGTGGCACATCTGATGGGGCTGTGCTGATAATCAATATGCTGACTGTCAGCACAGACCCCCTTCTGACAGGGAGAGCCGCCAATAGGCTCTCCCTGTCAGCGAGAATAGAGGAAAGACGTTTACCGGCACTTCCTGGTTCACGCTGAGATTGGTCACAGCTGATCACATGGTAAGGGGGTCCTCCTTACTACGATCGGAGATGCAGTGTCAGAGTGACAAACCGCACCACTGATCGGCGCGATGTGCACCCCCCACGGCTGCACACCAGCATGTTATCCTGCTGGACATCCTATGACTCCCAGTCAGGATAAATGAACCACCACCCGGCCGTCATTCTGCTATAGGCCAGGCAGGAAGTGGTTAAAGTCTACCATCCTGGAGGCAACTAGATTATGTCAGGCAAGTTGGTAAGAATAAACAAAATAAAAGCCAAACCTTAAGTAGATGGGAAAAAACCCCAGCTGCAGCCAATACCAGCACTGACTATACCCACCACTCAAAAGCTTAATAGAGCTGGAAAGGGCAAGCATTTACAAATACCCGGGACAAAGGGAGATAGGTCAAATGGCAGGATACCGACAGAGATGTCAGGAACCCCCCAAGCATGGCTAAGTAATCACTGACATGTAAAACAAAAAAAAAACAAAAAAACACACACACACACACACACACCATTTGGCAGCATACATATACTTGTCCGGAAAGAAAAAAAAAAATAAAAAATCAGCAAGCCTGAGGTTTTCCTGATGCAAAAAAGGCTAATACGGAGCCAATGGATTCCACAAGGAACACCAGGGCCTGAGGAAACAGGGCCGTAATGGAACAGGTGGGACAACCTAAATCTTGAGGAGTGAGAATGGTTTTGGAACAAAGAAAACCTTGAACCTCTCCACCACAAGAACTGGGATGAAAGAAAAACCCACAATATTTGAAGGCTCGTGAGTGCCGCAGGCAGGCCTACTATACATGAAAATGGGAGACAGGACCACAGAGCGATCAAAGAGATGGATAAGATACGGAATTCAGCTCATAGCCACAGAGAACCACCTTCCCAGCCCAGCACCCACTATGGTAGCTGCTCAAGGTCTGCAAGGGCAACATATGCAACTCAAGCTGCAGTCTGACTCTTTCATGTGCTGCTAGCAGAGTATTCTAACCCTTGATGCAGCACTTAAACAGTACATGCAGCTCAACTGTTTTACAGTAATAAATAGTGAGGTTACGATTAGCCTTTTACGATGTGTTCCTAGAGAAGAAGACAACCCAAGGAAAGTGTAAAGACCACAGTGGTTAGCATGTCTGCTTTGCAGCACTGGGGGTCTTTGTTTTAAAAAAAAGTTTGTCATTTCAGCCAATGAAAAAGGGAGAGACCCAGGAGAGCTTAGTCTCTCATGCACATCGCTGGATCAGGATCTGGCTTAAGTATTGGGGGGGCTGAGGAGGGAGCTGCACACTGAAGGTTTTTTACCTTCAAGCACAGAATGCATGAAGGTGAAAAACCTTCAGCCTTTACAACCACTTTAAATCACAAGCTGTTCAAGAAGGAAGATTGAAGGTGGGGGGCCGAAGGTGGGAGGGTAGAGGGCCGAAGGTGGGAGGGTAGAGGGCCGAAGGTGGGAGGGCCGAAGGTGGGAGGGTAGAGGGCCGAAGGTGGGAGGGTAGAGGGCCGAAGGTGGGAGGGTAGGGGGCCGAAGGTGGGAGGGTAGGGGGCCGAAGGCGGGAGGGTAGGGGGCCGAAGGCGGGAGGGTAGGGGGCCGAAGGCGGAGGGTAGGGGGCCGAAGGCGGAGGGCAGGGGGCCGAAGGCGGAGGGCAGAAGGCGGAGGGCAGAAGGCGGAGGGCAGAAGGCGGAGGGCAGAAGGCGGAGGGCAGAAGGCGGAGGGCAGAAGGCGGGGGGTAGAGGGCCGAAGGCGGAGGGCGGGGGGTAGAGGGCCGAAGGCGGAGGGTAGAAGGCAGAGGGCGGGGCGGAGGGTAGAAGGCGGAGGGCCGAAGCCGGAGGGTAGAGGGCCGAAGCCGGAGGCTAGAGGGCCGAAGCCGGAGGCTAGAGGGCCGAAGGCGGAGGGTAGAAGGCGGAGGGCGGGGCGGAGGGTAGAAGGCGGAGGGCCGAAGCCGGAGGGTAGAGGGCCGAAGCTGGAGGGTAGAGGGCCGAAGCCGGAGGCTAGAGGGCCGAAGCCGGAGGCTAGAGGGCCGAAGGCGGAGGGTAGAGGGCCGAAGGCGGAGGGTAGAGAGGCGGAGGGTAGAGGGCCGAAGGGTAGAGGGTAGAGGGCCGAAGGGTAGAGGGTAGAGGGCCGAAGGGTAGAGGGTAGAGGGCCGAAGGGTAGAGGGTAGAGGGCCGAAGGGTAGAGGGTAGAGGGCCGAAGGGTAGAGGGTAGAGGGCCGAAGGGTAGAGGGTAGAGGGCCGAAGGGTAGAGGGTAGAGGGCCAAAGGCGGGAGGGTAGAGGGCCAAAGGCGGGAGGGTAGAGGGCCAAAGGCGGGAGGGTAGAGGGCCAAAGGCGGGAGGGTAGAGGGCCAAAGGCGGGAGGGTAGAGGGCCAAAGGCGGGAGGGTAGAGGGCCAAAGGCGGGAGGGTAGAGGGCCAAAGGCGGGAGGGTAGAGGGCCAAAGGCGGGAGGGTAGAGGGCCAAAGGCGGGAATGTAGAGGGCCAAAGGCGGGAGGGTAGAGGGCCAAAGGCGGGAGGGTAGAGGGCCAAAGGCGGGAGGGTAGAGGGCCAAAGGCGGGAGGGTAGAGGGCGGAGGGTAGAGGGCGGAGGGTAGAGGGCGGAGGGCACAGGGCGGAGGGCACAGGGCGGAGGGCACAGGGCGGAGGGCACAGGGCGGAGGGCACAGGGCGGAGGGCACAGGGCGGAGGGCACAGGGCGGAGGGCACAGGGCGGAGGGCACAGGGCGGAGGGCACAGGGCGGAGGGCGGAGGGCGGAGGGCACGGGGCGGAGGGCACGGGGCGGAGGGCACGGGGCGGAGGGCACGGGGCGGAGGGCACGGGGCGGAGGGCACGGGGCGGAGGGCACAGGGCGGAGGGCACAGGGCGGAGGGCACAGGGCGGAGGGCACAGGGCGGAGGGCACAGGGCGGAAGGCGGAGGGTACAGGGCGGAAGGTACAGGGCGGAAGGCGGAGGTTACAGGGCAGAGGGTACAGGGCGGAAGGCGGAGGGTACAGGGCGGAAGGTGGAGGGCGGAAGAAGGCGGAGGGTAGAGGGCGGAAGAAGGCGGAGGGTAGAGGGCGGAAGAAGGTCGGAGGGTAGAGGGCGGAAGAAGGTCGGAGGGTAGAGGGCGGAAGAAGGCGGAGGGTGATACAGTTTACAGATCAGCACTTCCTAATTAGTAGACGACATTTACCTGTGGAACAATTGTCAAAGTTCAAGTCTCCACAAAGGATATCAAACACAACCAGATCTCCATCTTCACTGTATTGTGACTGGAAGTCCAAAACCCATTGCAGGAGCAAAGACATCTGATCACAGCGGATGACCGCATCACCTAAATGCAAAGAAAGGTTTGATTGGTGCCGGGGTATCTGTATGCACAGTGACACCTGATTACAACATGAACCTACCCCCCGAATCCATACAGCTGAAGCTTATTCTGCTTATATTTTTCCTCATACAGCTGCCTTATTGACACAAGGCTGAGAGCCATCAATGCTCGACTCCTCCCCAGCCTGTCACTCCAGTAAGCACAGGAGGAGCAGAGCGCAGTGACTGTGGTCATGTGATCTGTCAGCTCTCCATTTTATCTTTATTTATTTTTTTACTGACACCATAATTCTCCTTTAACCCTTTCGCTGAAGGAACCATTTTTAAATCTTTTGCACAATTAAAAAAAACAAAAAATAATTTAATGCCTGAAGATTTCTTTTTCCCCAAAGCTGTATATATTTTCTGAACGCAATACCCAAGCACCGAAATTTCAGCCATGGAAAATTATCGGCAGAAAATAGGGGTTTAAGAGTGCAAATAATGGCTGCGGAAAAAAAAGCCCACAATCATCCTGCGATTTTGATGCAATTTTACATAGCCAATGGTGTTTTTCATAGGTCATGGGACACAAAAAATGCATTTCAATGGGCAGGTGCGTTTTTGGTACAGTTTGCCAAATATGCACCGAGCGGGATTTTTCACACCGCTTCAAATGGTGTCGATAATGACCAATAATAAATTCATATTCATTTAAATTCACGATGTTCGAATATAATACAGTTATTTATAAAAATATATATATTTTTTTAAAAAAAACATAAATTTTGGGCCAAGTGCATGCTGAATTTTCACTTTTGACACCAGAATTTTCATTACGGTGCACCGCTAGTAGTCAATCAGCTTCTAACTTCGGCTTCTTCAATTAAGCTTTGACAATAAAACCTGGAAGCCGGTTGGTTTCTATGTAGAGTGGCACCAGAATTTGCACTCTCCACTTTTAGTAAATCAACCCCATTATGTTACCCAATTTTATTGCTAAAATATAAAAAAAAAAAGACGAGGTTGTGCTGAGTAAATAGATACCAAACATGTCAAGCCTTTAACCACCTCAATACCGGGCACTTTCACCCCCTTCCTGCCAAGGCCATTTTTTAACTTTCAGCGCAATCACACTTTACATGACAATTGCGAGCTCATGTAACACTGTAGCCAAATAATTTTTTTTATCTTTTTCTTCACACAAATGGAGCTTTCTTTTGGTGGTATTTAATCACTGCTGGGATTTTTATTTTTCACCCCCCCCCCCCCAAAAAAAAAAAGAAAAATGTAAATAAGTAATTTTTCTCCTTTGCTGATGTGCACTAACATGTCTCGTCTTACCGATGGGCAACGATAGGTGGCAGGCACTGATGGGCATTACTGATGAGCAGGCACTGACTGGCATAACTTACGGGCACTGATTGGTGGCACTGATTGGGCTTTCCTGTAATCAGGGCACTAATGATCAGTGCCCCAATTACCTGCCCAGGTCTCCTCTGCGAGGAGATGCTGTTGATTGGCACTCCCCGCCACATACACTGTCAGTGTGAGGTGAGAAGAGCCGATTCACGGCACTTCCGTATTTACATGTGACTGGCTGTCATTGGATACAGCCGATCACAAGAGCAGCGGCTTTTCACAGGGATCAGGGGTCGCGCCATGACCTAGCAGCACGGCGTGGCCATGATCACAGAGCGCCCCCCACGATATCACTCATTTTGGGGTGCCGTCATATGACGTCCTCCCAGAACGAGAGCCGCACCATCCCTCCATCTTTTGGAGTGAGAGGACGCGGGCAGGGCTCAGGACCAGAATGCAATGCGCTTCGCAGAATGCACTGTACCACATAGTGTTCCCTTGTGCCAGATGTTGTACTTTGCTTGAGAAGGTAGCAGCGTATGCTCCAAAACGCTTTGAATTCTAAGCCCTGCCCGCGTCATCCAGCTCCTGGTTGCCCACGATGCTGCGTTCTACCCAACACAGCCTCCACACGGGGACTCCTGTTGCATTCCACCTGGTGGTACCAGCAGCTCCCGCGGCCCGCTCCAATTGACGTGCCTGTTTACCCATCTATTGTAAGTAGCCCTGTTGGGGGCTCCATTAAAATACACCGTCTTACTGCACTTAGAGGCGCTTCTCTGCTTTTGTTTTGGAGTCATCAAAGCCAATCCTTTTTTTTTTTTGAACAGCTGCTTGGGATCTACTTGAATTCACAAAATGGCCATAGTATAATAAAAAACAAAAACAAAAAAACACAGGGTTTATCTAGTAAAGTTAACGTTCTGAACTGAAGGTTCTGAAGCCCCTTCTAAGTTCCTTCTCCCAGCTTCCTCCAAATTCCTTTTTTTTTGCTGCTCTGATCAGGCTTCCTTTTAGAGTGGCTACCTTTGTTCTCCATGGTCCCTCTGTATGTAGGAACGTAGCCACCCTCCCTTGCTTGCTCCCGAGTAGGATTATGGATTACAGGCAGGGCCGGACTTACTATTGGGCTTGACTGGGCTCAATCCCATGGGCCCTACAGGCCCCGCCGAGATACATAGCTGAGTGTACTCGGCTCCGCTCACAGTCACGCCCAGTCCCACCCTATGATGGACATAACATAAGGACTGGACGTGACTGCGGGCCGAGCCAAGTACACTCGGCTACTCTCGGCTCCGCTCGGGACTGCGAGAGGACCCGAGAGCCGCTGTAATATTCGGCAACCCATCGCAGCTTTCTACGGAAGTGACGTTCCATCGCAGCCATCTTGCTACACCCCACACTCATCCACATTAAGGATACACTAAGAAGTGGGAAAGCGGACATGGTGTTACATCCACCGGAGTTTTGTATTTTAGACGTATTTATGACATTAAAGTTAGTATATAGTGAAATACAGGACTTACAACTCCGTCTGACTACTTAGATGTTGAATTTTGAAAAGCAGCGAACTTCTGTCAGATTAGCAAACCTGTGAGAGGAGAAGGGTTGCCACTGCTTTTAAAATTCAAGATCTAAGTAGTCAGATGGAGTTCTAAGTCCTGTATTTCACTATATAAACTGACTTTACTGTTATAAATAAGTGTAAAATGCGGGTGTAACAACATGTCCGCTTTACTCCTTCTTAGTGTACTGTAATTCACCGACCGACACAGCTGCTCTCTTAGCCATTGGGTTGTTACGCTACCTTTAGGAGAATACTAGGCATTACTTGTTATGTAACGCTCAGAACTTTCCAGTTCCGCCCAGGGGGCAGTCCCTTGGGTAACAACCCTCCAGCCTGCCTTGCAGTCATCAGTACGTCAACAAGCGGTATAACGTAAAGATAAAAAGGAGGGGCGGGTGCTGTGTCGGTCGGTGAATTGCAGAGAAAAGCATTTGACGGGGAGTACAATAAAATCATATTTTCTCTTATATTCACCGACTGACACAGCTCCTCTCTTAGCCATTGGGACGTCACCCAAGCAGTGCCAAACGAGGGGTAGGAAAACCGCATAAAAACTTCATCCACCATGGCAAGTGGAAACTAGTGAAACTTTACCCACAAAAAAACAACAGTGCATGGAAGAATCCACCACAAAACCAGGGTACCCTCAACAGGAGTGACCACCCACAACCACACCAAACCTGCGGAATGTAATGCAACAGCGCATTAACTTAACGGTACTGCGTTATCGAAAAAAAAAAAAATGGAAAAAATAAAATATATTGCATATTCAATTGCAACTACCGTATATACTCGAGTATAAGCCGAGATTTTCAGCCTCTTTTTTGAGGCTGAAAGTGCCCCCTCGGCTTATACTCGAGTCGCCGCTGTCTGACTGCTCGATCAGCGTATCGAGCAGACAGACGGCGGACATTAATTTTCAAAAGCCGCGCCTCCTTCTCCGCCTCCGCCTGTGATAGGCGGAACACTGAATTTCCCAGCAGTCAGTGTTCCGCCTATCACGGACATCCGCTCATTCTCATACTACGGACGAGTATGAGAGGATGTCTGTGATAGGCGGAACACAGGCTGCTGGGAAATTGAGTGTTCCGCCTATCACAGGCGGAGGCGGAATTTTGAATTGTAGAATGGCCGCCGAGAAGAGCGGCGATCCATCGGCACGGGACGGAGGAGGCACGGCACGGCACGGGACGGAGGAGACACGGGACGGAGGAGGCACGGCACGGGGGAGGCACGGCACGGGACGGAGGAGGCACGGCACGGGACGGAGGAGGCACGGCACGGGACGGAGGAGGCACGGCACGGGACGGAGGAGGCTCGGGACGACGGCGGCTCGGGACGGAGGCTTGGGACACAGGTAGGCTGGACACACACACAAGGCTGCACGGACACACACACACACACACACACACACACACACACAGGGATGGATGGATGGATACACACACACACACACACACACACACACACACACACAGGGATGGATAGATGGATGGATGGATACACACACACACACACACACACACACAGGGATGGATGGATGGATGGATGGATACACACACACACACACACACACACAGGGATGGATGGATGGATGGATACACACACAGGGATGGATGGATGGATGGACACACACACAGGGATGGATGGACGGACACACACACAGGGATGGACGGACACACAGGGATGGACAGCCATGTCTCACCCTCGGCTTATACACGAGTCAATAAGTTTTCCAGTTTTTTGGGGGTAAATTGGGGGCCTCGGCTTATACTCGGGTCGGCCTATACTCGAGTATATACGGTATACGGCCGCCTGCAAAACTTTGCGGCCAAAACAGGCATCAGCCGATGCACTGGCGTCTACCATGTAGAACTTGGTAAACGTGTGGACAGACGACCAGGTCGCCTCTTTACACACCTGAACGACAGACGCTTGGTGTCAGAAGGCCCAAGATGTTCCGATTGCCCTTGGGGAGTGGGCCGTGAACGGAAAGGGGGGCAACTGTCCCTTCAGGGCTTAGGCTTGCACTACAATCTGTCTGATCCACCTGGAAATGGTGACCGACATGACTTTCTTTGGACCAGCCACCGAAACAAACAGTGAGTCTGACTTCCAAAAGGGAGCAGTGGCAGACAAATACACCTTTAGAGCCCGAACCACATCCAGAGAGTGAAGGGCCACTTCCTTAGGGTGTTTCGGCTTAGGACACAAAGATAGCAACACAATGTCCTCGTTGATATGAAAAGCGGAGACCACTTACGGCAGAAAAGACAGTTGCGGACGCAACACCACCTTATCCCTGTGGATAACCAGATAAGGCGACTTGCATGACACAGCTCCTCTCTTGGCCATTGGGTTGTTACGCCCACCTTTAGGAGAATAATAGGCATTACTTGTTATGTTACGCTCAGAACTTTCCAGTTCCGCCCAGGGGGCGGTCCCTTGTGTCACAACCCTCCCAGCCTGCCATGCAGTCATCAGTTTTATTTTGCCTAGTGAAGGAGAAGGACCTAGGAACCCTGACGGGCCCATCGGTCCATCTTTTTTCTGCAGAAGTTTGACTTTTTGTGCAAGATAATTGATCCTGTGATCTGCTATTAACAGCCGGCTGGGTGACAGGCTGGATACCCTTATCCTTGTAGTCTCCCTCACCTCCCTCTCTTCTCTCCTTGTCCCTCCCCCCCCCCTCCTTGGGGGGATGCTGCTGAGCGGTGTGTGTGTGTCTGTGCAGGGGCTCTCCAGGGGGGGGGTGGCACTGGCTGGCTGAGTCCTGGGTCCTGTTTTTCATGTCCCTGGAAGGTGTCTGTGAGGCTGTGCGCGTGTCCTGTGCAGCGCTGTGCTCACCGCCATTGTTTCTCCCTGTCCCTCATGGTTCTTGCATTCGGTGGCCATCTTAGGTGTGGGCAAGGGAAAGCATGCTCTCCTGGGCTTCGGCGTCCATTTTCCTTGTGATTGTCCCTATACAGGACGCCGGCGGCCATTTTCTGGAAGCCTGAACACGTTTTTCAGTGTTCTCTAGCGGCAACATGTGCTCCTGTGCTCTGACTGCCATTTTCCCTGTGTTTTATGTCCTTAGGCTGGACACTGGGCGGTCATTTTCTTTAAGCCTGAGCACACTTCAGAGCAGTTTCAGCACCATTAGCAGCTGCTTCCACCAACATAGCACTGTTTCCTCTGCACCTGGGAGCCAACTGTCTTTTCTGCCGAAAGTGGTCTCGGCTTTTCATATCAACGAGAACATTGTGTTGCTATCTTTGTGGTGTCCTAAGCCGAAACACCCTAAGGAAGTGGCCCTTCACTCTCTGGATGTGGTTCGGGCTCTAAAGGTGTATTTGTCTGCCACTGCTCCCTTTTGGAAGTCAGACTCACTGTTTGTTTCGGTGGCTGGTCCAAAGAAAGTCATGTCGGTCACCATTTCCAGGTGGATCAGACAGATTGTAGTGCAAGCCTAAGCCCTAAAAGGGACAGCTGCCCCCCTTTCCGTTCACGGCCCACTCCCCAAGGGCAATCGGAACATCTTGGGCCTTCTGACACCAAGCGTCTGTCGTTCAGGTGTGTAAAGAGGCGACCTGGTCGTCTGTCCACACATTTACCAAGTTCTACATGGTAGACGTCAGTGCATCGGCTGATGCCTGTTTTGGCCGCAAAGTTTTGCAGGCGGCCGTATAGTTGCAATTGAATATGCAATATATTTTCTTTTTTCCATTTTTTTTTTTCAATAACGCAGTACTGTTAAGTTAATGCGCTGTTGCATTACATGCCGCAGGTTTGGTGTGGTTGTGGGTGGTCACTCCTGTTGAGGGTACCCTGGTTTTGTGGTGGATTCTTCCATGCACTGTTGTTTTTTTGTGGGTAAAGTTTCACTAGTTTCCACTTGCCAGGGTGGATGAAGTTTTTATGCGGTTTTCCTACCCCTCGTTTGACACTGCTTGGGGACGTCCCATTGGCTAAGAGAGGAGCTGTGTCAGTCGGTGAATATAAGAGAAAATATGATTTTATTGTACTCCCCGTCAAATACTTTTCTCTGTAATTCACCGGCCGACACAGCACCCGCCCCTCCTTTTTATCTTTACGTTATACCGCTTGTTGACGTACTGATGACTGCAAGGCAGGCTGGAGGGTTGTTACCCAAGGGACTGCCCCCTGGGTAGAACTGGAAAGTTCTGAGCGTTACATAACAAGTAATGCCTAGTATTCTCCTAAAGGTGGGCGTAACAACCCAATGGCCAAGAGAGAAGCAGTGTTGGTCGGTGAATATAAGAGAAAATTGCGTTTGTAAGACCGCTGCACAAATACAGTATGACAGAGGGGGTTATTTACGAAAAGGCAAATCCATTTTGCACTACAAGTGCAAAGTGCACTTGAAATTGCACTGAAAGAGCACTTGGATGTGCAGTCGCTGTAAATCTGAGGGGTAGATCTGAAATAAAAGGGGGAAGCTCTGCTGATTTTATCATCCAATCAAGCTAAAATGCTGTTTTTAATTTTTCTTGCATGTCCCCCTCGGATCTACAGGGACTGCACTTTCAGTGCAATTTCAATTGTAGTTTGGACTTGTAGTGCAAAGTGGATTTGCCTTCAGTAAATAACCCCCAGAATATTGCAATGACCGCCATTTTAATTCTCTAAGGTGTCTGAAAAAAACATATATATATATATTTGGGGGTTCTAAGTAGTTTTCTAGCAGTACAGCTCTTCCCTACCCAACCATACACATGCACACAAGGTGGGGGTAGGCAGGCAACACTGAGTTTCCAAGTGAAAGCGGCGGGCTTGTATGTGAATCTGGAAGTCAGGGGGACTGCCCACCCCAAGCTGGGCCCAGGCCTCTTATATACAAGCCCACCACTTTCACCTGGCACCTGTGGCCTGCCTGCCCCCACCTCGTGTGCACGTGCAGCCAGTAGCAACTTTGAGTATCTTGGCATGCAGCGGAAGCATCGGGTGGTAGTGGAGGGGCCCCAGGTCAACTTTTACATTGAGACCCATAAGCGTTAAGTTATGCCTCTGCCCCCCCAGCCTTGATTTTTCAGTGTATAATTAGTCACCATCCAGATTATCTGGAATCTACTTACTCTCTGGCGCATGTAAATGCGTGCAATTTATATATCCCACAATTTTTTGCTTTTGTTTCGTCATTCCAATGTAAACCTGAAATGGAAAAAGGATTCAAAAATCGGAGATTAGAAGTGAACGTCCCCTCGGTGTGCCTCAGAGAGAAGATATAACACAGGCCAGAATCACAGACACTCATCTGTGTATTATAACAGACTGGAACTTTCCTCATTTTTAAGTACCAAGTATGTACAGCACAGACCTTTGTATATTATGAGATATGGGTGACTTAAAAATTCCAAACACTCTTAAAACATTTATAGATCTCCCATTATCCAATATTAATTTATTGCTTTTACTTGGAAAAACACTGACCCTTCGCGATCAGCCTCGCTCAATTTTTTCTCCCCAGAGGACCCATGGAAGTTATTTTTTAGCCCTAGGGAACCCCACCTACAAACCCACAGCTTATGGACTACAGTGATCACAAAGTTGTAGATATTTAGTACCGCCCAGAATGGATCAGAAAATTCACCACCTGAGTTATATACAACAAAATTAGTTGTAGTAAAAAAAAAAAAAAAAAAACACCACCATATTAAATTAATAATAATGATGGTTAGAAAAAAAACGTGTATGGTCTCCTTACATTGGTGGCCAGTGTAGCACTTATGTAGGTGGTCAGTGAAGTGCTCCCCATATTAGTGGTCAGTGCAGCATCTCCTTACATTGGTGGCCAGTTTGGAGTCCCCTTACATTCCCAGACAGAGTAGTGCTCCCTTATATTGTGGCCTGTGTAGTTTCTCATTTCATTGGTAGCTAGTGTCCACTTGCGCTGGCGGTCAGCGTAGCGTCCACTTACGCTGGTAGGTCAGCGTGCTATCTTGATAAATGGGTGGTTAGTATTGTGTATCCTTATAGTGGTGTCCAAGGTAGTGCTTCCTTACAAAAATAGACAGTGTGGTACAGGGGCGGACTGTCCATTGGGCCACTTGGGCACTGCCCCATGCCACTAGGGCAGTGATGGCGAACCTTGGCACCCCAGATGTTTTGGAACTACATTTCCCATGATGCTCATGCACTCTACAGTGTAGTTGAGCCTCACGGGAAATGTAGTTCCAAAACATCTGGGGTGCCAAGGTTCGCCATCACTGCACTAGGGGGCCCCATCAGGGTTGCCAGCCTCAGTAAACCAGGGACAGTATGTAAAAAAAATTATTTTTTTTTTTTTACATCTATCTCTGAAATGTCCCTTACCAACATCCTTTTGGTGTAAAAATCCTGAGATTATAGCTACCCCACCTCTCCAGTACCTTCTCAGCCAATAGAAACATGTCTGTGTGATTGTATAGTGTGTGTGTGTGTGTGTGTGTGTGTGTGTGTGTGTGTGTGTGTGTGTGGGTGGGTGGCCCCATATTCTCTGATTTCCTGGGTGCCCCATAATCTCCTATTGCCTGGGGGCCCCATGAGTTGTCAGTCCGCCCCTGGTGTAATATCACATTACATTTGTGGTCATTGTAGCGTTGTATTACCTTGGAAATGTAAAGCTTACCAAGCTGGCAACCAATATAAGGAGGTGATACTCTGACTGCCAACATAGGCAGCGCTACACCTACCACCAGACAGCGTACTGCTCTCTTACATTGGTGGTCAGTGCTCTACATTGATGGCTATGCAGGAGATCAATCTGCTTACTGCTCAAAAAACCCTTTGCAACCTCAGTAGGAACCCAAAGGCCCAGTACAAAAAACACACCGAAAGTCGGCCGGTTCATTAGGAACCGACCCAACTTTCGGTACATGTGTACTATGGTCTGTTCAACAGAAGACGGTATAACAACTAGTTTCTGTTGAATGGTCACGCTGGAAAACCAGCATTCAATCAGCGCTCGCAGCCAATGGCTGCAAGCATTGATCGTTGTATTCTGGCAGGGTGTCCCCTTGTCAGAATACAATAGCATAGTGAGAGAGATCCTTGCATTATGCAACGTTGCACTGAAGTGGGGAATCTGTCTGTTTTTTCATTCAACCTGATGGTTGAAAATAACATTTAAAAAAATAAATTAACGTGTACACTGAGCTAAAGGTTTTGTGGAACCCTTGTTGAGAACATTTGTCCTAGATTAAATAAAACAAGTAATCGCAACATTCTATAAAAAAAAAAAAAAAAAAAAAAAAAAAAAAAACTTATGAGGATAAACATTGATAGAAGTATAGACTGCCATGCAAATATCCCAAATAGAGCTACTCTATGTGGTCTTATAACTCTAATGCCCTGTGCACACGGTCGGACATTCCGATGAAAAAATGCATCTGATTTTTTCCGATGGATTTTGGACCAAACTTGTCTTGCATTCACACAGACTCACAAAGTTGTCGGAAAATCCAATCGTTCTGAACGAGGTGACGTCAAACATGTACGTCGGGACTATAAACGGGCCAGTAGCCAATAGCTTTTGTCTCTTATTCTGAGCATGCATGGCATTTTGTCTGTCTGAACTGATTTTGTTGTCGGAAAATTTTAGGTCCAGCTCTCAAACTTTCCGATGGAAAAAGTCTGATGGAGCCCACACAGGATCGGATTTTCCCCGACAACACAGTCCGATCGCACATTTCCCGTTCGGAAAGTCAGACCGTGTGTACAGAGCATAAGAACACTTCACTTGACTTTAACACTTCATTCCATTTTAGGTTCTATTAAGTGAATTTACCTTGACACAGAGAAGACCTTTGGAAGCCAAGGCATCCTCCCCACGTGCATTCGGGTAGAAATAATATTTGACCGCCGTGAACGGGTGCCGACTGGCCAAGAACAATCCACTCCTGAAGAACCTAAAACCACAGCCATGAGGTCCTGAGGGCCCAATATCATATAAAATGTGAGGAAAGGTTGACCCAAGGCAATGGCGTAGTTTACGTGACGCTCGTCCATCAAACACTTCCTGCAAGCACACAAAGTCGGCATTTTGGGGGAAGACGGCGGACACTTCGAATAGCACATCTCCTTCTGCACTGGTGTCTCCCTCTGTCTTGTAAGGTATCTCGATCATTGGCAGGACATCTTCTGTGCTACACATTGGCACTTTGTCTTCACAGTTATTCTTGGAAGGCTCTGAGGAGGAACACAGGAGCCGGGAAATGGCAAGACTGCGACGTTGCGTGTGGTGCAGATTACTAAAACGTGCCAAGCCATCGGGCAGGAGGCAGAGGTTGGCACTGATGAAGATGAAGGAGCAGTCACCTTCGAGTATCTTCTCCGGGACATCGCGGGTCTTTACAGAGTTCTGATAGGAGAAGGGACGGCGAAGCTTCTGCAAAGGAGCCCAAAACAGGAAACCAAAAAAACCTAGCGGTAGAGAAAGAACGAAGAGAAGAAAGAACAATGGGACCCCAAGGAGCAAGCAGAGGAACCTCAGGCCTGGGCGGTGGAAGCGCTCTATGCTAGTGAAAACCGCACAGGACAAGAGACGATCGATAAACCAATAAGAAGGGAAAAGCAGAGCTGAGCTCAGAGAGAAAAGGAACTGTAGACAAAGGCAACTGAATGGGGACTCGGACAGAGACATCTAGGCTACATGAAGCTTTCTTAGAAAAGCAAGACTGAAACAGAGAAGGGGGAGGGGGGGGAGAAACACAGGAAATCATTAACATTGAGCAGCATCTCCACATTATTTGAAATTACAATGAATAAAGTAGAACCAAAGCCAATACTTTTTTAATTTTGGGTTGAGAAAGGGAGGGTTATAACTCTGTCAGTTCTTTTTCCATTGGGGAGGTTCCCCTTCACTTTCAGTCCCATAAAGCGCAATAGGAAGTGAGAGGAATTTGAAGGAAATGTTCAGAGAACTTGCATCCCCATTGAAAGATTTCCTCAACTCAAAATTTGGAATTTTCATAGTAATAATGTCGGGGACACAGACTGCCATATAAAAACTCAACAGGTTACTCTATCCAAAAAAAATAAAAAAAAATAAAAAGGGGCTCCTTTACACTTGTGGCGGTTTTCACCATCCTCAAAAGTAATCTAGGGTCGTTTACAGAAGAAAAAGTTGACAGGCAGTTGGAAGGCGATGTGTTGCCCGTTTTAAACCTTGAAAGGCCGCTGCAGCGATACGCTATTCGCGGTTGTGATGTGGCCTTGCTCAGTTTAAGGGGTTGCCTTTGGTGGTACTGCCTGCCGAATACAACACGGGGTATACATTTTGGAGGCAGCTATGTGTTTAGGCCCCTCTGGCCATAATGCTACGTTAAGGTGGGCAGTCAGGGGGCAATAAAATGGTAGTTCAACCCCCTAGCTGAACGGGGTTGTTAACAAAATGGTAGTTTTATCAACTCTATAGTTACAATAAAATAGTAGTATAAAACAGTCTCCCAGCTACAAGTGCGAATGAGCCCAAAGTTATTCACCATCTTCACTCTCTCAATCAACATTGACTATTTGTAATCCTTATACTGCTAGCATTAGTAAATAGATAGGAAAGTAGGTTATATGTGCTTGTTTTAAACTTTTTTTTACATTTCTTCAGTTACTTCCTGCTTTCTATGCCTAGGCAAATTATGTTATATATCCCAGGAGTCTTCAGGAGAGGAGGAGGAGGAGGAGGAGGAGGGGTTTCCCAGCTAAACACACCCTCCTGCCGGTGTTCCGTCAGATTAGGTGACTTGTCGGATTTTGTAACGGAAGTCACGTTCCGTCACGGACATCTTGGTACACCCCTGCACTCGGCCACCCCAAGCCTACAGTCTGAAGTCGCCAAGCGGACATCTTTTTACACTCAACAAAAGGGGAGAGCAACGGGGGCGGGACTTTAAATGAGGTGCGAAATTGCAATAGAATAAATTGGTGAACACTTGGGAAAATGTATTAAGTTCATAAAGAGTATAACATGTACATAGTTAATTCAATAACAATTGATAAAAGGATACTGGCAATACATAATATTAACATGAATGTGTATACAGTAATATGAACAACACAAAATTCCACAGTACACATTTACCAGGCCACACTTTCATTTAAAGTCCCTAAACCTCTTTCGTCTTTACCATCTTTTTACACTCACCAAAATCTTGCATTTCACACTTATTTTTTTACCACTAAACTGAGCTTATATCATGAAATGCAGTATTTAGAAGTCCGTGACACTGTTCTGATGTTGAAATTTAAAAGCAGCGGCAAGCCTGCTGATCTCACACATTTTCTAATCTAAATGGAAAAGAACAGAAGAACTCTGGATAGCCGCACTCTGGATTAGATAAAGTGAATTGTGCCTTTATTGTTTCCACTAAAAAACCTTCACGTCATACAAGTCACAACAGCAAAGGGAAAAAGAATATAGAACAAAAAATGCTGACGCTATGAATAAGCGCAAACTTTAGCGTGAAACGCGGCAGAATTTTTGTTCTATATTCTTTTTCCATTTGCTGTTGTGCGGCTATCCAGAGTTCTTCTGTTCTTTTCCATTTGGCTAGTGCAATTAGCCTGCACCTGGGACCCCTATCTGTTTGGAGGAAGAGCAATCAGTTTTCCGGTGGATCAGCCTGGAGCAATGGATTTCCTTCTTTCACATTTTCTAATCTGACAGAAGACCGCTGCTTTTAAAAATTTAACATCAAAACAGCGTCAAGGACTTCTAAATACGATATAAGCTCAGTTTATTGGTAAAATTAAGTGTGAAATGCAAGACTTCGATGCTGTGTAAAAAGATGTCAGCTTGGCAACTTCAGACTGTAGGCTTACTGCAGCTGAGTGTGTGTGGTGTACCAAGATGGCCGTGACGAAACGTCACTTGCGTTACGAAATCTGACGTTGTTGACCTGTTGTAATATTCTCATCATCACCATTATACAAATGCATATACATTTGTTTGTTAATGGCACCTTAAGTACTATTAAGTTTACACGGATACAATTTTTTTGTTTTTCTATGAGTTCAGGATGTGGCGCCAGGTGATAACCCATCAATCTCTTAATTTGCTAAAGAAGACATTGGAAATACACAGCTGGGACAGGTTATTCTTCCAAATAGCATTTGCTACCCCCCATAAAAGTGGTTATAAAATGTGATTTTAAAAAAATAAATAAAACACATTATACTTACCTCTTCTGCAAGTGCCCCAATAGCAAGTCAGGTGCTATGGGGGCACTTGAGTGGGCTCAGTCCCGGGCTGTGTGTGGCCAAAGCCCTCCCCGCTCCCTCTTTGCAAGATTTGATTGACAACAGTAAGAGCCAAAAGGGGGAGATTTATTTAAAGTGCAGCACCCAGAATCCGGTGCAACTGTGCATGGTAGCCAATCAGCGTTTACTACAGGTTGTTGAATTAACCTCTAGAGATCCGCGCTATAGCAGAACGACTGCTACAGCACGGACCTGCTTTGCCGGGACGACGTCTATTGAGGGGCGCGCGCGGCGCGCTCTGTGATCAGTGAGTCTATGAGACTCACCTGATCACAGATCGGTGCAAGGGGTCGATCCTGACCCTTTACCAGGTGATCAGCTGTCAGCCAATGACAGCTGATCATGTGATAACAACAGAGCTGGTAATCAGCTATTTTTCCTCCTCGCGCTGACAGTCCCGATCACGGCGAGCTGGAGTCAGCTCATCAGTGCCCACCTGCCGCCTGCCAGTGCCACCTATGTGTTGGAAAAAGTGAAACTCATCAGTGCCACCCATTAGTGCCCACAGTGCCACCCATCAGTGCCACCTATCAGTGCCCACAACCTGCCGCAAAAACAGTGTTGCACCTCAGTACCACATATCCGTGCCCATCAGTGTCATCTACCAGTGCCCATCAGTGCCCATCAGTCCCATCTATCAGTGGTACCTATCAGTGCCCATCCATGCCCATCAGTGCCGCCTTATCTGTGCCCATCAGTACCGCCTTATCTGTGCCCATCAGTAGTGCCCACCAGTGCAGCCTCATCAGCGCCCACCAGTGCAGCCTCATCAGCGCCCACCAGTGCAGCCTCATCAGCGCCCACCAGTGCAGCCTAATCGGCGCCCACCAGGGCAGCCTAATCGGCGCATTTCAATGAAGGATAAAAATGACCTGTTTGCAAAATTTTATAACAAACTATTAAACATGATTTTTTATTTTTTTTGCATCTTTTTTTGTTTGTTTAGCAAAAAATAAAACTCCGAGCTGTAATTAAATACCACCAAAAGAAAGCTCTATTTGTGGGAAAAAAATGAAAAAATTTATTTGGGTACAGTGTTGTATGCCCGCGCAATTGTCATTCAAAGTGCATCAGCACTGAAAGCTGAAAATTGGTCTGGGCAGGAGGGGGGTTTAAGTGCCCGGTAAGCAAGTGGTTAAGCTTTGACAATAAAACCTGGAAGCTGATTGGTTTCTGTGTACAGCTGCACCAGATTTTGCATGCTCCAGTTTTAGTAAATCTTCCCCAATGGCTTGCGCTGCTGTTTTGAGAGAGCAGAGAGAGGGCCGCTGCAGATGGGCACAGGGCTGGACATTAAGCCGGGGGGTGGGAGGGCGCAATACAATTACTGGGACATATTTTTTACCTTAATGCAGAGAATGCACTAAGGTAACAATGGGGGTTATTTACAAAAGGCAAATCCACTTTGCACAGAAGTGCAGTGGCTCTAAATCTAAGGGGTAGATCTGAAATGAGTGGAAGCTCCGCTGATTTTATCATCCAATCATGTGCAAGCTAAAATGCTGTTTTTTTATTTTCCTTGCATGTCCCCCTCGGATCTACAGAGACTTTACTTCCGGAGTGCCCTTTTAAGTGCACTTGTAGTGCAAAGTGGATTTGCCTTTAGTAAATAACCCCCAATGTCTTGACTTTAAAACCACTTTAAAGAGGAAGTAAACCCTGATGAGTTTACTTCCTCTTTCATTCCCTGAAAAGGCAAAGCATAATGGACTGCTGTGCATCGCATAGTAGTCCATTATGTGTCACTTACCTGACACAGGAGCCAGCGATGTCACCGATGTCCCCTGTAGTCCGCCGCATCCATCTTGCTGGTGGCGTCTCGCAGCTCTGCCGCTGTCATTCGGCGAAGCCGCGATGACGTCACTCCCGCGCATGCGCACGGGAGCCGACACGCGCGGCAGCTCCATTCTTGGAAATGCCGCGCTCAGTGCGCCTGCGCGCCGCTGTCTACGGCGCATGCGCCGTAGACAGCGGTGCCCGTTTTCGGGCAAATATCTCCTAAACCATATAGGTTTAGGAGATATTGCTTGGACCTACAGGTAAGCCTTAATCTAGGCTTACCTGTAGGTCAAAGTGGTTTGTAAGGGTTTACAACCACTTTAAAGCTTAGCTCCAGCCAGAAGAGAAAGCTGGCCATAGAGGAATCAAAAATCGGCCGGTTCAGCAGGGACTGGGCAACTTTCAATCCATCTATGGGTGTTCATTTTCTAATAATTGACTTCTCACAGACAGGCTTGATGGAAATTTTTTGTTCGATCAGCGATGCAACCAATCGTCTGCAGTGCTGATCAATGTGTTCTGACAGCAGAGGTGTCCCGGCTGCCAGAACAGAGTAGCACAGCGAGGATTCCTCTATCCACCTTGTTTGTGTGGATCGGGGGGGGGGGGGGATCCATTCAGTTTCATTTCCATCAGCTTGATGAACCCATATATACCCAGCTTTACAGCTAAACTCCAGGATAATCCATGGGACAGACCCAATTGGGACAGAGGCTTTTGGAGGGGACAGCAGGCTAGCCTTTTGCTTACTGACTATGGGCCCTGGCATTAAGGGGGCTGTATTCTTTGGGAGGTGTGGGCCCAGGGGGAACATTGGAGTAGTCCTACTTTGGATTCCAGTCCATGTCTCACCAAAATACACAGACTCTGAGAACTGGAGGACCCAGATACAGATTTGGGGCCTCCGTGTTCTGTTGGGGTATAGACAGCCCAAACCAGCATTCACTGCTTTAACTCCCTCCTAGACTCAAAGCAGAAGATTATAATGGGCACAAAACAACCTGATGCTGGGGTCTCTGTTTATTAAGAGGTTATGTGTTTACTGTGAAGTGTCTTTCTTCCATTACATAATTTCCCCATTGTGTGCCTACTTGGTGTGAAGTCCCATTGTTCACTGAGTCGCCTATTGTTTCTGTCTGTTGGCTAATCCTCCTGGAGATGTGATTAGTCTTCTGTCAACTTTGCGTTACCTAACCATTGTGGGATATTTACCCCAATGTGTAATATTTGTTGTTATTGTTTCATATTCGAATATAGGAGCATTAGCAACAAAGCTGATCTGCCACTTGTAGTTATAGGAGCAAGAGCAGCAAAGTTATCCTGCTAGCACAGTGGAAGTACTAGTTCCGCCTAGCAGCACTAGGGGCGTCGGTTCAAATCCCAACCATGGCACTACCTGTCTGGAGTGTGCCTGCGTGGGTTTCCTCCCACACAGCAAAAATATGCTGGTAGGACAATTGGCCCTACAACAAGGATGTGAGATAGGGACCGTAGACTGTAGGCTCCTTGAGGGCAGGGACTGATGTGAATGTACAATATATATGTAAAGCACTGTGTAAATTGATGGTGCTATACAAGTACCTGTAATAAGTAAATAATGGTTCTACAAATGTGCTATAGTCAAAATCTGGTCTTACCTGTTGACTGATCTAATCAGCTCGGTACAAAGGGTAAACCGCGCTACTCAAACAGCAAAAGAAAGTAACCTATAAGCAGCAACCCTAATCGTAATACTCCGATATCAAACTAAATAGGTGAACAAAATGAGCTGCGCTAAAAACAAAAAATAATATACCTAAAACCTAATCCAGAACTATACCGATAGATATAGAAAAGAACAATATTAAGTGACGAAATTATAATTAGTAAACAGTATACATAAATGTTATCATATCATCATATAAGTGAATATAGTGTATACTAGATATAAAATGAAGTCAACATAAATCCTAAAGAAAAACCCCCCCCCCCCCACAAAAATGAATGTATATTAAAACAAAAATTGTGTGTGCTAAATCTAAACCAATAAAATTAGCAAAAATAGTATTCAAAAGCAATAAAGAGTTCATATATAAATGAAGAGAAAAAATTGTCCAAAAAGTATTGTTGATTCCTCAAAAATGATATTAAAGGTGCAAAAATATCCACAAATGCGTGTATATATAGAAAATAATCAAAACAATCCTCCACCAGTGAGAAGAGGGGCCGCTTACCAGAGTTTTAGATCCCAGTGTTAGTGAGATCAGTAAGGCAACAGCACAGAGGTTTCTGGATAAACCGTCACAGGCACCACACCATTTGCATCTCCAATACGAAGGCTCCAATCGGGAAACGAAGGTATCGTAAATTGCTGACACCACGCTGCTTCTATCTCCAATACGAAGCCTCCAGTCAGGAAACGAGGGTATCGTGGATCATGTATAAAAAATCAAAGGCACTCGCATAGCGTAAAACCACTTGGTTTAATGAAATAGAATAAAAAAGTTTACACTCACATATGTATAGAAAAAACGATCACATAAAAAGCGAGCCGGCCGGACTCGTGTGCCGCCCGCACTTCCTGGTTGGGCGTAGAACGCGGAGACGTCAGAACGCCTATCTCCCTACGCGCGTTTCGTCACGAACGGACGTGTTCACGGGATGCGGGGATGCGCGTTCTGACGTCTCCGCGTTCTACGCCCAACCAGGAAGTGCGGGCGGCACACGAGTCCGGCCGGCTCGCTTTTTATGTGATCGTTTTTTCTATACATATGTGAGTGTAAACTTTTTTATTCTATTTCATTAAACCAAGTGGTTTTACGCTATGCGAGTGCCTTTGATTTTTTATACATGATCCACGATACCCTCGTTTCCTGACTGGAGGCTTCGTATTGGAGATAGAAGCAGCGTGGTGTCAGCAATTTACGATACCTTCGTTTCCCGATTGGAGCCTTCGTATTGGAGATGCAAATGGTGTGGTGCCTGTGACGGTTTATCCAGAAACCTCTGTGCTGTTGCCTTACTGATCTCACTAACACTGGGATCTAAAACTCTGGTAAGCGGCCCCTCTTCTCACTGGTGGAGGATTGTTTTGATTATTTTCTATATATACACGCATTTGTGGATATTTTTGCACCTTAATATCATTTTTGAGGAATCAACAATACTTTTTGGACAATTTTCTCTTCATTATATATGAACTCTTTATTGCTTTTGAATACTATTTTTGCTAATTTTATTGGTTTAGATTTAGCACACACAATTTTTGTTTTAATATACATTAATTTTTGTGGGGGGGGGGTTTTTCTTTAGGATTTATGTTGACTTCATTTTATATCTAGTATACACTATATTCACTTATATGATGATATGATAACATTTATGTATACTGTTTACTAATTATAATTTCGTCACTTAATATTGTTCTTTTCTATATCTATCGGTATAGTTCTGGATTAGGTTTTAGGTATATTATTTTTTGTTTTTAGCGCAGCTCATTTTGTTCACCTATTTACACTGATCTAATCAGCTACATGTCAAATTCCCACCCAGCCTAGCTATCCACCTCTCTGTATAAGCTAGGCTTAGTCTCACACCCCTCTACCTTGAGCATTTGGTTTCCTTCCTAGTTGCTCGATCCAGTTTCAGGGAAAGTTCCTGTGACTCCTCTGCACACCCATAACCCCCACTATCCCCTGCATCTCTAGTATACCTGGTGTCTTCAGTGACCCCAGAACATCCCGTGCCATGCAGTGACCCCCCCCCAAGGCACCCCGTGTCACCACCCAGTGTTTCTCTGTTCCAGTTTCGGTCTCTCTGGTTCTGAACTTTGTACCTGATCACACTAATTTGCAACCTGCCCCCGTTTATAAAACTATCAATGTGCTCGAACAACAGAGACCCCAAAGAAGGTCAACAAGGGGGCTGGAGGACCTCAGTTGTTAAGAGTGACTACAAACTTTAAACTTAAAGAAGACACGTAGCCACACAATGAAGTTGGGAAGCAGTTCAATCTTTAAATGTATAAGGGGTTCTTTAGAGCTGTAAGAATGTGGAACTCCCTTCCACAGTTGGTGGTATTAGTGGGGAGTGTAGGAAAAAAACAAAACAAAAAAAAAACACAAAGACCTTTTAGATGCGTTTCTTAGCGAGCACAATGTACAGTGATATGGAAAATTGTAATGAAATACATACAGTATGTCACAAAAGTAAGTACACCCCTCACATTTTTGTAAATATTTTATTATATCTTTTCATGTGACAACACTGAAGAAATGACACTTTGCTACAATGTAAAGTAGTGAGTGTACAGCTTGTATAACAGTGTAAATTTTCTGTCCCCTCAAAATAACTCAACACACAGCCATTAATGTCTAAACCGCTGGCAACAAATGTGAAAATGTCCAAATTGGGCCCAATTAGCCATTTTGCCTCCCTGGTGTCATGTGACTCATTCGTTTTACAACGTCTCAGGTGTGAATGGAGAGCAGGTGTGTTAAATTTGGGGTTATCGCTCTCACTCTCATACTGGTCACTGGAGGTTCAATATGGCACCTCGTGGCAAAGGACTCTCTGAAGATCTGAAAAAATAATTGTTGCTCTACATAAAAGATGGCCTAGGCTATAAGAAGATTGTCAAGACCCTGAAACTTAGCTGCAGCACAGTGGCCAAGACCATGCAGTGCTTTAACAGGACAGGTTCTACTCAGAACAGGCCTCGTCATGGTCGACCAAAGAAGTTGAGGTCACGTGCTCAGCGTCATATCCAGAGGTTGTCTTTGGGAAATAGATGTATGAGTGCTGCCAGCATTGCTGCAGAGGTTGAAGGGGTGGAGGATCAGCCTGTCAGTGCTCAGACCATACACCGCACACTGCATCAAATTGGACTACATGGCTGTCGTCCCAGAAGGAAGTCTCTTCTAAAGATGATGCACAAGAAATACTGCAAACAGTTTGCTGAAGACAAGCAGACTAAGGACATGGATTACTGGAACCATGTTCTGTGGTCTGATGAGACCAAGATAAACTTATTAGGTTTAGATGGTGACAAGTGTGGTGGCAACCAGGTGAGGAGTACAAAGACAAGTGTGTGTCTTTCCTACAGTCAAGCATTGTGGTGGGAGTGTCATGGTCAGGGACTGGGCGAGTGCTGCCGGAACTGATGATCTACAGTTCATTGAGGGAATCATGAATGCCAACATGTACTGTGACATACTGAGGCAGAGCATGATCTCCTCCCTTCAGAGACTGGGCCGCAGGGCAGTATTCCAACATGATAAACGAACCCAAAAACATATTCAAGATGACCACTGCTTTGCTAAAGAAGCGGATGATAAAATTTATTCGTGACAATATTATGCCATGTTGGGCTTTTGTTTTTATAGTTCTATGCACGAGACCATTACCTCATCTCTCATTGGATATTAATGAATTTCTCGCCTATTTGACGTGGTGGTGCAAGCTGAGTTCGTGGAGTCTCTACACCTATTGGGTGAATTCCATATACAAGCCTACATGACTTGGGGGGCATATGCCTGACTAAGTCCCAAGTCTTCCGGTAAGCCTCCCCCAGTTTCACGGTGGTGGTGGTGATGCATGTATGAAGAGTACACACTTTTTTGAAGTTGTTTGTGGGAAAGTTGATTCTTCTACAAATTCATTACTGGACTTTATAGTTTGGGACTTATTTAGCACCTGAACACTTTTTTGAGAATTATTTGTGAAGGATTATTACTTACTTATTTTTTCACTTATATTTGTATTTCAAAGGTTTATTTAACTTCTTAAATGTGGTTTTCGGGGTTTATGTCCTTTTACCACTAGGGAACATGTTTTTCTTGTTTTAAGATTAGGGCTGCAACTAACGATTATTTTCATAATCGATTAATCGGCCGATTATTTTTCGATTAATCGGATAAAATCACACAAAAAACGTAATGTTCAATTTTTTCGTTTATTTAAAAGTAATCATGAAAGAACTGAGTGTTACACTCAAACTGCAGAATAAAAAACGTTTAACATTAATGATGGGGCGCTATTCCCCCCCCACGGACACCAATGACGGGGCACTATTCCCCCCCCACGGACACCAATGACGGGGCACTATTTCCCCCCCCCACGGACACCAATGACGGGGCACTAGTCCCCCCCCCCCCCACGGACACCAATGACGGGGCACTATTCCCCCCCCCCCACGGACACCAATGACGGGGCACTATTCCCCCCCCCACGGACACCAATGACGGGGCACTATTCCCCCCCCCACGGACACCAATGACGGGGCACTATTCCCCCCCCCCCCCCACGGACACCAATGACGGTGCACTATTCCCCTCCACGGACACCAATGACGGGGCACTATTCCCCCCCCACGGACACCAATGACGGGGCACTATTCCCCCCCCCACGGACACCAATGACGGGGCACTATTCCCCCCCCCACGGACACCAATGACGGGGCACTATTCCCCTCCACGGACACCAATGACGGGGCACTATTCCCCTCCACGGACACCAATGACGGGGCACTATTCCCCTCCACGGACACCAATGACGGGGCACTATTCCCCTCCACGGACACCAATGACGGGGCACTATTCCCCTCCACGGACACCAATGACGGGGCACTATTCCCCTCCACGGACACCAATGACGGGGCACTATTCCCCTCCACGGACACCAATGACGGGGCACTATTCCCCTCCACGGACACCAATGACGGGGCACTATTCCCCTCCACGGACACCAATGACGGGGCACTATTCCCCTCCACGGACACCAATGACGTGGCACTATTCCCCCCCACGGACACCAATGACGTGGCACTATTCCCCCCACGGACACCAATGACGGGGCACTATTCCCCCCACGGACACCAATGACGGGGCACTATTCCCCCCCCCACTGACACCAATGATGGGGCACTATTCCCCCCCACTGACACCAATGATGGGGCACTATTCCCCCCCCACTGACGCCAATGATGGGGCACTATTCCCCCCCACTGACGCCGATGGGGCACTACTCCCCCCCACTGACACCATTGATGGGGCACTACTCCCCCCCACTGACGCCAATGATGGGGCACTCTTCCCCCCCACTGACGCCAATGATGGGCACTATTCCCCCCCACTGACACCAATGATGGGGCACTATTCCCCCCCACTGACACCAATGATGGGGCACTATTCCCCCCCACTGACACCAATGATGGGGCACTATTCCCCCCCCCCACTGACACCAATGATGGGGCACTATTCCCCCCCACGGACACCAATGACGTGGCACTATTCCCCCCACGGACACCAATGACGGGGCACTATTCCCCCCCCCACTGACACCAATGATGGGGCACTATTCCCCCCCACTGACACCAATGATGGGGCACTATTCCCCCCCACGGACACCAATGACGTGGCACTATTCCCCCCACGGACACCAATGACGGGGCACTATTCCCCCCCCCACTGACACCAATGATGGGGCACTATTCCCCCCCACTGACACCAATGATGGGGCACTATTCCCCCCCCACTGACGCCAATGATGGGGCACTATTCCCCCCCCACTGACGCCAATGATGGGGCACTACTCCCCCCACTGACGCCAATGATGGGGCACTACTCCCCCCCACTGACACCAATGATGGGGCACTACTCCCCCCCACTGACGCCAATGATGGGGCACTACTCCCCCCCACTGACGCCAATGATGGGGCACTCTTCCCCCCCACTGACACCAATGATGGGGCACTATTCCCCCCCACTGACACCAATGATGGGGCACTATTCCCCCCCACTGACACCAATGATGGGGCACTATTCCCCCCCCCACTGACACCAATGATGGGGCACTATTCCCCCCCACTGACACCAATGATGGGGCGTTATTCCTCCCACATTGGTGTTTCTGGGGGGGGGGGAATAGTGCCCCATCATTGGTGTACGCGGGAGGCGCTACTCCTCCCAGGGACACCAATGATGGGGCACTATTCCCCCCCCCCCCCCCCCCCCCCCCCCAGAAACACCAATGTGGCACTGAATGTTGTGTGTGCTTTTACAACTTGCCGATAGCTGCTACCTTTTTTTCACACTCTGTGTGCAGCTCGGCTCAGTGTCCTCCTCACAGATTCTCTCCCTCGCCTCTCTGTTCCCTCAAGGCAGCAGGGGCTGAGATCTGTGTGAATGTCACGTGACATTAGCGAGGACGAGAGGCGCGCCGCTGACCTGCAGCGGTGAGTGCGTGCCTAATCACAGAGCGCCGCCGAGGACACAGGAAGCATGAGATAGGAGGAAAGGATTTATTTTGTTTTTTTTCAAGGAACATACAGGCGGAAGGTGCGGACCAACTAATCGATAATGAAAATCGTTGACAACGATTTTCATTATCGATAATATCGATTAATCGTTGCAGCCCTATTTAAGATTTATACGGTGACACATATAATTAAAAAATGTTTGTCTTTGTCATAGCGCTACACATCTATTTTTTCTTTTTCTATTTATGCTTTTTTGTCTAGAAGCTGTGTTGGCGGCTTGATAAAGTTTATCATCACAGCGCAGTATATACCAAAACACTATTTACACTCCAGACCTAAACCCTACTGAGCATCTGTTAGCCCTTGTACACACGGTCGGACATTCTGCCAACCAAATCCGTTGGATTTTGTCCGAAACTGTTGCATACACACGGTCGGACCAAGTTGTCGGAAAATCCGATCGTTCAGAACGTGATGACGTAATTTCGTTACGACGGGACTACATTCAGGCTAGTAGCCAATAGCTTTGGTGTAGGAATTTGATCTGAGCATGCGTGGCACTTTGTCCGATCGGAATTCTCTACACATGATCGGAGTATGTCCTATCGGACCAGTTTGTCGGAAAATATTTCCAACAAGTTGGAAAATTGGGTCCGACGGATATTCCGACGGAAACAGTCCGATGCATACCACACACAGTCGGATTATCCGACAAAACGGTCCGATAGGACACATTCCGACGGAATCTCCGACCGTGTGTACAAGGGCTAAGGGTTTCTCAAATGGAAGGTGGAGGAGCGCAAGGTCTCTAACATCCACCAGCTCCGTGATGTCATCATGGAGGAGGGGACGAGGACTCCAGTGACAACCTGTGAAGCTCTGGTGAACTCCATGCCCAAGAGGGTTAAGGCAGTGCTGGAAAATAATGGAGGCCACACAAACTATTGACACTTTGAGCCCAATTTGGACATTTTCACTTTAGGGGTGTACTCACTTTTGTTGCCAGCGGTTTAGACATTAATGGCTGTGTGTTGAGTTATTTTGAGGGGACAGAAAATTTACACTGTTATACAAGCTGTACACTCACTACTTTACATTGTAGACAAGTTTCATTTCTTCAGTGTTGTCACATGAAAAGATAGAATATAATATTTACAAAAATGTGAGGTGTGTACTCACTTTTGTAAGATACTGTACATACATACATACATACATACACATGCTCAGGTTGAACTGGATGGACTGGTTTCTTTATTCAACCTACCAATTATGTAGCTCGACTACATCCTGGTAATTTTCTAGGTCAGTTGCCGTCTACATGGGTGCGTTTAACCACTTAAGGACCGCCTCATGCCGATGTACATCGGCAGAATGGCACGGCTGGACACATAGATGTACGTGATTCTTTAAGTGCCCAGCCGTGGGTCGGGAGCACGCTGCCGGCGGCACGCTCCCAACCCGGTCCTGTGCTCCGTGACCGTGGCCGCGGGACCAGCGGACCCGATCGCCGCTGGTGTCCCATGATTGGGTCACAGAGCTGAAGAGCGAGGAGAGGTCTGTGTAAACAAACCTCTCCCTGTGCTTCCCTGTGTGGCTGTCACCAATCGTCTCTTCCCTTTATAGGGAAGGACGATCAGTGACGTCACATGCCAGGCCACGCCCCCCTACAATAAAAAAAAATAAAAAAAACACATAACGTCATACATAACACTACACTGCCCACTAGTGGTTAACTCCTTCACTGCCAGTGTCATTTACACAGGAATCAATGCATTTAAATAGCATTGATTGCTGTATAAATGCCAATGGTCCCAAAAATGTCCGATGTGTCCGCCATAATGTCGCAGTCACAATAAAAAAAAAAAAAAAAAAAAAAATTTCGCTGATCGCCGCCATTACTAGTAAAAAAAAAATATTAACAAAAATGCTTTAAAACTATCCCCTATTTTGCAAACGCTATAACTTTTGTGCAAACCAATCAATAATCGCTAATTGCGATTTTTTTTTACCAAAAATACGTATCGGCCTAAACTGAGGGAATGAAATGTTTTTTTATATATTTATTGGGGGATATTTATTATAGCAAAAAGTAAAAAATATTGCATTTTTTTCAAAATTGACACTCTATTTTTGTTTATAGTGCAAAAAATAAAAACCGCAGAGGTGATCAAATACCACCAAAAGAAAGCTCTATTTGTGGGGAAAAAATAGGATGCAGATTTTGTTTGGGAGCCACGTCGCACGACCGCGCAATTGTCAGTTAAAGCGACGCAGTGCCGAATCGCAAAAAGGGGCCTGGTCCTTTGGCTGCAAATTGGTCCGGGGCTTAAGTGGTTAAGTGATGTAACCTGGGAGACACCCTGCAACCCATCACCAATTGCAGCGTGCGTGTGTGTGTGAGTGCACACCAGGTGGCTCCTTAGACTCTACACTTTGGCTCAGACCTCAATCAAAGCTGCAGTCAACATAGAGGATCCACAAACCTCAGCCTAACCTGAAACAACATAGAAAAGTGCTTAAAGTGGTTGTAAACCCTTACAGACCACTTTGACCTACAGGTAAGCCTAGATTAAGGCTTAACTGTAGGTCCAAGAAATATCTCCTAAACCTACACAGTTTAGCAGATATTTGCAAATGACAGGCACCACTGTCTATGGCGCATGCGCCGTAGACAGCGGCACGCAGGCGCACTAAGCATGCCGCTGCTAACGGCAATCCTGCTGTTAGTGGCGGCTCACGCGCGCATGTGTGGGAGTGACATCATCGCGGCTCTGGCCAGTCACAGCACCGAAGCCACGATACCCGGATGTCACTCCGGGTATCAAGGCGGCGTCCGAGGAGGACGACGAGGGTCGCTTAGGGGGCTTTCATCTCAGGTAAGTTATTCATAATGAGCTAGTATGCTATGCATATCAGCTCATTATGCCTTTGCCGTGCAGGGTCTATTTTTATTTTTATTAAGGCTTTACTTCCTCTTTAACCCTCCTGCTACTGGTTACTTAAAGATCCCCAATATTCCAGCACTGCAATCTCAGAAAACCTGTTCACCATTTGACACACGTCTGGGATTGTTGGATACATGTGTCCCGTTTCTTCCTTGGACCCTCGAGTCATATTGGAACATATGGGTCAGAGGAAGGAACCAGAGCATAGTGGGGAACGCATGTAAAAAAAAAAAACAATGTGACGAGAGTCACTTTGGGCAGGGGGCTCATGGAACCCAGCTTAAAGTGGTGTTGCCACCAAAAAAAAAAAAAAAAAAGTGGAATTTTTTTTTTTTTTTTTTTTTACTTACCTGTTGCCAGGGGGTCCCCTCGTAGTCTGCCTTCTTCCTTGCCCGGGCTGGTGACATCACTTCCCCTCGCGCCGCACAGTCATCTGGGACCCGTCACGTGTCCCAGATGACTGTGTGGCGAATCACGGCACCCTGCGACGCTCGCGCAGTGGGCGCCTGGCTGTGAAGCCACAGCCAGGTGCCCACGGTAAGAATGACGGCGCCGCGAGGGGAGCGGGGGAATGAGGGGGGGGGGGGGGCTTCGTTCCCCCCCGCATCAGTGGACCCTGGGACAGGTAAGTGTCCGATTATTAAAAGTCAGCAGCTGCAGTATTTGTAGCTGCTGACTTTTATTTTTATTATATTTTTTAGGGGCATCCCACTTTAAGTTAGAGAGGTCGGCAAACTCCTGGTTCAGCTCCACAGGCCTCTCTTATGTGTAAGTCACCCTGTGTCTATTAGGGGCACAGGGTGCTTGAGAAAATGATGGACAACTACTTCACGGACACTGAGAATGTGGTTTGGATTACTTCAAAATAGGACAGTGATATTTATCAACAACATCCCTCAAGAAATATATGAAGACTATTCCTGGTTTGTTTGATTCTGAACTATACACGTTCATTGAAAGATCTGGTCACATTAGCCTCTGTTCCATGTTCTTCAATGCAGCAGCAGGACAGTATGTTACGGGTGGTCTCCTGCTATTGTGTTTATTAAAAAGTGTGTTTTCTGCCAAGCATGTCTGTCTCATTAATTGGGTCACCTATTGTCTGATTACTCACAACATCGTCCAGGTGGCTGGTTGTTTCATCAAATTAATGTTTTAAGTATGTGTTGACTAATTTGACTAACTCTTGGGAGGTATCTATGATGTTAGCTAAACCATTGTGTGACCTTGTGGGTAAATAGTTGGGTTATTGTTCTTGTGGTGACTGACCTATTTTTTTTAAGTGTATAAAAAGCCTGTATTTCTGTTCAATAAAAGGTTCCAGGCTCATACAAGCTATTTGCCAGCTAGTCTTCTCCTATGGTTAGCTACAATATCTGGTATCTATTCCCAGACTGGAGTTAGCGGTATACTAACGAAAGCACTCAAGCAGGGTGCTGGGGCGGTTCCCTAACTAACAACATCCCCGAAAGTGTCAAATGCTAAATAGGTTTTCTGAAGCTGCAAAGCTATTTGAAGTAGGAGACCTGGACCGCCGGAGGGGGAAGCATGCACTGGAGTTGATTTACTAAAACTGGAGAGTGTAAAACCCGGTGCTGCTTTGTCCAAGCTTAATTGAACAAGCTGAAGTTAGAAGCTGATGGGCTACCATGTACGGCTGCACCAGATGTTGCACCCCTCGGTGTTAGTAAATCAACCCCACAGTGTTCATGGGGTATTCTCTTTTTGGGCACTGCTTTCTGGATTGGGCACTGCCTCTGTAACTGAAACCCTCCTAGTATGAGTTGCACAATCTGGAAGGGGGAAGCGTGTGAGACACAAATAAAGGGAGGATCTAACTTAGGCAGGGGCAGCCCGTCCATTAAGGGCACACGGGCACCATAAACCCCCTGCCCCCCCCCAACCATGTGTCTGGCCCCTTTCAGGACAAGGGCGCATGGATTCCAATGCGGAGGGGCTGTAGCCGTTACTGTGGAACTAATTATCTGAGTTTCCATTGACCCCTATGGGGAAACTCTCTTTGATATACGAGTGCTTTGGATTGCAAGCATTCTTCTGGAATGAATTATGCTCTTAATCGATGGTACAACTGTACCTGTTTCTCCCCCCCCCCCCCCCCCATTTGCTTTCACCTGGGATTTTTAGGTGGGTGACAGGGTCTCTTTAACCACTTCAGCCCCGGACCATTTTGCTGGCTTAAGACCAGACCACTTTTTGCGATTCGGCACTGCGTCGCTTTAACTGACAATTGCGCGGTCGTGCGACGTGGCTCCCAAACAAAATTGACGGCCTTTTTTCCCCACAAATAGAGCTTTCTTTTGGTGGTATTTGATCACCCCTGCGTTTTTTTTTTTTTTTTTTGCGCTATAAACAAAAATAGAGCGACAATTTTGAAAGAAAACGCATTTTTTTTTTTTGTTATAATAAATATCCCCCAAAAATATATAAAAAAACATTTTTTTCCCTCAGTTTAGGCCGATACGTATTCTTCTTCATATTTTTGGTAAAAAAAAAAATTTAAAAAAAAATCACAATAAGCGATTATTGATTGGTTTGCGCAAAAGTTATAGCGTTTACAAAATAGGGGATAGTTTTATGGCATTTGTATTAATTTTTTTTTTTATTATTTTTTTACTAGTAATGGCGGCGATCAGCGATTTTTATTGCGACTGCGACATTATGGCGGACACATCGGACATTTTTGACACATTTTGGGACCATTGTCATTTATACAGCAATCAGTGCTATACAAATGCAGTGATTCCTGTGTAAATGACACTGGCAGTGAAGGGGTTAACCAGTGGGTGGCAGTGTAGGGGTTAAGTGTTCCTAGGGGTGTGTTACTAACTGTTGGGGGGCTGGGCTTTGTTTTAGTGAACACTGATCTCTGCTCCAATCACATTTAGCAGAGATCAGCGTCACTTGTTGCTAGGCAGAACGGGGAGATGCTGTTTACAACGGCATCTCCTAGCTCAGCCGCCCCGGCAATCGAGTCCGTGCGACCGGACTCACGGGGTCCCGACCGGTGGCGCACTCGCGATGGCATTGCGGCAAATTTAAAAGGGACGTCCAGGTACACCCATTTGCCTGCCCGTGCCATTCTGCCGACCTACATCGGCGCGCGCCGGTCGGGAAGTGGTTAAAGTAAGCAAAAGTCAATTTCTTTTAGGTTGGGTTCACACTAGTGCCAATCGGATGTGGGGTTTTTGTCCGCATCCAATTCGCATGACAGAAGACTGTGCCCGGCTCTCTCAATGGAGCTGGTTCACGAATCTCCGAGGCGGCTGTGGGGCGACTTGCACAGGAGTCCTGTGCATCTTTGGCTCAGGTTCAGGTCTGTATTCAGCCAAAAAGTCTGTCAAATTCAGGCCCGATTTGTCCCTAAAAACGGAGAACGGGGACGCACCGGACCCCCCTGCTGCCAGCTGCACCCGCTTTTAGTGTCAACCCAGCCTTATAGCCTACGACAGGCACTTTAACCACAAAATTCTATTCTGCATGCACATCCTGAACGATCTTTGGCGATACCATTTCTAGGTTAAAGGCGGAGCTCCACCCCATCTACAGACTTATCTGTGCGTGTAGAGCTGCGCCCGTCTCACCGCTTACCTCGTCTTCTTCTTCAGGCATGCTGGAAAACAGATCAGAACATATAATGAGCTCAGATTCTGGGTGGAGCAGATCCTCATATCAGCCATAAATATTCATACTCTGGCAGTGCCGTATCATCCGTTCATCTTCTAAACCACATTCCCAGATACCCAGCAGTCTCCTCCCACCACAGCCTGACCAATCACGACCGAGACGACAGCCAGACATGTGACCGAGAAGGACAAATAAAAAATACCCCCAACTGACATATCCCATCATTCGTGTTTTATCAAAATCAACCTCGCAATCATTAAACAAGATACAAACCCCAATCACAAAACATCTCGGCGGCAAGCGGCGTCTCTGTGACACAGCGCCACCGAAGGTACAGGGATGCGCGTGCACGACTGCGCGCATTCCCCGTTTTAAATGGACGGATGTCATATGAAAGTCGCTCCGCCTGGCCGTCACATGAGGGCCGGCAAGAAGTTAATAGAAGCCGATGGAAACCGCTCTCAAGTAGTGCGAGAGCCTTTTTCTAAGTCGGGTGAGTTGAGTCGCTCCGCTTGGAACGGTTCCATTGCACTGAATGGAGCGCTACTTGTCAGGCGCCCCAGTGTGAGCCGAGCCTGAGGGGCTTATTGATAAAACATTCATTGGACGAACGTCACTCCAATTTGAGCAGGCTTTGTGAACGTAGCTCCCTCCCCTGCCCAGCACTACCCCCCTAACACTTACCTGAACCCCATCTCAACCCAGCACTGTGCCCACCTCCAGCAGCTCCCCCCCCCCCCCCCCTCTCTTCTCCCAGGAGATTTGGCAGCCACTGACTTCTGCTGCTATTAGTCAAAGATTGTGAGAAGTGTGTGGGAGCGGAGGGGAGAGGAGACAATCACCGAGCGTCACCACATCTCCATCCACAGGACATGGGAGAGCGAGGAGGAGGAGGAGGAAGTCATCACATAGAAGAGGAGGAAACACAGAAGGCGCCCCCCCTACCAACATCTACCCCCTACCAACATCTACCCCCATCTACCCCCCTCTACCCCCCTACCAACATCTACCCCCCTCTACCAACATCTACCCCCCTCTACCCCCTCTACCCCCCTACCAACATCTACCCCCTACCAACATCTACCCCCTACCAACATCTACCCCCCCTCTACCAACATCTACCCCTACCAACATCTACCCCCCTCTACCCCCCTACCAACATCTAACCCCCTCCCAACATCTACTCCACCCCTCTACCAACATCTACCCCCCCCCCTCTACCAACATCTACCCCCATCTACCCCCTCTACCCCCCTACCAACATCTACCCCCATCTACCCCCATCTACCCCCTCTACCCCCATCTACCCCCTCTACCCCCCTACCAACATCTACCCCCATCTACCCCCCTACCAACATCTACCCCCATCTACCCCCTCTACCCCCCTACCAACATCTAACCCCCTACCAACATCTACTCCACCCCTCTACCAACATCTACCCCCATCTACCCCCTCTACCCCCCTACCAACATCTACCCCCATCTACCCCCTCTACCCCCCTACCAACATCTACCCCCATCTACCCCCTACCAACATCTACCCCCTACCAACATCTACCCCCATCTACCCCCCTCTACCCCCCTACCAACATCTAACCCCCTCCCAACATCTACTCCACCCCTCTACCAACATCTACCCCCCCTCTACCAACATCTACCCCCATCTACCCCCTCTACCCCCCTACCAACATCTACCCCCATCTACCCCCATCTACCCCCCTACCAACATCTACCCCCATCTACCCCCCTACCAACATCTACCCCCCTCTACCCCCATCTACCCCCTCTACCCCCCTACCAACATCTACCCCCATCTACCCCCCTCTACCCCCCTACCAACATCTACTCCACCCCTCTACCAACATCTACCCCCCCTCTACCAACATCTACCCCCTACCAACATCTACCCCCCCTCTACCAACATCTACCCCCCCTCTACCAACATCTACCCCCCCTCTACCAACATCTACCCCCTACCAACATCTACCCCCTACCAACATCTACCCCCCCTCTACCAACATCTACCCCTACCAACATCTACCCCCCCTCTACCAACATCTACCCCCTACCAACATCTACCCCCCCTCTACCAACATCTACCCCCTACCAACATCTACCCCCCCTCTACCAACATCTACCCCCTACCAACATCTACCCCCCCTCTACCAACATCTACCCCCTACCAACATCTACCCCCCCTCTACCAACATCTACCCCCTACCAACATCTACCCCCCATCTACCAACATCTACCCCCTACCAACATCTACCCCCCCTCTACCAACATCTACCCCCTACCAACATCTACCCCCTACCAACATCTACCCCCATCTACCCCCCTCTAGCCCCCTACCAACATCTACTCCACCCCTCTACCAACATCTACCCCTCTACCCCCATCTACCCCCCTCTACCCCCCTACCAACATCTACCCCCCTCTACCCCCCTACCAACATCTACCCCCCTCTACCCCCCTACCAACATCTACCCCCCTCTACCCCCCTACCAACATCTACCCCCCTCTACCCCCCTACCAACATCTACCCCCCTCTACCCCCCTACCAACATCTACCCCCCTCTACCCCCCTACCAACATCTACCCCCCTCTACCCCCCTACCAACATCTACCCCCCTCTACCCCCCTACCAACATCTACCCCCCTCTACCCCCCTACCAACATCTACCCCCCTCTACCCCCCTACCAACATCTACTCCCCTCTACCCCCCTACCAACATCTACTCCACCCCTCTACCAACATCTACCCCTCTACCCCCCCTACCCCCATCTACCCCCTACCAACATCTACCCATCTACCCCTCTACCAACAACGACCCATCTGTGTGTGTGTGGAAGCAGCTGTCTCTCTGCAGCACACACACACACAGCATTGTACACAAATATCAAACACACAGCATTGTACGCCGATATCACACACACACACACACACACACACACAGCATTGTACACCGATATCACACACACACACACACAGCATTGTACACCGATATCACACACACAGCATTGTACACCGATATCACACACACACACACACACAGCATTGTACACCGATATCGGTGTACAATGCTGTGTGTGTGGGATATCGGTGTACAATGCTGTGTGTGTGTGTGATATCATACACACACACAGCATTGTACACCGATATCACACACACACACACACACACACACACACACACACACACACAGCATTGTACACCGATATCTCACACACACACACACACAGCATTGTACACCGATATCACACACACACAGCATTGTACGCCGATATCACACACACACACACAGCATTGTACACCGATATCACACACACACACACAGAGCATTGTACACCGATATCACACACACACACACACAGCATTGTACACCGATAACACACACACAGAGCATTGTACACCGATAACACACACACACAGCATTGTACACCGATAACACACACACACAGCATTGTACACCGATAACACACACAGCATTGTACACCGATAACACACACACAGCATTGTACACCGATAACACACACAGACACACAGCATTGTACACCGATATCTCACACACACACACACAGCATTGTACGCCGATATCACACACACACACAGCATTGTACGCCGATATCACACACACACACAGCATTGTACACCGATATCTCACACACACACAGCATTGTACACCGATATCACACACACACACAGAGCATTGTACACCGATATCACACACACACAGAGCATTGTACACCGATATCACACACACACACAGAGCATTGTACACCGATATCACACACACACACACACACACACACACACAGAGCATTGTACACCGATAACACACACACACACACACACACACAGAGCTTTGTACACCGATATCACACACAGCATTGTACACCGATAACACACACACACACACACACACAGAGCATTGTACACCGATATCACACACACAGCATTGTACACTGATAACACACACACACAGCATTGTACACCGATAACACACACACAGCATTGTACACCGATAACACACACACACACACAGACACACAGCATTGTACACCGATATCTCACACACACACAGCATTGTACACCGATATCTCACACACACACAGCATTGTACGCCGATATCACACACACACACACACACAGCATTGTACGCCGATATCACACACACACACAGCATTGTACACCGATATCACACACACACAGCATTGTACACCGATATCACACACACACAGCATTGTACACCGATATCACACACAGCATACATTAGAAATATATACAATACATCCTCCATATAATATACACACTGATGTCTCCTCACCTCCCAGCTCAGCAATCCAGGAAATGTTGGTGTGGAAGTCACATGACCATGTGGGCGGAGCTACAACTCAGCACTGGACACCTCATTCATTTTCTCTTCCTGGACTCCGCAGCCCCCCTCACCATTCACGTATCTCCCCTCCATCTATGAATTCTAATGACAGAACCCCACACTGACTGATGCCCAGCAGATGGGATCTCAATGTTTTATAAGCTGAACTCTGAATAAAACATAACATTGGAGGTGGAAACAAACCAGCCATTACACACAGTGCTATCCCATTCTCCACCGCAACACAGGAATCCTGTACAAGTCCCAGAGCTACGCGATATGTCAGAGCTATATAAATATATAATAATAATGAAGCGGCGACACTTTGGACAAGATGTCCGCTTTGTGCAAATGTAGTTTTTCCTCAGAACAGTAAAGAGGTTCTGAGGGCTGATTGTGCAGGTTTGGCTTTGGCCTCAGTCTGGCTGGGTTGTGTAATGCCACGTACACACGACCGGACTTTTCGACATCAAAGGTCCAACAGAACGATTCCGGCAGACCATTCGATCGTGTGTGCGCTGCAGCGGACTTTTCATTTTAAAAAATCCGACAGACTTTAGAAATGGAACATGTTTCAAATTTTTCCGTCGGACCCAGTTCCTACCGAGAAATCCGCTCGTGTGTATGCTAGTCCGACGGACAAAAACCGACGCAAGGGCAGCTATTGGCTACTGGCTATGAACTTCCTTATTCTAGTCCGGTCGTACGTCATCACGTTCAAATCCATCGGACTTTGGTGTGATTGTGTGTGGCCAAGTCCTTTCGTTTGGAAAGTCCGTCAGAACTCCGCCGAAAGTCCGTCGGACCTAGTCCCTCGAAAAGTCCAGTCGTGTGTATGCGGCATTAGAGTTCTGCCTGGTCATGTGTGTGGTGAGGTGCACATGACAGGCCCAGAACCAGGCCTGGTTGGAGGCTTTAAGTATCAGCGTTCCCGGAGCCAATCAGTGGGTGTGTCGGGCCCCGCTGAGAAGTCTGGGGAAGGGTTACTTAAGATGTTGAAGTCACGTGTTCTGGGTCGTTCGTGAGGCCAGAGCTGCCTATTCCTGAGTCTGGACCGGGGTAGCCCCACGAGGGGTCCCGGTCACAGGAGCGTAGGCCGCCCCGCAACATGGTCGGTTTGACTAGCCCCAATAGACCCGCCTGGTCTGGGGTAAGGATCCGTCTGTTCTCGAGTCTCGGAACCGGCTGGTCCGAAGCGCAGTAACTGAGGGAGGATTCAAGGCATCCGGGTGTGCTCTCGGCTTGCAGGGCGCTGCAGCTCGTGTAAGCGATCGGGGGAGGACTCTTCGGATGAGGGCCAACAAGCTGGCATCCCAAGAAGTGCCTGGTTGCTGGGTTGTGAAGGACACTGACGAAGCCACGTTTTTCCAGTACTGCCACGGAGGCAGAGAATGTTCCAGGTACTGAGGAAAAAGGTTCCTGTTCACTTTCAGTTGCAAATTTATTCAAGGTCAGAGACTTTGCGAGTTCCGGATTAAAGTCCTCACTGCCATAATCTTTGGCTAGAGATTTGTTCAGCTTTGAAGTGCCCAGCTACGAGTGGCTACTCTCTGGGTGGTATTAGAGACTTTCTGACGATTAGCAGTTCAAGGTGCCCGAGTTTCTTCACCCTTGCCCCCTGTTCCCATACGAGACTGTATTGTTGGATGTTACCCCTGCAAATAAAAACCTTTCTAAAGACTTTTATGGTGCCAGTGTCCAAAGTCGTTGGGTACTAACTCTGGGAACCCCTAGATGTGGAAGAACAAACCAAGAGGAGGTAACCGGTAAGCCCAAAAGTCAAGGCCGCCCCATCAAGGGTTATGGCTGCTACAATAATAAAAGTGTGTGACTGTGGGGGAGGGGACATTAGAGTGTAAGCTCCTCTGGTGCAGAGACGGATGTGACTGGCTCAGCAGCAAGTGGCACGCTGCATTTGGTGGCAAGTTACACAGTTAACACAAATCCCCCCCACACACACACACATGAAACCACAGTGCCCAGGGCTGCCACCCCTCCTGCCCCCCCCACACACATATGCAACCAAAGTGCCCAGGGCAGCCGTCCCTCCTGCCCCCCCCCCCCCCCACACACACATATGCAACCACAGTGCCCAGGGCAGCCACCCCTCCTGTCCCCCTACACACACACACATATGCAACCACAGTGCCCAGGGCAGCCGCCCCACCTGTCCCCCCACACATACACATATGCAACCACAGTGCCCAGGGTGGCCGCCCCTCCTGCCCCCCCACACACATATGCAACCACAGTGCCCAGGGCAGCCACCCCTCCTGTCCCCCTACACACACACATATATGCAACCACAGTGCCCAGGGCACTTGCCCCTCCTGCCCCCAACCCCCACACACACATATGCAACCACAGTGCCCAGGGCAGCCGCCCCTCCTGCCCCCCCCCCCCTTGCCCCAACCCTGGGTCAGTGAAATATTAATGAAAAAACATTCTCCCATCAGTTTATTAGCCCGTGGAGTTTACAGAGTGTAACAGGCACCACCTCCTCCCTCTAATGTACATAACGATCAGCGGGTACCGGTGGTCATCGAGTCTGCCAGACCCGCTGATTGGCTCAGATGCCCAGAAATGCAGGATGACGTATATATAAGTGATCCTGCGCAGGGTGACTGCCCTGTAGCTGTAAATCTGCTATGTGTCAGGGCTGGGCTCAGCCCTTACTTCTCTGAGCTGCCCGCTCAGCTGTTGGCTAATTGCCAGCTCCTATTACCAGCTCCTATCTCTCCACAGTGACTCACCTGTTGATGATATCCTGCTCGTCAGTCCTTAAAGTGGTTGCACACCCTGTACAACCACTTTTACCTACAGGCAGGGCTTTTTTTTCTCAGAGAATAGGTGCAGGAACTCCCCCTTTCTGAGCCAACCTTAGTCTCTGCCCCTACCCACCTCTGAGCACTGTCTTTTGGCTCCACCCCCTACCAACCCCCTAGTACCACCCCTTTAAGCGAATACAGAACCAAGTATCATTGTGTGCTACAAAGTAATTGTATGGAATTTGATAGACCCCACCACAGAAACAATAGATCCCCCACACAACAACAGACACCCCCCCAAGCAACAATGGACCCCCGTAACAAGATACCACCCCAGCAACAATAGACTTACACAACAACAGACCTCACCACAGCAACAATAGATATAGCCCACACAACAACAGACCCCCCCCCCCCAAGCAACAATGGACCCCCGTTACAAGATACCACCCCAGCAACAATAGACTACCACAACAACAGACCTCACCACAGCAACAAAAGATATAGCCCACACAACAACAGACCCCACCCCAAGCAACAATGGACCCCCCCCCCCGAAAACAAAATGCCACCCCAGCAACAATAGACCCCCAGCCACCAGTATCGATAAGACCCCCCCAACAGCAAGCAACAATAGACCTCTCCCTCAACAGTAGATCCCTCCCAGCAATAATTGACCCCCCCCCAGCCAACAGCAATAGACCCACCCAGCAACAATAGACTCCCACAAAAAATAGATTCCCACCAGCGACAATAGATTCCCCAGCAGCCGGCATCAATTGACCCTCCAGCACACCATGCCATAAAATACATTCAGTGTTGGAGGTGCCGGAACTGCATTCCCCCGCGTTCCCGCTGGAAAAAAGGCCTGCCTACAAGTAAGCCCATATTAAGGGTCACCTGTAGGTGCTGGAAATATCGCCTACACCTCCACGGTTTAGGAGATAATTACAAAAAAGCCGCGTGCCGATGTCTACAGCGCATGTGCACTTTAGAAAGGGCAGATCGTGCTGTTTGCAAAGGGGTCATGCCGTGATTGGCAGCTCCCAGGCGCAGGAGTGAGGTCACGCGACTCCAGCCAATCACAGAGCGGGAGTTTGCGGCCCCGGAAGGAAGAGGGGCGAAGACGGATGCTCGCTGCTAGCGGGGACATCTGTGACATCCGGCTCCCTGACATCTTGTCTGACTATCCCTTTTGGTTCCTGAACTCTGGCTAAGTTTTGGCTACATTTTACTCTGTTTACCTTTTATTATTATTATTAAACAAGTGAGATTTAACTGTACTTCTGTCTCGGTCTAATTCATGGTTTCTGACACTATTGAGCGGTTGCCAACTGGTTAAGATCAACCGTGTTATGATAACTCACAGGCAGCAGGCACTCTGTCACATAACATGGCTGCTGAGTGCTGATTTTGTTACCCACGCGCTGACCGGCGCACGCCGATATACGTCGGCAGAATGGCATGGACAGGCAAATGGGTGTACAGTTACGTCCCTTTAAATTTGCAGCTGTGCCATCGTGTGCGCTCGCTGATCGGGACCTCCGATCGCGGGTCCTGCAGACTCGATCACCACGGGGATACTCGCGGTCATCTCACCTGGAGATGCTAATATAAACAAGCATCTCCCTGTTTTGCCTAGTGACAGTGTCACCGATCTCTGCTCCCTGTGATTGGAGCAGAGATCAGTGACGTGTCATACACAGCCACGCCCCCCCCCCCCACAATTAGAAACACTCCTCAGGGCTCACTTAACCCCTTCACTGCCAGTGTCATTTACACAGGAATCAGTGCATTTGTATAGCACTGATTGCTGTATAAATGATAATGGTCCCAAAAATGTGTAAAAAATGTCTGATGTGTCCGCTATAATGTCGCAGTCACAATAAAAATCGCTGATTGCCGCCATTACTAGTAAAAAAAAAAAAATTTATAAAAATTTCATAAAACTATCCCCTATTTTGTAAACGCTATAACTTTTGCGCAAACCAATCAATAATTACTTATTGCGATTTTCTTTACCAAAAATATGTAGAAGAATAAGTATCGGCTTAAACTGAGAAAAAAATTGTTTTTTATATATTTTTTGGGGATATTTATTATAGCAACATGTAAAAAATATTGCATTTTTTTCAAAATTGTCGTTCTTTTTTTTTGTTTATAGCTCAAAAAATAAAAACTGCAGAGGTGATCCAATACCACCAAATGAAAGCTCTATTTGTGGGAAAAAAAGGACGTCAAATTTGTTTGGGAGCGACGCAGTGCCGAATCGCAAAAAGTAGTCTGGTCTTTGGCCTGCAAAATGGTCCGGGGCTTAAGTGGTTAACATATGATGACCAATAAGTGCCCACTGCCTGTGAGTTACAATACCATCCACTATGCCAGAAAGATAGACAAAGTGCAATGTAGTCTAATCACAGACACCCCCAAAGCACACCTGTGTTGAGTTCTTGAAGCCACGGGCAGCCCCACAATCGGATGCGCTTCCCCTCGGGTCCTGCTGATGGACACCATCAGCTGAGCTCAGCTGCCACTCTGTGCCCGCCGCCGCACAGCCTCTCAAGTCTCACTCTCTGGGCCCCCTGGATACTACTGGGTGGGGAGCAGAGGCAGACCACTCTGCCAAGCAAGGAGGTGAGCAGGCAGGTGGCTGGCCGGGATTTGAGCCAAGGCAGAAGAAGATGGGAGCGGAGCTAAAAAAATAGTCCCTCCGCTCTGACCAGCACATCAGATCATCAGAAAGGGGCACAGATAATAGAAAAAAAAATACACCCCCTAAGCTAATAGGAGCAGTGGAGTGGAGGTGTGTAATTCAGAATTTATTTTTTATTCTGCACTGAATGTCTTTGAAATTGCCCCAGCTCCTGTTGAAATCCAAACTGGGAACGAAACCGGCGACGGACTTGTGTAGTGTGAAGGGGGCGGGGGACAGATGTAGTGTGAAGGGGGCTGGAACAGGTGTAGGGTGGGGCAACAGGTGTAGTGTGAAGGGGTGGGGACAGGTGTAGGGAGTGGGGACAGGTGTAGGGGCTGGGACAGGTGTAGGGGGCGTTGGACAGATGTAGGGGCGGGGACAGGTTTAGGGAGTGGGGACAGGTGTAGCGCTCAGGAATATACACAATATATATATATATATATATACGATCTAACTGGTGATCAGATTTGAATATAAAAGAATAGAATAACTGATGTGAAAGTCATTCTAATATAAGGAAGATGACAAAATGAAACGTGTAAGAATAGTGAGGAGGAGAGGTGTGGGCTGTGCACCATTGGCCGATGTCTTGTCAAATATCGTCCTCCATCGGATAGTGTCCGCTGCGTACTGCGCATGCGCAGTACACAGCAACACATATTCCGAAAATTGCCGAGGATGACCGGCGCCTGCGCCGTGAGTCCAGGTTCTATCCCCACTATACAAGTGGACATAGAGCAGGAATAAAAAAGAGCTGAGCGCAGCGAAGCCGAGCCCGAAGCGTGGCGAGCGAAGCTCACCCGCGAGGGGCCCTCTAAAATTCACAACCCTATGTCCGCTTGGATGGTGGGGCTACCACCTCCACTCACGGCGCAGGCGTGATTTTCAAAAGCTTCGGAGATTTTCAAAAGCTTCGTCTGCTCCGTACTGATGGCCGGACACTATACGGTAGAACACCGGTCTCTCGGGTGTAGGACGTATATACACGCCCCTCTGGTGTATCACCAAGGAGATGTCCTTTTCCCTGGGACAACCAGCAGAACAGAAAAGATAGAAGAACTCTGATTGGTTGGTGCAAGTCTCTTTAATTCTTCCACATGCCGGTGGGTGGATCCACACATGACAGTGACCCGCCCACTCAGCAGACCACGCCCCGGAGACGAGATCATATGACCTAGGGGTGGGATGAGGACACGTTGTGTACATCGCTGATAACACACAAAGGGGGGGACACTCTCTACTCGTATGGGCTCCCTAATGTCAGCCCGCCCCGCCCCGCCCCCTGCACACACAGTGCGGACACACAGCGCTCTCTCTGCTCGATGTGCCTATTGGGGACACAGGACGACAGGAAAGCGTATGAGGGCGGAGACACCGGAGACAAACACAGATCCACCAATCACAGGCCTAGGAAACACGTTACCTCACTACAGCACAGCCCACGTGTGAAGAAAAGGCGGGGCGATGACGTGGGAAGGGCGGAAGAGGAGGTGACGTCGTCAGAGAGGGCGGGCCGGAGGATGACTGCAGGTAGAGAGATCTGTGTGTGTGTGTGTGTGTCAGTGTGATATCAGTGTGTGTGAGGAGAGGGGGAGGGGGCTCACCATACACTGACCATTGTATATACCATATACTGACCACTGTGCGCCTATATACTGACTGTACACACCATACACTGTATATTGACTATATACACTGACTGTACATAATATATACTGATTGTATACTCACTATACTGACCACTGTGCACCTATATACTGACTGTATATGACCAGACGCTGTATACTGACTTTACATAATATACACTGTATACTAACTGTACATACTATATACCGTACACCGTACACCATACACTGTATACACTCTCTATAGTGACTGCACATTCTATATACTGACCACTGTGCACCTATACACTGACTGTATACACCACACACTGTATACTGACTGTATATACTGATTCTATACTCTACTGACCACTGTACATACTATATACTGATTGTATACTCTATATACTGACCACTGTACACCTATATACTAACTGTATGCTGACTGTATATACTGACTGTAAATACTATATACTGACAATATATGCCTATACTGACTGTACATACTGTATATATTGGCTGTATACACTATATACTAATTGCACATACATACTGACTACATAATATATATACTGATTGTATACTCTATATACTGACCACTGTGCACCTATATACTGACTGTATACACCACATACCCTATACTGACTGCATATACTTTATGCTGACTGTATACACCATTCACTATATACTGACTGTATATATCACACAGCGTATACTGACTGTACACCCCATACACTGTATACTATCTGTCCATACTATACACTGACTGTGCATATTATATACTGACTCTACACTCCATACACCACACACTGACTGTATACACTGTTCATTGACTGTACACCCCGTATACTGCCTGTACACCCCGTATACTGCCTGTACACACCGCTCATGGACTATCTGATGACTCGCTGTACATGGCTCATGTGTTTATAAATCACATCACAAGTTATATTCTTTCTGTGTGCGGTGACTGATGCACAGAACCCCCCACTAATGCTGTGAATCGTGCCGTACATTGAAATGCATGTTTATACTGGTTACCTGTTTTTATTTCAATGACACATGAATTGTATCTAATCAAAGAGAACAAATGGTGGGAACCCCTTATAATGGGCACAGCGGATGTACAGACCTGGGAACTCAGCACAGGAATGGTGGGAACCCCTCATAATGGGCACATCGGGTGTACAGACCCAAGAACTCGGCACAGGGATGGTGGGAACCCCTCATAATGGGCACATCGGGTGTACAGACCCAAGAACTCGGCACAGGGATGGTGGGAACCCCTCATAATGGGCACAGCGGGTGTACAGACCCGGGAACTCGGCACAGGAATGGTGGGAACCCCTCATAATGGGCACAGCGGGTGTACAGGCCCAAGAACTCAGCACAGGGATGGTGGGAACCCCTCATAATGGGCACAGCGGGTGTAGAGACCCAAGAACTCAGCACATGGATGGTGGGAACCCCTCATAATGGGCACAGCGGGTGTAGAGACCCAAGAACTCGGCACAGGGATGGTGGGAACCCCTCATAATGGGCACAGCGGGTGTAGAGACCCAAGAACTCAGCACAGGGATGGTGGGAACCCCTCATAATGGGCACAGCGGGTGTACAGGCCCAAGAACTCAGCACATGGATGGTGGGAACCCCTCATAATGGGCACAGCGGGTGTACAGACCCAAGAACTCAGCACAGGGATGGTGGGAACCCCTCATAATGGGCACAGCGGGTGTACAGACCCGGGAACTCAGCACAGGAATGGTGGGAACCCCTCATAATGGGCACAGCGGGTGTACAGACCCGAGAACTCAGCACAGGGATGGTGGGAACCCCTCATAATGGGCACAGCGGGTGTACAGACCCGAGAACTCAGCACAGGGATGGTGGGAACCCCTCATAATGGGCACAGTGGGTGTACAGACCCGGAAACTCAACACTTCGGCAATCCTTCATAGTTTTCCCTTTCCTGTTCCTCTCTCTCTCTCTCTCTCTCTCTCTCTCTCTCTCTCTCTCTCTCTCTCTCTCTCTCTCTCTCTCTCTCTCTCTCTCTCTCTCTCTCTCTCTGGTATGATCTCAGCGGCTGTTGTGCTGACTGACTGCCTGAAACACAGATATTTTCACATGAATGAAAATACAGTACAGAGAGCTTGTAGATTATGAAGATTTGTTAAAAACTATTTTCAGGCAGCACTAAGGTCATTGAATGTGACCCTCTGGTTATGCCCGTGCCCACACGTTGGACAGCCACCAGCTGATGCTGGAATGTGCCAGGAAAAGACCATTCTGTCAGTGGGGACCAAAGTGTACGTGGTGGGGGGTAATGACATTCACAGACATTGTCTAGTAACCCGAGTCTTGTTGTCTTTGCAGTGGCCGAATGATCGTGAAGCCGCGGCGCAGCAGGGAGAGTATGCAGGACGTGGAGGGCCCTGGGGATGGACCCTCAAATGCCCCTGTGTACGGTGAGCATTGTACACTTCACTTATGATCACACTCCTTATAACTGTACTTTTTGTCCTATTTCAGAAGGCAGAGCCCCTCCCACTTCACTGTAAATTAATTCTGATTGGCTAGGCTTGGGTTATTGCACTTTACTCGTTGCTCTGTGTCTCCTTAACTCTTTCACTGCCTTTGGCCATTTTTGCCTACGTGGGGTGCCAAGGTTCTCCATCACTGATCTAGGGAATAAAATGGCGGTCATTACAACTTTTTATGTCACGGTATTTGCGCATGCAATTTTTCAAACGTGTTTTTTTTTTTTTTTTTTCACAAATGTAACAAAAAAAACACTAAAGTTAGCTAATTTTTTTTTCAATTTTTTTATTTTTTTTTGTGTAATGTGAAAGATGATGTCACGCCGAGTACATAGATACCTGACAACATGTCGTTTTTTTTTCTTCTCTCGATCACTTTTATTCCTATTACAAGGAAGGTAAATATCCCTTGTAATAGGAATAGGACATGGGACCACTGATGAGGATCACTCATCATGAGCAGACACGCCATGGTTGTGAAATTAAAGCCGTAGCGGGGCTGCCTGCCTCAGCTCCCGGTTGCGGTGATCCCAGATGGCTTACCACTTTCGGGCCCCTGACCACCAACAAAAGCTACCCCAGTGAGTACCTTGATCCAGCCAGAGTGGGGGTTATTTGCCCCTTTTTGTGTCCACTTTAATTACGCTGACCTTTTTATGTTACTTCAATTTCAGAACCGCCCTGGTGTCTGCTCCTGATGAGTGATCTTGAATCCACGAAACGCGTCGAGCTACCAGATTTCCCATTTACACAGTGCACCCTGTTCGTGAAACATTCCATTTTAGAGGCCAGAGATTATGTAGGCATTACCGTGCAAGAATTGTCTATTCCTCCAGTTATTGGTGGTCCCTTTTAGCTTTTATTCAGTAATATTGGTTTTATTAATGTTATTACCTGTATTACTTATTCTACCAGTCTTGCCATATGATACTAGCAATATATATGTCGATCATTGTACACCAGTTTTATTACCTATTTTATCTACTTTAAGTATCAATAGGAACATGTTTGATTGAGAGATAGAGATAGATAGATATATATATATATATATATATATATATATATATATATATATATATATATATATAATTAGAGCTATAGAGATATTATATTAAACCGCTTATTTATCCACCTTCTGCTGCTTGCAAACAATGAGTTTCATTTAAAGTCCCAACTCTTCCCCCCCCCAGCCCGCTAGCCTATGCTCACGTGCCTTTTTTATTATTACATTAATGGGGGTGGTAATACATGACCTTACCAGGCCGTAATTTCACTCAAAGTCCCAAATTCCCCCTCCCCTACTTTTCACCACCCCCTTAGTAGAAAAAAACACCCCCAAAGCATAATGTTTCCACCTCCATGTATAATGGTTCTTGGGGTCATAGGCGGCACTCTTCCTCCTCCTCCTCCTCCTCCTCCTCCTCCTCCTCCTCCTCCTCCTCCTCCTCCTCCCAACACGGCGAGTTGAGTTGATGCCAAAGAGCTGGATTTTGGTCTCATCTGACCACAACACTTTCACCCAGTTCTCCTCTGAATCATTCAGATGTTCATTAGTAAACTTCAGACGGTCTGTACATGTGATTTCTTGAGCAGGGAGACCTTGCGGGTGCGGCAGGATTTCAGTCCTTCACGGCGTAGGGTGTTACCAATTGTTTTCTTGGTGACTATGGTCTCAGCTGCCTTTAGATCATTGACAAGATTCTCCTGTGTAGTTCTGGGCTGATCCCTCACCGTCCTCATGATCACTGAAACTCCACGAGGTGAGATCTTCCATGGAGCCCCAGACCAAGGGAGATTGACAGTTGCATTACTTCCATTTGCGAAATCGCACCAACTGTTGTCACCCTCTCACCAAGCTGCTTGGTGATGGTCTTGTAGCCCATTCCAGCCTTGTGTATGTCTACAATCTTACCCCCGACATTCTTGGACAGCTCTTTGGTCTTGGCCATGGTGGAGAGATTGGAATCTGATTAATTGCTTCTGTAGACAGGTGTCTTTTATACAGCTAACAAGTTGAGATTAGGATCACTCCCTTTTGAGTGCGTGCTCCTAATCTCAGCTCATTACCTGCATAGAAGACACCTGGGAGCCAGAAATTTTACTGATTGATAGGGGATCAAATACTTATTTCACTCATTTAAAATGCAAATCAATTTACATTTATAAAATTTTTTATACATTTTGTTTGTTATTCTGTCTCTCACTGTTAAAATGAACCTACAATTAAAATTATATAATAATAATAAAATACATTTTTTTTTTCCCTCACTGTACTCCTCCTTTGTGACAGTAATCCACAGAGAAGGGTGCTCTTTTTTTTTTTTTTTTTTTATGGAGACGCTTGGGCTCTATAAAACCCCCAAATTCCTCATCTGCCCTTAAAAGCATTCAAAACACCAAGATTGGTGTTTTCGAATGTTTTTTATTTTTTTTATTTATTTATTTTAAATATGGGGACGTTGACCTCTGGACAAACAGGCAAAAAGATATGTCAGGTCATTACGAGAGGGGAGAGCAGATCAAAGCTGATTCGGTGGTACAGGAGAGCCTCAGAAAGCCATAGGAGAGGGAAGAGATCCCCTCTATTAAAGCTGACTCTAAAAATGGTACCAGATTGATGCCTGCAGCTGCAGGCATCATCCCAATATAACCACTGAAAGTCCAGTGATGTACAGGTATGTCGCTGGTCAGGGCCGTCTTTAAGGCAGGGCAAAAGGGGCAGCTGCCCTGGGCCCTGTCATTGTTGTGGGGCCCAAAACGGCTACCTCATACTTGCCAACTATCCAGGTTTAAATTCCCTTGTCCCTTGAAGTTTTATTCCTGTGCTGTATCCCAATATCTCAGTGTGAAGTGCTGCTACTAATGCTGCCCAGCTCTGCCCTATTGTTGTGTGCAGATGACTCACCTGCAGACCCTGTGTTTACATGTAAATAACCGACTTTTATATGTAAATAGCGGTGACAATACTAAGAAAATAGCTGCGACTGGTGGCATTGATATGTAAATAAAGGCGGCATTCCTATGTATATCATGCTCCCCTGCTGTGTGGAGGTGATGTGCTGTAACCTCTAGCAACTAATCTGTGAGCCGTAATGTGTGCTGTAACCTCTAGCAACTAGTCAGTAAGCAGTAATATTATGCTGTAACTGCTGGCAACCAATCGCAATCACTGCCTGATCTGATACAGAAAACTGATTTTAAGTCTAGATGCTATTTATTGTATGTCTGAGTAGGTGGAGAGGGAAATTGCATGGGGGGAGGCCCAAGAAAATTTTTGCCCAGGGTCCAATCTATATTAAAGATGGCCCTGTCACTGGTCCGAAAGTGGCTACATAAAAGGGAATGATCGGCTTGTAGAGGGATGGAAAATTTTGTGTGTGCGGGTGTTAAGAAGTGCTTTTGACACTTGGAAATGCTTTAAACTTCCCCCACAGATCTGTTAATACATGCTAGGGGGAGTACAACTGGGGGGATCCATAGTGGAGAAGGATCTGGGGGTTTTGGTAGACCATAAGCTCAATAACAACATGCAATGCTAAGCTGCGGTTTCCAAAGCGAGCAAAGTCCTTTCTTGTATTGAGAGAGGTATGGACTCCAGAGAGAGAGATATCATTTTGCCCCTCTGTACAAATCATTAGTAAGACCTCATCTGGAATATGCAGTTCAGTTTTGGGCACCAGTTCTCAAAAAGGATATCAGGGAACTGGAGAAAGTGCAGAGAAGGGCAACCAAACTGATAAGAGGCATGGAGGAGCTCAGCTATGAGGAAAGATTAGAGGAACTGAATTTATTCTCTCTTGATAAGAGGAGATTAAGGGGGGCTATGATCACCATATAGAAGGGGTCCATATTGTGAACTTGGTGTTGAGTTATTCACTTTAAGGTCATCACAGAGGACAAGGGGGCACTTGTTACTTCTAGAGGAATAGAGATTTAATCTACAAATACGGAAAAGTTTCTTCACAGTAAAGCCTCGTACACACGGACATTCCGACGGGAAATGTTCAATGACAGGCTGTTGACGGTAAATCCGTGTGTATGCTCCATCTGACAATTTTGTTGTCGGACTTTTCCGCGGACAAATGTGTGTTGTCAGATTTTCCGTGCGTGTGTACACAAGTCTGTTGGACAAAAGTCCAAAGTACAAACGTGCATGCTCAGAAGCGAGGACGAGCCGGTCGGTCTTGTAAACTAGCACTCGTAATGGAGAATTAACATTTGTGACGTGATGCAAATTATGAAATCTTGAAATGCAGCGCACAATTCTCTTCTTCTATAATGGGATAATAATGAAGCTGCTTTGCTGGTGATACTGATGGAGTTATGGCAAACTGATTTTCAAAGGCTTTTTTTTTTTTTTTTTCTAGTGATATCAAGAATAATATTTATTATGTGTTTTTTTTTTTTTTTTTTTTAAATTTGTGCAAGTTACCACAACACCATTATCCCGTACTTTTTAAGATCAAAGATACAACTATGTTGGTGTCCCTTGTCAATTTTATTGTATTTTTTAAAATATATCTGCCTACTCCCAAACTGTCATTTGAAGTAAAACAAATGGGCAAGTATTTATTCTCCACAATTTTTTTTTTAATGTGCATTAAAAAAAGAAAACAAATAAAATTACACATGTAATCTGCCAATAGAACTTAAAGGGGTTGTAAAGGTTCGTTTTTTATTTTCTAAATAGGTTCCTTTAAGTTAGTGCATTGTTGGTTCACTTACCTTTTCCTTCGATTTCTCTTCTAAATGTTTTTTTTCTTTGTTTTCTTCGTCTGAATTTCTTCCTGTTCCTCCTCAGTAAGCTGTTCAGTAATCTGTTCTGGCTGACTAAACACCGCTCGGATGATGGTGTGAAGTTTACTGAGGAGAAACAGGAAGTGAGAAATTCAGACAAAGGAAAAAAAAAAACATTTAGAAGGGAAATCAAAGGAAAAGGTAAGTGAACCAACAATGCACTAGCTTAAAGGAACCTATGTAGAAAATAAAAAACAAACCTTTACAACCCCTTTAACCAAAAAGTGCATTCTATGCATCCAAAAATATACCAAATGAAATCATTATTATTCAACCAAAAAATTAATCTCAAAGCAATAACTCCAAGGCTGATAATAAATAACACCTTATCTCCTCCGATTCCGCAACATGTCTATTTGACGAACGTTCAGAAATGAACTGAAAAGCACGAAATGAAAAATGCGAAAAAAAAAAAAGTGCAAATCAACACTCTCCAAACTTCTGCTAACACAAAATTAGAAGAAGGAGCTTAAAGGGTGGTGCTAAAGAGCTGAAAAAAATGCATAGCACGTCACTACGTTCGTAATTGTTGGCCAACAATTTGTGTGGCCGTGTGTATGCAAGACAAGTTTGGGCCAACGGCCTTCGGACAAAACTCCACGATTTTGTTGGCCAACAATCTGATCGTGTGTACAAGGCTTAAGAGCTGTGAAAATGTGGAATAGACTCCCTCCAGAGGTGGTTTTGGCCAGCTCAGTAGATTGCTTTAACCACTTGAGATCCGTGCTATAGCCAAATGACGCCTACAGCACGGACCTCCTTTGCTGGGCCTACGTCTATTGACGTTGTCCCGTGCACGAGCGGCCTGCGCGCGCGGCGCGCTCTGTGATCGGCGAGTCTATGAGACTCGCCTGATCACGGATCCGAGCAAGGGGTCGATCCTGACCCCTTACCGCGTGATCAGCTGTCAGCCAATGACAGCTGATCATGTGATACAACGGAGCCAGTAATCGGCTATTATTCCTCCTTGTGCTAACAGCGCGAGGAGAAAAAAAAGAGCCGATCACCGGCGGCCATGATCGGGACATCAGTCCCGATCACGGCCAGCCCTGCCAGTGCCCACCTGCCCCCTGCCAGTGCCACCCATCAATAAATAAGTGCCCCCCGTCAGCACCCATCCGTGCCATCTTATCTGTGCCTATTGGTGCCGCCTTATCTGTGCCTATTGGTGCCACCTTAACTGTGCCTATCGGTGCCGCCTCATCAGCGCACTTCAATGAAGGAGAAAAATGACCTGTTTGCAAAATTTTATAACAAACTATTAAACATGATTTTATTTTTTTGCATCTTTTTTTGTTTGATTAGCGAAAAATAAAACTCCCAGCTGTAATTAAATACCACCAAAAGAAAGTTCTATTTGTGGGAAAAAAATTATAAAAATTTCATTTGGGTACAGTGTTGTATAACCGTGCAATTGTCATTCAAAGGGCATCAGTGCTGAAAGCTGAAAATTGGTCTGGGCAGGAGGGGGGTTTAAGTGCCCAGTAAGCAAGTGGTTAAAAAAGGCCTGGATTCTTTCTAAAATGTACATAATATAACTGGGTACTGACATTTATAAGTAAAGTTGATCCAGGGAAAATCCGATTGCCTCTCGGGGGATCAGGAAGGATTATTTTTTTCCCCTGCAGTAGCAAATTGGCTCATGCTTTGCTGTGTTTTTTTTATTTATTTATTTTTTTGCCCTTCTCTGGATTAATGGTGGGTATAGGTTTGTATATATGGGATATTTATTTTTATTATTATTATTATTATTAATAATGTTTTTAGTTGAACTAGATGGACTTGTGTTTTTTTTTTTTTTTTTTTTTTTATTTATTTCAGCCTAACTATGTAACTATGTTCTAGGCTATTGTTATTGCTAAAGGTAATTTTTATTTTATTTTTTATTTTTTTTATTCCACAGAGTCTAAAGGAATAGATGGAGCCCCAAGAACGCCACCCCCCCTGTGGCAGGAGAAGAATAATACCAAGCGTAGCTTAGCAGATTCCCCCAGACGTAGGAGGAAGCCCACCAAAACACATCGCAACCCAAGCAGCAGCTCTCCAGAACCGTCTCTGAACAATGTGAATGAGTTTGATGCTTCTGGTCAGGATAATGAGACGAGCGACGATCATTCCCCAAACAAGCTGCCTGAGCTGCTGAGTGGGGACAAAATGGAGGCCCGCAACAGTGACCTTTTAGTTGGCGAGTTGAAGGCTCACACAGGGGAGAAGAATGAAACAAACAACAATGGAGGAGCTGAGTGTCCTGTACCATCCTGCGGGTCGCGATTTTCTGCTAGCCGAATGTTCCGATCTCAGAAAGGAACCAGCACAAAAGCCAAGCCCTTCCTGTGCACGGTGTGCGGGAAATGGTTCAGCCAGAAATCTCTGCTCATCCAGCATCACCGTAACCACACCGGCGAGCGCCCCTACCCATGCATGGATTGCAGCAAAAGTTTCACCTCCTGCTCTCTGCTCATCCGTCACCAGAAGATTCACACTGGTGAAAAACCCTTTGCATGCTTGGACTGCAGCAAATGTTTCAGCGAGAGTTCCCAGCTGGTCCGCCACCAGCGCACTCACACCGGAGAGCGCCCGTACACGTGCATAGAGTGCGGCAAGAGTTTCAGCGAGAGCTCCAAGCTAGTCATCCACCAGCGCACTCACACTGGCGAACGGCCGTATTCCTGCAGCGACTGTGGCAAGAGCTTCAGCGTGCGCTCGCACCTTATCACGCACCAGAGGACTCACACGGGTGAGCGCCCCTACACCTGCATACAGTGTGGCAAGAGCTTTAGCGAGAGCTCCAAGCTTGTGATGCATCAACGCATTCACACCGGCGAGCGCCCTTACACGTGCGCCACCTGCGGCAAGAGCTTCAGCCAGCGCTCCGTCCTGGTGACCCACCAACGTATACACACGGGCGAAAAGCCCTACACCTGTCCCGACTGCGGCAAATGTTTCATCGACAAGGTGGGCTGCGACCGCCACCGCGTCACGCACAGCGACGAGAAGCCTTTCCAGTGCCCCCTTTGCGGCAAGAACTTCAGTCGCAACTCCGACTACAACAAACATCAACGCACCCATACCGGAGAGAGGCCGTATGCTTGCCCGCAGTGCGGCAAAAATTTCAGCTGGAGTTACCAGCTTGTCCGCCACCAGCGTGTCCATACTGGTGAAAAGCCTTACATTTGTATTGAATGCGGGCAGAGCTTCTGCTGGAGCTACCAACTGGCCACTCACCAGAAATCGCACACGACAGAAAACTCCTTTGTGTAAATACGCTATTTATGAGAACAATTAAACCGTACCCACCTGGGCGTAATATGCGGCCATATCGCAGGGCAGTTGGGCAGTTGTCCATCCCGTACCCAATATCCAATCATACCATACAGCGTGTTCCTGTCTCGTGCCCCAATTCTCCATCATATCTGTGAATGGCTGGATCTTTGTCCATCTTGTGCCCAATATCCATTCACAAATATTTGGTGAAATGGCGGAATGGGGTTGGCCTGCACGCAGCATTCTCAGTTGTATTGTAGATCGCAGATCTTGTGGTGTTGTCCTAAGGCCTAATGACCCTTTCCATTAATTGGAATGTTTACATACAGATTGCAACCTTGGTTCACAAAGATCAAAGCAGATAATGCAACGCTCAAAATGTAAGTCCTTTGCAGGCTTGTGGGTGCTCTGGCTCGGATGCTCTCTCACACCGGTACAGACATAAATACAAAGAATAGAGCCTTGGGTCACAAAGACCTGCAACTTGAAGTCCAAATTTTAGTGGTAACCATGCCAAGCCAATATATCTTGCCATGTTATATTCACATCCGTGGATAAAAATGGAGGAAACATCCACCTCCTCATTTTTTTTTTTTTTGAATGGTTTTTAAGCTCTCAGAAACCTCTCCCAGCTTGCTTTTGGAAGGGCCATGACTCGAATGTGTACAGAGCCTGTGAGGAGCAACACGAGTGATTGTAATCTGTGGACAAAAGTTGGCCATACACTAGTAGAATTAGAACCAGCAAGATTTCACTTCTTGAGAGAAGTTCTCCTTGTATGTCTGGGATTGCATTCCAGTAGTTTCCAAACAAAATTATTTTAGCTCGATGGCGAGGATTGTAGGCACTGAAGGACTATTTTTTTTCAGAATTTCCATACAAACTTTCAAACCAAATATCACTTGTGTGTATGGCCAGCTTTGGGCTTCTTGATAGCCAATCGAAGTGTCTGTTGTTTAGCTTGCCAAGTTGGCAACTGTCCAGTGATGTATTAGTAAATACAGACTTGGACACCAACCAATCCAGAATTATTTTATTTTTTTTGCCAACTTCGTGAGGTTTCTCTGTTGCATTACATTTCGCTGAAGGTTTGGATAATTATATCAAGATGTTAACCAATGCTGGACTAGTATTAGGTCTGATGGCCTTTTTCACAGTGGGAGTATCACTGGGACACATAGACAACCCACACTGTGTGTAGTCATTTCTTGCTGTCCCTGATCTTCCAGGGTGAATGCCATCTTATTAAATGTCTTCATCTCTGGTGCATTTGGGTGATGCAGGCAGTTCAGGTTCCCCGAATGGCCAAACGTCGTTGCCTGATTCATTCTCATTAAATGAGCCAATTTTCGAACTTTAGATTCTATGGATGAAATGCATTGCATGGGCTGAAGCTTTGCCCACCGTTGCCACAACTTGTGACTTTGCCACACACCGGCTCATCTGTAGTTCATCTATGTCTGATTCTACCCACTAAAAAATGTGGCCTTGTGATGTCACATTGGGAAGGGGGCATGTGCTTTAAATATTAAAACTCTCAGACTGGTACTCGGGATACAAACATTCTTCTTCTGACCTGCCCTCTTCATCCTTCCGCTGTGGATATATAGTTGGCTCCATTTGTTGAAAAAGTTACAGTATTCATGGGAATCACAAGAAATGGCATCATGGAAGTTGTGGCAACCGTAAAAAATATGTCTGCTAAGAAAGAAAAGGAGAGAGAAATATTTTAAATTTTTGATTGCTGTGTTTTCCAGATATCAGTGTTTTCCATCCAGCAATGGGGGGGCCGTCGCTGTACAACTTTCTGGAAGCCAGGCATTGGTGCGGGACGCGATCGGTCACTTTTGCACAATTTTGTAGACCTGAGTTGTGTACCAAATTTTCTCATCACTACAGGAGTGCAGCTAGAGCTTTCCCCAAAGCTGGATACGGGCCTCAGCTGTTCCAGGTTATAATTTGCCTTGGCAGTTTTTCTCTTTTAAGGCTGCCAATCAGAATGTATCTGCCATAGTTTAAAAGCAGTCGGTATGGAGAGAGATCGGTCCTGGCTGCTGTGAGTTACGCATTGCTCTTTGCCTTATTAATAAAAGGGCCCCAGTGTTGCACTGCCTTTTATCCACCTCTTATGTTTCAGTTTGGGAAAGAGGTTCGTGATAAAAGTTCAGTCCATCCAAAACTGATTTCAGGAATCGGTGGCACCCGGGGGCCAAATCACCCTTTTCATACCTCCTTTTATTTATATCCCTATTTATTTTAGATTTCCATGGCTCCTAGCTCTGTTCCTGGCCTCTTTGGGGTGGGTGATCCCTCTACACCAGGGATATGCAATTAGCGGACCTCCAGCTGTTGCAAAACTACAAGTCCCATCATCCCTCTGCCTCTGCCTGTCACGCTTGTGGCTGTCAGGGTCTTGCTATGCCTCATGGGAATTATAGTTCGGCAACAGCTGGAGGTCCGCTAATAATTCCCATGAGGCATAGCAAGACCCTGACAGCCACAAGCGTGACAGGCAGAGGCAGAGGGATGATGGGACTTGTAGTTTTGCAACAGCTGGAGGTCCGCTAATTGCATATCCCTGATCTACACCATTACACCATCCAAGATATACAGTGAGGGGGGAAAAAAAGTATTTGATCCCCCTGCTGATTTTGTACGTTTTGCCCACTGACAAAGAAATGATCTGTCTATAATTTTAATAGAAAAAATTGGTGTATATCGCGCCGACCTATATCTAGTAGCAGCCTGCACAACACTAGGACAAGTGCAAATCAAGGAATAAGTAAAAAGTGAAATTACGTGCAGCGCTCAAAACATGGAAATACATATGTATACAAACTAATGTACACTGTGCAATGACCATAAAAAAAACTAATAACAAAGAAAATGAGATGTGAAATTCACACCCAAACTAAAGTCCATGTGCCATCATACAAATCTTGTTTTAAAGCGGAGGTCCACCCTAAAGTGGACCTTCCGCTCATTGGAATCCTACATGTGTACAGTACAGGTATCTGCACCCACTTCCGGGATAGCTCTCTGCGAAAAGGGGCGTAGATTCTGCAGAATCTACGCCCCTTTCCGAAAGTTCCCCCGCTGCCTGCTGGGAAACACACAGATCCCAGAGACAGCGGGGTCCATCCTTATTGCGCAGCGCGACTCGCGCATGCGCAGTAGGGAACCGGGAAATGAAGCCGAAAGGCTCCACTTCCTGATTCCCATACCCAAGATGGCGGCGGCGGCAGCACCCGAGAGACGATCGAGAGATCGGCTTCGGGTGCTGACATCGCGGGTGCACTGGGCGGGTAAGTGTCCTTATTTTAAAAGTCAGCAGCTGCAGTAGTTGTAGCTGCTGGCTTTTTTTTAAAAAAACGGCGAAACTCCCGCTTTAAAACATAAACATAGCAGTTTTTAACTAAACGGTGAAAACAAATTGTTTAACCCTTTCATGACTAAGCCTATTATTGGTGTTTACAAGTTAAAATCCATATTTTTTTGCTAGAAAATTACTTGGAACCCCCAAACATTATATATATATATATATATATATATATATATATATATATATATAAAATTTTTTTTTTTTTTTTAGCAGAGACTATAGAGAATAAAACAGCGATTGTTGCAATATATTGTCACACGTTTTTTTGCAGCAGTGTTTTAAATGCAACTTTTTGGGAAAAGGGACACTTTCATGAATTGAAAAAAAAAATGAAACTGTAAAATTAGCCCAATTTTTTTGCATAATGTGAAAGATAATGTTACGCCGAGTAAATAGATACCAAACATGTCACACTTTATAATCGCACGCACTCGTGGAATGACGACAAACTACGGTAACTAAAAATCTCAATAGGCGACGCTTTAAATTTTTTTTTTTACGGTTACCAGGTTAGCTTTACAGAGGAGGTCTAGTGCTAGAATTATTTCTCTCGCTCTGACGACCGCGGCGATACCTTACATGTGTGATTTGAACACCGTTTACATATGCGGGCGCGACTTCCGTATGCTTTTTCTTTGCTTCGCGAGCTCGCGGGGACAGTGGGGCGTCTTACATTTTTATTTATTAATGAATAAATTTGTTTTAAATTTGATCACTTTTATTTCTTTTATTAGGAGACTGGAACGAAGCCGATTTACGGCTTTGCTACAGTTCCTCCCCAGCAGCCGGAGGCATCGGATCTTGAATCGGTGCTCCCGATTGAACGGGAGCACCGGTAATAGCGGAAGGAGGGGGGACGTCCCCTCCCGCTCCTCCGGCATAACAGCCGAGCGGCTTTTAGCTGCTTCGGTTGTTATAGCTGGATAGCCAATCGCCCGCTGTAAAAAAAACGGTTAAGCTGTAAAAAACGGCAGGTGCGGGCATCATCCCGGTACACCCCCCCCCCCCCCCCCCGGAAGCCGAGTACGCACATATGCGTACGCTCGGCAGGAAGGGGTTTTAAATAGAAGTGGGATTCCACGTGACATCAATGTTGAGGTGAGGACACAGACAATAGAACCACCACCGGTTAGTGAGGAGGCTTACCGGAGTGAGAGGACTCAAATAGTCACATACTCAATGAGTCAACAAGGCTTATGGTGGAACCAACAAAATATGGGACCTCCACGTCTTAGTTCCAGATCAAGTTGTAAGGCAATCCAATTGGTCAAGAGAGGTCACCAAGAAGCGGTCTTCAGAAGCAGCCAACTTGTCAGACCAAATCCTCTCTATCTTTGACATTCTGAAGCATCCCTCCAAACACTTTGCATATTATTTTGTATATACTGTGATTCTGTACTTGCCAAATATGTTGCAGAAATCTCCCTCCACGGAGTCTGGCTGCGGCCATTTTAACTGTGGGCAGCTGAAGCTGCTGCCTGTTCACTTCCTGGATTTACACAGGCACACTTCCAGCTCTTATTCCCTCCCTCCCTTCCTGGCAAACTCCCACCAGAGAGAGAGAGCGAGCTGTGCACGACGTCATAAGCCTAGGCTACACAGACCATAGAACCACCATCGGTAAGTGAGGCTTACCGAAGTGAGAGGACTCAAATGGGCACATGCTCAGTGAGTCAACAAGGCTTATGGTGCAACCACCAAAATATGGAACCTCCACGTCTGAGTTCCAGATCAAGTTGTAAGGCAATCCAAATGGTCAAGAGAGGTCACCAAGAAGCGGTCTTCAGAAGCAGCCAACTTGTCAGAACAAATTCTCTCAAGCGTTCAAAATAGCAAAACCAAAAAAGAAAATACTCCACAAAGTGTGATCCGTATAATAAATTTTACTAAAATTTATTAAAAGAAAATTGGAAACACTCACATTTAGAAAGTGGATCAAGCGCTTGAAATTGAAGTTTGTGGGTAACGTAGTGACCCAAGCGACGTGCCCTGCTGATGTCATTGAGTTACCCACAAAGTTCAATTTAAAGCGCTTGACCCACTTTCTTAATGTGAGCGTTTCCAATTTTCTTTTAATAAATTTTAATTTTAAAATTTAGACGGATGCACACTATGTGGAGTATTCTCTTTTGTGTGTGTGATATTTTGAACACTTGAGAGTATTTGGTCTGACAAGTTGGCTGCTTCTGAAGACCGCTTCTTGGTGATATCTCTTGACCAACTGGATTGCCTTACAACTTGATCTGGAACTCAGACGTGGAGGTCCCATATTTAGGTGGTTGGACCATAAGCCTTGTTGACTCACTGAGCGTGTGCCCATTTGAGTCCTCTCACTCCGGTAAGCCTCCTCACTAACCGGTGGTGATTCTATTGTCTGTGTCCTCACCTCAACATTGATGTCACGTGGAATCCCACTTCTATCTACACAATTTCTTTTCACCGTTTAGTTAAAGACTGCTATGTTTATGTTTTAAAACAACTTTTTTGTATGATGGCCCGTGGACTTTAGTTTGGGTGTGAATTTCACATCTCATTTTCATTATTATTAGTTTTCGTGGTCATTATAATTTTAATGTTGGGTTTATTTTAACAGCGAGAGACCGAATAACAACAAATATATCTAGAAAAACACGTTTCAAAAAAGTTATAAATTGATTTGCATTTTAATGAGTAAAATAAGTATTTGACTTCTTTGCAAAACATGACTTAGTACTTGGTGGCAAAACCCTTGTTGGCAATTAGAGGTCAGACGTTTCTTGTAGTTGGCCACCAGGTTTGCACACATTTCAGGAGGGATTTTGTCCCACTCCTCTTTGCAGATCCTCTCCAAGTCATTAAGGTTTTGAGGCTGACGTTTGGTAACTCGAACCTTCAGCTCCCTCCGCATATTTTCTATGGGATTAAGGTCTGGAGACTGGCTAGGTCACTCGAGGACCTTAATGTGTTTCTTCTTGAGCCACTACTTTGTTGCCTTGGTCGTGTGTTTTGGGTCATTGTCATGCTGGATTACCCATCCATGATCCATTTTCAATGCCCTGGCTGAGGGAAGATTTGAAGATACATGGGCCCCGTCCATTGTCCTTTTTGATGCTGTGAAGTTGTCCTGTTCCCTTAGCAGAAAAACACTCCCAAAGCATAATGTTTCCACTTCCATGTGTGACAGTGGGGATGGTGTTCTTGGGGTCATAGGCAGTATTCCTCCTCCTCCGAACACGGCGAGTTGAGTTGTGGTCAGATGAGACCAAAAGCGAGCTCTTTGACTTCAACACACTCACCCAGTTCTCCTCTGAATCATTCAGATGTTCATTAGAAAACTTGAGACGGGCCTGTACATGTGATTTCTTGAGCAGGGGGACCTTGCGGGCACTGCAGGATTTCAGTCCTTCACAGCGTAGTGTGTTACCACTTGTTTTCTTGGTGACTATGGTCCCAGCTGCCTTGAAATCATTGATAAGATTCTCCCGTGTCTTTTTGGGTTGATTCCTCACCGTTCTCATGATCATTGAAACCCCACGAGGTGAGATCTTGTATGGAGCCCCAGACTGAGGGAGATGACAGTTATTTTGTGTTTCTTCCATTTGCGAATAATCGCACCAACCATTGTCTCCCTCTCACCAATCTGCTTGGCGATGGTCTTGTAGCCCATTCCAGCCTTGTGTAGGTCTACAATCTTGTCCCTGAGATACTTGGACAGCTCTTTGGTCTTGGCCATGGGGGAGAGATTGGAATCTGACTGCTTCTGTGAACAGGTGTCTTTTATAGAGGTAACAAGTTGAGATTAGGAGCACTCCCTTTTAAGGGAGTGCTCCTAATCTCAGCTCATTACCTGTATAGAAGACATCTGGGAGCCAGAAATCTTGTTGATTGATAGGGGATCAAATACTTATTTCCCTCATTTAAAATGCAAATCAATTTATAACTTTTTTGAAATGCGTTTTTCTGGATTTTTTGTTGTTGTTGTCATTCTGTCTCTCATTGTTAAAATAAACCGACCCTTTTAAAATTATTATATACTGAGCATTTCTTTGTCTGTGGGCAAACGTACAAAATCAGCAAGGGATCAAATACTTTTTTTTCCACCACTGTACATTAGGAAAAACAGAAGTGGAATGTGGGAGCCCCCATATGGCTCCTTTCATATTGGGCAGATCCGCTGGCCGGACTTTATTAGCTCAGCTGGGAATCGCTCCATTTTGATTCCCCCCCCCCCCCCCCCCCCGCGCTGAGCAGGCGAGTGGCAGGTCAGTCGCCGCTCACTGTGCAGGGATGGACCTGTCAGAGCCCCCCCCCCGCTGTTCTCTGTGGGGAGAACAGGTGAAAACGGACAGCCTGTCTGTTTTCATTTGATCCACTGCCCATAGAGGACAATGGGTGGCCCGCTCAGATCCGAGCAGGCTGATCGTGTGAAAGGGGCCTATTGGTTACAGCATTTGAGCAGATGCAGGAACCCCAGTAGAGCCCCAAATGTATCTAACTCCCAAAACAAAAATGTCATATATTACAGCTTACTTGTCTTTTTAGATGTGGTGGTTGCATTAGTTTTCATGTTTTTCCTTAGTGGTCTTGCCAATTCCTCTCTCTAAGGTTTACCTGTTCATGTTCTATTCTAGAAAGCCTTATACGCGTTTTTACCTATAGAAGCCGCCTTTCACTTTTTTTAGGCTGGTATGCACACTGGTACTTGAATCCCACAAGGACCTTAGAGTGGTTGTAAACCCTTAGGCTGCACTCACACTACAGCGTTTTGAATCATGGGCAGATTTGCCGCAGATCTGCCAGCAATTTGACAGCGCCGATGGTGTAAATGACAAAACGCGGGACTCTAATTTGAGATGCCATTCATTTGACCCCCCTCAAATCGCGGCGTGGGTCTGCTGTGATTGTCGCGCGATAAAATATGCTGCAATCGCTACAACCCACATCGCGGAAGGCCCAAAAGTAGCTCCTGGACTATTTTTTTTTTTTAGTAGAGCCTTTTTGGACCGGTACCATTCATTTGAATGGGCCTCCCTCCATTCCAAAGAAGCTCATGTACCAATTCTTGGCACAGAGGCAGAACCGCTTGCGATTCTTGCCATGATTGTAACGTGTTTTGTCGCTTGACAATCGTGGCAAACTCACACTGCGTTTTGGGGTGCCATTAAGAAATAATGGCATCGCAAATATGTTCCACACTTTGCCATGATTCTGGAATCGCGGGCTGAATCGTGGCGATTCCGATTTGCGATCAAAATCAACTTGGGTGTGAACGGAGCTTTACATATACCCAGACTGGCTTTAGGTGCTATACCGAGATAAAACCAATCCTTCATACATAAGTTGTGTATCTATAGCCATCTTTCCTCTACATCCATTCAAAGTGCAGAATTTACACAGGATCTCTCAGCTCTGTAAAGTTGGGGGTGGAGAGTTGTAGTTACATCTGTAGGGAGAGCTCTGAGAGCTGATTGGAGGGAAGAGACACATCCCCCTCTCCATACAGCAGACAGGAACAGAGCTGAGGCTGTCAATCAGCTGGAGGTCCCTCCCCGTCACCTTTTTTTCTCTTGGTGTCAGGAAAACTTGTCAGATCAGACTCGTACTGATTAGCAGAGGAACAAAGCAGTAGCCAAAAGTGACACTTGGTGCTCTTAATTCAGACAAGTATACACTATAGAGGGATATATTTTGTTCATATTTCATGTCTGAGGTTTACAACCACTTGTAAGGTGCAGCGCTTTTTTATTTTATTTTTTATTTTTTTATTTTTTTTGCAGAGCCAGGATACTCCCCAGCAACTTTCAGAGAGTGAGAGAGAGTTGATGTACCATGTCAGGTGGCTTCTTGATGCAGAAAAGGTTCAAGACCGGTATCGTATGCTGAAGGGACCAGGGCGAGTGACTGGCAGGACAGCAAGTGTGCAGCGGTCAGGACAGTCTAGAACTGGACAGAAGCAGTGTTCATCCAATCAAGGGTCAGACGGAGATCAGTAGCATATTTGTTATACGGGTCAGGGCAGGCGGCAATCGGTAGCTTCACTATAACCCACGCAATGGTCAGGGCAGGTGGCAATGAGTAGCTTATCCGTTATCCAGCAAGCGTCAGGGTAGGCAGCAATCGATAGCTTATCCCTGATCCAGGCAAGGGTCAGGGCAGGTGGCAATCAGTAACTTATCCGTTATCCAGGCAAGAGTCAGGGCAGGCAGCAATCGATAGCATATCCCTTATCCGGACAAGGGTCAGGGAAAGTGGCAATCAGTAACTTATCTGTTATCCAGGCAAGGGTCAGGGCAGGCAGCAATTGGTAGCTTACCCATTATTCAGGTAAGGGTCAGGGCAGGTGGCAATCAGTAGCTTAGCCCAGTGATGGTGAACCTTGGCACTCCAGATGTTTTGGAACTACATTTCCCATGATGCTCATCTACACTACAGAGTCCATAAGCATGGGAAATGTAGTTCTAAATCATCTGGGGTGCCAAGGTTTGCCATCACTGGCTTAGCCATTATCCAGACAAGAATCGGGGGGAAGGCGTCAGTCAGTAGCTTATCAGTTATTCAGGCAAGGGTCAAGGCAGGCAGCAGTCAGAAGAGTAATCTGTTATCAAAGATTATAACTTTTTTTATCTGGTGATCAGTGATGCACTTCTTGTCCTACAGTGGATGAGAAGTGTTGTGATTTTTAGGTTGCTCTTCTAGTTTTGTACTACAAATACCTCCACCTCTCCTCACCATAACACCAGAGGGAGGTATGCTATATCCCAGAAGACAACTGGGAAGTTTGATAACCTTGTTTAGGATTTCAGGTTGGGGCATAGGAGGTCAGAAATACAGTGATGCTTCTATAGGTATGTTTCTGTAATCACAGAAACTGTATGTTGCCAAACAAAAAAAATAAATGGAAAACTAAAGCAGCTACCATATCTAAGGGCTGGAAAAATATATTACATTTTTTTTTTGTTCCCAGGTTTAGATATTTATTCATTTCAGCATCAACCAACAACTGAAATGTCTGTTCTGGGTGGACTGACTCTGTGATGGGGTAGTGCTATGTATATGGTAATGTATTGCTTTCGTTGTGTATTGTGCGTCAAGTCCTGAACTTCATGCGGTCGTAATTTTTCATTATTTTATTAATGGCACTTTTCTCTGATGAAGAGATGCTGAGCACTTAGAATGTGTGTACCTTATAACGGTCTATTTCTTTTATATAAAAAAAAACTAAACTAAAAATCTGTACCTGACCATTCTATCTCTATTCATAACAAATATATATCTCTGGTATGTTATATGTGTGAATGATGTAAGGGCAGGTTTAAAAAAAATGTTCTGAAGAGGAACACTTGAAAGAATGTTGACATCTCAGGGAACCCCTACTTGTAATGTCCCCTTACATTGGGGATCAGAGGAAAACTGCACCCCCCCCCCCCCCCACACCTGGTCTTTGGAGAATTGCCCCTTTCCATTAGTGATTAGTAGAAAAATTCCTCCTCCACCCACATTGCTGGTCAGTGAAGAAGTGACCCTTTATTTCAATGGCGCTCATTGTAGGTGGAAGATCAGTCTGCCAATCTTCACTGCTCAAGCTGCCTCTGGAGGTACCCTTGGCTTCCATGGAACCCTGATTGGAAAAGACTGGTTTAGAGAAACGTGGTCATGAAGGGGGTTCAGGAAAGTCATCTGCAGAAGTGGAAGATTCAAAATGAAGATTGAGAAAAGTGCTCCTCCTCACCCTTCCTTTTTTTTTATTTAAGATATTTTTCACATAAAAACATTCCATATCATTTAATTTCGAAACTATATACAGTCAGGTCCATAAATATTGGACATCGACACAATTGTGATCTTTTTGGCTCTATACACCACCACAATGGATTTGAAATGAAACGAACACGATGTGCTTTAACTGCAGACTTTCAGCTTTAATTTGAGGGTATTTACATCCAAATCAGGTGAACGGTGTAGGAATTACGACAGTTTGTATATGTGCCTCCCACTTTTTAGGGGCCAAAAGTAATGGGACAATTGGCTGCTCAGCTGTTCCATGGCCAGGTGTGTGTTATTCCCTCATTATCCCATTTACAAGGAGCAGATAAAAAGGTCCAGAGTTAATTTAGAGTGTGCTATTTGCATTTGGAATCTGTTGCTGTCAACTCTCATTATGAGATCCAAAGAGCTGTTACTATCAGTGAAGCAAGCCATCATTAGGCTGCAAAAATGAAACAAAGCCACCAGAGAGATAGCAAAAACATTAGGTGTGGCCAAATCAACTGTTTGGAACATCCTTATAAAAGAACGCACTGGTGAGCTCAGCAATACCAAAAGACCCGGAAGACCGCGGAAAACAACTGTGGTGAATGACCGAAGAATTCTTTCCCTGGTGAAGAAAACACCCTTCAACCAGATCACGACCACTCTCCAGGAGGTAGGTGTAGGTGTGTCAAAGTCAACAACCAAGAGAAGACTTCACCAGAGTGAATACAGAGGGGTCACCACTAGATGTAAACCATTGGTGAGCCTCAAAAACAGGAAGGCCAGATTTAGAGTTTGCCAAACAACATCTAAAAAAGCCTTCACAGTTCTGGAACAACATTCTATGGACAGATGAGACCAACATCAACTTGTACCAGAGTGATGGGAAGAGAAGAGTATGGAGAAGGAAAGGAACTGCTCATAATCCAAAGCATACCACCTCATCAGTGAAGCATGGTGGTGGTAGTGTCATGGCGTGGGCATGTATGGTTGCCAATGCAACTGGTTCTCTTGTATTGATGATGTGACTGCTGACAAATGCAGTAAGATGAATTCTGAAGTGTTTCGGGCAATATTATCCGCTCATATTCAGCAAAATGCTTCAGAACTCATTGGACGGCGCTTCACAGTGCAGATGGACAATGACCCCGAAGCATACTGCGAAAGCAACTAAAGAGTTTTTTTAAGAGAAAGAAGTGGAATGTTATGCAATGGCCAAGTCAATCACCTGACCTGAATCCGATTGAGCATGTATTTCACTTGCTGAAGACAAAACTGAAGGGAAAATGCCCCAAGAACAAGCAGGAACTGAAGACAGTTGCAGTAGAGGCCTGGCAGAGCATCACCAGGGATGAAACCCAGCGTCTGGTGATGTCTATACGTTCCAGACTTCAGGCTGTAATTGACTGCAAAGGATTTGCAACCAAGTATTAAAAAGTGAAAGTTTGATGGATGATTGTTAATCTGTCCCATTACTTTTGGTCCCTTTAAAAAGTGTGAGGCATATATAGAAACTGTTGTAATTCCTACACCGTTCACCTGATTTGGATGTAAATACCCTCAAATTAAAGCAGAAAGTCGGTAGTTAAAGTACATTGTGTCTAATCCATTGTGGTGGTGTATAGAGCCAAAAAGATTAGAATTGTGTCGATGTCCCAATATTTATGGACCTGAGTGTATATACTTAACCATTTAACCTCCCTGGCGGTATGATTCAGTTTGAAATAAGGTGCTGAAAGCGGTACAATTATTTTGCATGGAAATCTGGCGTTTTATTTTATAGTCCTGTAATTCTTAGGAATAACGCTCCTTAAATCTGTTCAAACCAGAGTCTAGCAGACATCCCGGGTATGATAAAGTTTATAATATAATAAAGAATAATAAAAAATATTCAATAATGTAATCAAATTCTAAAACACTGAAAAAGGGACACGTTTTGGTTGCTATGGACAATCTCCAAATTTCAGCCATAAAAAACAGTATTTATAATATAAAAGTGCATGCAGGGCACTGCACAGACCACTAGGGACAAAGGGGGTGTGTATTTTATAATACAGCACTGTAATCTGTTTGTTTTTACTCTTTTGAATTTGCCGGCGTTCTCCGCTCCCGTGCGCCGTAACGCCGCAGGGAACGGAGCTCGGCGGCATTCGGGCACTGTGTGAATCGAGCGGAGGACAGCTCGATCACACAGCGCGGAGGACATCGCTGGATCCAAGGGACAAGGTAAGTAACTCTCCCTGTGTCCTCCCCTGCATCTGGCAAAGCGATCCCGAGTCTGGCTCGGGGTTACCGCTCCTACTAGTAAATTCCTAACCCAAGCCAGACTCGGAATTACTGCCAGGGGGGTTAAGGACCGGGCCTCTTTTTCAGATTAGGTGTTTAGAAGTTAAAAACACGTTTGTTTGTTTTTTTGCTAGAAAATTACTAATAACCCCCAAACGTTATACATTTTTTTTTTTTTAACACCCATGAGAATAAAATTGCAGTCAGTGGGTCAGTGCAATACTTGTCACACCGTATTTGCGCAGCGGTCTTACAAGCACACTTTTTTGGGAAAAAATTCACTTTTTTGAATAAAAAAATAAGACGACAGTAAAGTTAGTCCATTTTTTTTTATTATATTGTGAAAGATAATGTTACAGCGAATAAATTGATACCCAACATCTCACGCTTCAAAATTGCGGCCACTTGTGAAATGGCGTCAAACTTTTACCCTTAAAAATCTCCATAGTCGCCGTTTAAAAAATTCTACAGGTTGCACGTTTTGAGTTACAGAGGAGGTCTAGGGCTATAATTATTGCTCTCACTCTAACGATCGCAGCGATACCTCACATGTGGTTTGACCACCGTTTTCATATGCGGGTGCTACTCACGTATCCGATCGCTTCTGCGCGCAAGCTCGTCAAGACGGGGCGCTTGAAATTTTTTATTTTTTCTTATTTATTTTTACACCTTTTAAAAAATAAATAAATAAAATTGGGTATGTAAACATTGCTTGTACTAGAAAAAAAGCATGACAGGTCCTCTTAAATATGAGATCTGGGGTCACCTCACCTCACATCTCATATTTGGACTTAAATGAAATAAAAAAAAAAATGTCATCTGAAAAACTTACATTGAAAAAATGCGCCTTTTAAAAGGTATGGGCGGAAGGGACGTTTTGACGTCACTTACGCCCTGCTATGGTATGGAGATGGGTGGGGGCCATCTTAGCCTCACTCTTCTCCATACCAAGGAAGTGACCGGTCCCAATTGCCTACGACGGCTCCGGTAAGCAGCGGGAGAGAGGCGGGGGGAGGTGGCACCTCTCCCACCGCCGATGAGTGATCTTGCGGTGAATCTGCCGCAGAGACCACCATTATCATTTACCAAACCACCGCCTGAAGAGATGGATACCTCGGTTGTGGCAGCAGCTGGACGCACATCGTCGTGTGGCGGTCAGTAAGTGGTTAACCTACATATACATACAAAGAAAAGAGAAAAACACATAAAAAAACACAATCAACATAACACATGGATCAATCTCTAAATACATTCCAGAAATGTTAAAGGTATTCTGCTGTCTCCCCCCTAAATTTTTCTTGTAGTTCCGATAATGAACAGAGGACATTTCCTTTCAGAACATCTTTTAACCTTAGATGGTCCAGAGAGGTCCATTTTAAATATAATTTATTTTCCTTACCTGGAGGGAAATAGGTATTACCTGTGAGGGACATTAGAGGACTATTATATTGCCAGGATCTACTTTTGAAGAGCTTATCCCATATTCTAAGTATCTCTACGGTAATTGGGGCCATATCTCTAGAGAGACCTCTGTGTTGGCTTGGAATCCAAATAATCAGATTCAGAGCTCAGTTACTCAACTCTGACTCAAGTGACACCCATTTTTTTTAGACGGTGAGCCATGGACCCAGTCCATGACTTTCCATAGTACTACTGCCTCTCTGTATTTTTTAAAATCTGGGAGAACCAATTCCACCCCTCTGCTTTTGATCTACACAAAACTTTATAGGCAATACGATAACCTCTATTATTCCATATAAACTTTAGTAATATCAATCTAAGCCCCTGTACACACGGTCGGACATTCTGCCAACCAAATCCGTTGGATTTTGTCCGAAACTGTTGCATACACACGGTCGGACCAAGTTGTCCGAAAATCCGATTGTTCAGAACGTGATGACGTTATTTCGTTACGATGGGACTACGTTCAGGCTAGTAGCCAATAGCTTTGGTGTAGGAATTTGATCTGAGCATGCGTGGCACTTTGTCCGATCGGAATTCTCTACACATGATTGGAGTATGTCCGACCGGACCAGTTTGTCGGAAAATACAACAAGTTGGAAAATTTGGTCCGACGGATATTCCGACGGAATCAGTCCGATGCATACCACACACAGTCGGATTATTCCGACAACACGGTCCGATAGGACACATTCCGACGGATTCTCCGACCGTGTGTACAAGGGCTAAGAGTTTTAAAGTAAGCCACAGGAATATTTATTGCGAGACACTGAAAGATATACAAGGCTTTCGTGAGAGTCATCATTTTAATCAAGCTTATTTTGCCTAACCACAATAGTTTACAGGGTAACCTTTCAAATATTGTTTGATTTTATTCAATAGGGGCAAATACAGTGCCTTGCGAAAGTATTCGGCCCCCTTGAACTTTTCAACCTTTTGCCACATTTCAGGCTTCAAACATAAAGATATAAAATTTTAATTTTTTGTGAAGAATCACCAACAAGTGGGACACAATTGTGAAGTGGAACGAAATCTATTGGATTTTTGAAACTTTTTTAACTAATAAAAAAATGAAAAGTGGGGCGTGCAAAATTATTCGGCCCCCTTGCGTTAATACTTTGTAGAGCCACCTTTTGCTGCGATTACAGCTGCAAGTCGCTTGGGGTATGTCTCTCGATTACAGCTGCAAATCGCTTGGGGTATGTCTCTATCAGTTTTGCACATCGAGAGACTGAAATTCTTGCCCATTCTTCCTTGCAAAACAGCTCGAGCTCAGTGAGGTTGGATGGAGAGCGTTTGTGAACAGCAGTTTTCAGATCTTTCCACAGATTCTCGATTGGATTCAGGTCTGGACTTTGACTTGGCCATTCTAACACCTGGATATGTTTATTTGTGAACCATTCCTTTGTAGATTTTGCTATATGTTTGGGATCATTGTCTTGTTGGAAGATAAATCTCTGTCCCAGTTTCAGGTCTTTTGCAGACTCCAACAGGTTTTCATCCAGAATGGTCCTGTATTTGGCTGCATCCATCTTCCCCTCAATTTTAACCATCTTCCCTGTCCCTGCTGAAGAAAAGCAGGCCCAAACCATGATGCTGCCACCACCATGTTTGACAGTGGGGATGGTGTGTTGAGGGTGATGAGCTGTGTTGCTTTTACGCCAAACATATCGTTTTGCATTGTGGGTAAAAAGTTTGATTTTAGTTTCATCTGACCAGAGCACCTTCTTCCACATGTTTGGTGTGTCTCCCAGGTGGCTTGTGGAAAACTTTAGACGAGACTTTTTATGGATATCTTTGAGAAATGGCTTTCTTCTTGCCACTCTTCCATAAAAGCCAGATTTGTGCAGTGTACGACTGATTGTTGTCCTATGGACAGACTCTCCCACCTCAGCTGCAGTTCATCCAGAGTGATCATGGGCCTCTTGGCTGCATCTCTGATCAGTCTTCTCCTTGTCTGAGCTGAAAGTTTAGAGGGACGGCCAGGTCTTGGTAGATTTGCAGTGGTCTGATACTCCTTCCATTTCAAAATGATCGCTTGCACAGTGCTCCTTGGGATGTTTAAAGCTTGAGAAATCTTTTTGTATCCAAATCCGGCTTTAAACTTCTCCACAACAGTATTACAGACCTGCCTGGTGTGTTCCTTGGTCTTCATGATGCTCTCTGCGCTTTCAACAGAACCCTGAGACTATCACAGAGCAGGTGCATTTATACAGAGACTTGATTACACACAGGTGGATTCTATTTATTACCATCAGTCATTTAGGACAACATTGGATCATTCAGAGATCCTCGCTGAACTTCTGGAGTGAGTTTGCTGCACTGAAAGTAAAGGGGCCGAATAATTTTGCACGCACCACTTTTCAGTTTTTTATTTGCTAAAAAAGTTTAAATTATCCAATAGATTTCGTTCCACTTCACAATTGTGTCCCACTTGTTGGTGATTCTTCACAAAAAATTTAAATTTTATATCTTTATGTTTGAAGCCTGAAATGTGGCAAAAGGTTGAAAAGTTCAAGGGGGCCGAATACTTTCACAAGGCACTGTACATATCCTGATATAAATCCATTGCTAATGCTCCCAGGTATTTTCAATCCTCTCTTCCTCCACTTAAAGGAGTATAAGATTCTAAGATCCCTACCTTCATCTGAAGGAACTGAGATATCTAATATCTCGGTCTTCTCCATATTTATCTTGGTTTGAAATACCCCCATAATTACTCAATTCTGTCAAAATATCTGGGAGTGTTTGTGTAGGATTCGTTATGTATAACATAACATCGTGCGCAAACGCGGATATCTTATGTTCCAGTCCTGCCAATTCTATTCCCTTAATTTTATGATTATCTCTTATAGGGGGGTCCAAGGAAAACGCATTGTAGAGGCAAAAGTTGGGCACCCCTGACGTGTACCAAACCAAATGAAAGGTCTCAGACTGGGTTCCATTAACTTGAATTTTAGCCGTCGGATTCGAGTACAAAGCCTCTAGGTGTTAAGTGTTCCTAGGGGTGTGTTACTAACTGTGGGGGGCTGGGCTTTGTGTTAGTGAACACTGATCTCTGCTCCAATCACATGGAGCAGAGATCAGTGTCACTTGTTGCTAGGCAGAATGGGGAGATGCTGTTTACATCGGCATCTTCCCGTTCAGCCGCCCCGTGAGACGATCACGGGTATCCCCGCAGCGATCGAGTCCGTGGGACCTGCGACCGGACTCACGGGGGTCCTGCCCGGCACGGGCGGCAAATACAAATGCACGTACCTGTGCGCCAATTTGCCTGCCTGTGCCATTCTGCCGACGTACCTCGTTGTGCGCCGGTCGGGAACTGGTTATATTGCAACATATATAATTAACAGTGCTCGTGCAATACTGTGAAAAGTGAGCATGTATAAAAACGTGCTGTCCTTGGCAGATGGTAACCCATCAAATACTTGTATATAAAAAGGAAAAAGAAACAAAAGTCCAATAAAATCGTTAAACAGATGATCATCATTCCTTCTGTGCTATCCATTAAGGTACTTAAAGAGGAGTATCCATTAAAAATAAAATAAAAGTCAGCAGCTACAAATACTGCACTTGCTCACTTTTAATAATCGGACACTTACCTGTCCCAGGGTCCAGCGATGCGGATGGTGGAAGCCCCGCTCGTCCCCTCGGCGGCGCCGGCATTGCAACTGTGGGCACCCGGCTGTGAAGCCACTGCGCATGCCCGAGCGGCGCCGCACGCCGTGATTGGCCGCGCAGTCATCTGTGACCTGTCTCGTGTCCTAGATGACTGACAGGAGGGAGGGGGCAGAGCTGAGACTTTCCTGCGCTGAGGGGAAGTGACGTCAGGTGCCCGGGCACTGAAGGAGGCAGACTAAGAGGGACCCCCCCCTAGCAACAGGCATTTAGAGGTGAGTTAAAAAAATTATAATTTGTACACATTTTTTTTTATTTGTTTTTTTAGGAATTTTAAGCATTTTTTATTTTTATTTTTTGGTGTGTGGAACACCACTTTAATATACTACAGCTGGTGATAACTCCCCACTCGTGCTCCCCTCCTGGGTATGCTCTCATCTCTATGTCAGTGGTCCTCACACCCACAGTGCCCTGAAAAAGTATTCACACCCCTTGAAATTTTCCACATTTTGTCATGTCGCAACCAAAAAAGTAAATGTATTTTATTGGGATTTTATGTGATGGACCAACACAAAGTGGCACATAATTGTGAAGTGGAAGGGAAATGATAAATGTTTTTTTTCAAATTTTTTTACAAATAAATACTGTATTTATTGGCGTATAACACTCACTTTTTCACCATGAAAATCGGGTGCAAATAGCGTGTGCGTGTTATACGCCAATACAAAAATTTTAGTTTTTCCCTGAAACTTCCCTCTTAAAATGAATGTGTGCGTGTTATACACCTGTGCGTGTTATGTATGTTAATAGTGTGGGGTACATTTTGTATGGGGGTACATTTGTATGGCGCCCCCCGGAGTCAATACTTTGTAGAACCGCCTTTCACTGCAATTACAGCTGCAAGTCTTTTTGGGGGATGTCTCTACCAGTTTTCTTGTAAGATTGCCCTGTATTTGGCTCCATCCATCTTCCCATCAACTCTGACCAGCTTCCCTGTCCCTGCTGAAGAAAAGCATCCCCACAACATGATGCTGCCACCACCATGTTTCACGGTGGGGATGGTGTGTTCAGCGTAATGTACAGTGTTAGTTTTTCACCACACATAGAGGGTTATTTACTAAAGGCAAATCCACTTTGCACTGAAAGTGCACTTGGAAGTAAAGTCGCTGTAGATCCGAGGGGGACATGCAAGGAAAATAAAAAACAGCATTTTTGCTTGCACATGATTGGATGATAAAATCAGCAGAGCTTCCCCTCATTTCAGATCTACCCCTTAGATTTAGAGTGACTGCACTTCCAAGTGCACTTGCAGTGCCAAAGTGGAGTTGCCTTTTCGTAAATAACCCCTGTAGAGTTTTTGCTTTTTTAGGCCAAAAAGTTCAATTTTGGTCTCATCTGACCAGATCACCTTCTTCCACATGTTTGCTGTGTCCCCCACATGGCTTCTCACAAACTGCAAACAGGACTTCTTATGGTTTTCTTTCATCAATGTCTTTCTTCTTGTCACTCTTCCATAAAGGGCAGATTTGTGGAGAGACGACTAATAGTTTGTCCTGTGGACAGATTCTCCCCCCTAAGCTGTGGATCTCTGCAGCTCCTCCAGAGTTACCATGAGCCTCTTGGCTCTTCTTTGATGAATGTTCTTGCCCGGCCGGTCAGTTTAGGTGGACAGCCATGTCTTGGTAGGTTTGCAGTTGTGCCATACTCTTTCCATTTTCGGATGATGGATTGAACAGAGCTCCCTGAGATGTTCAAAGCTTGGGAGATTTTTGTATAACCTAACCCTGCTTTAAACTTCTCCACAACTTTTTCCTGCTAGGTGCATTAACGGTACTGTCCTCCTTGCCCCTCCCCTACGCATTACGCCATAGGGTCTTATGGCTTTCTCAGGGGGATACTGATATGTGACAGTATTATTTTCAAAAGCATTGTCTTTTATAGCATTTTTTTTTCACAAGTGCCAAAAACATCTGAACAGTTCTGTATATCTGTTGCATGGCACAACACTTCAGGAACATGACTCTTATGAAAAAAAAAATTAGGTTCTGCTTGTAACAACTGTAACATAAAGACGTTGAAATACACGCATAGAGGTTGATTTACTAAAACTGGAAAGTGCAAAATCTGGTGCAGCTCTGCACAGAAACCAATCAGCTTCCAGATTTATTTGTCAAAACTTAATTGAACAAGCTGAACATAGAAGCTGATTGGCTACCATGCAGAGCCATACCAAATAAAAGCAGTGTCACTTCCCCCCTTCAGCTAAGTAAACCATAGGGCAAAGTCGCCCAATGAGTGACCTTGCCCATAAAGGTCAGGTAAGGATTAGGGGGGGGGTTCCGTTTAAAATCCAGTTCATACCAGACCGAAGGGTAGAGGAGAGGTTGGTAGGAGTAATGCCGCGTACACACGACCGGACTTTTTGACAGCAAAGATCCGACGGAACTAATCCGGCAGACAATTCAATCGTGTGTGGGCTCCATCGGACCTTTGTTGTCCAAAAATCTGACGGATGTTAGAAGTAGAACATGTTTCAAATTTTTTCGACCGGAACTCCGCCAGACCCAGTTCCTAGTGAGAAATCCGCTCGTGTGTAGGCTAGTCCGACGGACAAAAACCGACGCGAGGGCAGCTATTGGCCACTGGCTATGAACTTCCTTATTCTAGTCCGGACGTACGTCATCACGTTTGAATCCGTCAGACTTTGGTGTGATTGTGTGTGGCCAAGTCCGTTCATTCGGAAAGTCCATCAGAACTCTGCCAAAAGTCAGTTGGAAAGGCCGTCGGACCTAGTCCCTCAAAGTCCGCTCGTGTGTACGCGGCATAAGAAAAGCAATTATTTTTTTTTCTTCCCCAGTCTACTATGAATCTGTTTTTTGGGGATTCCCTTTGCAGTTGTTTTCCATTTCCTCCTGCAATATAGGGCAATGCACAAAATATAAATTGAGGGACATAGACATTTTTGGCAAGCGGGATATGCTGCTACCTACAGGAAGATTAGTCACTAGCAAACGACTGTAAACCAGCTTTACAGTACAACCCCTCCCGTCCCTAGCATGCTTCAGTTTTCTGCTATTATCCTTAGTAGCTTGGATGTCTTTCTCAGCTCTGCTGATTTCAAGAGCCATCTGATGAAATTCATGATCTCCTCAGTCAAAAGCTGCTCCTTGATTCAGACGAAGGTCATCAGTCATGGAAGCTCACCAGCGCAGCCATCAAGTGCAACTTTTCCCAGCCTCTTCGGGGTGAGTCTGAAAGTGCCCTTTGCATCCTGCTTTGTAGTACTTTTTAGGCTGAGCCCTTGTACACACGGTTGGAGATTCCGACAACCAAATCCGTCGGATTTTGTCCGAAACTGTTGCATACACACGGTCGGACAAAGTTGTCGGAAAATCCGACGTGATGACGTTATTTCGTTATGATGGGACTACATTCAGGCTAGTAGCCAATAGCTTTGGTGTAGGAATTTGATTTGGGCATGCGTGGAACTTTGTCCGATCAGAATTCTCTACACATGATCGGAGTATTTTGTCGGAAAATTTTACCAACAAGTTGGAAAACTTGGTTTGTCGGATACTCTGGCGGAAACAGTCCGATGTAGACCACACACAGTCGGAATATGCGACAAAACGGTCCGATCGGACACATTCCGTCGGAATCTCCGACCGTGTGTACAAGGGCTAAGAGCTGGTTTGTTGCTGCAATATGCTCTCCAGATTCAGAGTTGTGAAGATGCATTGTTTAAGAGACCCATTTTACTATATGAGCAGCCTGTGTTGGGGTTCATTTAATTTCATTGGTCTCTAGAGCGCAAATCTCCTGTTCTCGCAAATAGCATGAAATCAGTTAAGTAGACTGTCGCTGATGTCCTCGAGCTGGATGGAGTGTCAAGCATGCTTCCTGTTTCCCACCATTGAGCAACAACTCTCTGCTGCTCCTTACCTCAAGAGACACATGGAACACTGGCCTCTGTGTACAACCAACTACTCATCTGATAATCTCCAGCTTTGCTCAAATAGCCAGTCTTCATCTACCTATCAACCTTTCTATAAGTTATATGAGTAGCTGACCTTTTTCAGTTTGGGCATAGACCTTTGCTTTTTTTTTTTTTTTCGTCTTTTCTTTCCCCATATAAGTGCACTTGTTCTACCTTTAGTTGTGGACAGACTTCCTGATTGTGACAATTGTGTACCTGCCTACACAATGTGTGTCAGTGCACTTAACAAAAAACAGAAGATAAACTGCGCTCAAAAGCAAACACTAATTGTAACAAAAAGCTGCAATAAAAACCAACAAATATCCATATGGTGTCAAAAATTATATAAATTGCGCTAATAAATGTGACCACTCTCAGTACAATACAGGCCATACATGGTCGAATTTCGAACGAATTTTCTTTTCAAAATCAGAAAATTCTTTTTTTTTTTTGTGATCCAATGATGCCACCATTGATTTTCAAAATTCGGCTGACCAAGCCTTCAATTTCACCTCATGTTGCTACAGAAAAGAATTTTCGTGGCCGGGAATCTTCTTTTCTCTCCATAAATTTACTTTTCTTATTATATTTCTCGCCCGATTCTCCCATCATTGATTAGAAAATCGTTCGTTTTTCAAAAAATTTCCAACATGTCCGATTTCTTAAATTTGATTTCCACGCGAAAATCGGCTGTTGCTGCAGCCCACTAATGGTGCGAAATTAATACGAAAATTCTTAGATACGATTTTCGAAAGAAAATTCTTTTGAAATTCGAACCGTGTATGGCCGGCTTAAACTACATTCAAATGAGTGATAATTGATAAATCTAAATCAATACATGTGCAAAAAAAATCTATAATTAAAAATATAAATAAATATATGTTCACTTAAGTGAATAAAGTCCATCAATAGTCCAAAGAATGAAGACCCCCAATACATCCAATGAGGAGACAGTTATTTCAGAGGTCCCGAAGCTCGAAAGGGCAGAAGACATCTTCACCAGAACTTGCAGGTGGAGAAAAGGTAGAAGATGTGACCATAGCAGGTCAAAATTCTAAATGCACCTTACAGAATATGATGGACCCCCTAGTTGAGGTCTACTGCACAGTCAGATACAACTCTCTGCACGGGTATATTAGATATCCAACTGTTTCTTAACCGATTCCCTTATTCCGTTTGTCCACAGAAATCCAAGAAATAGGATTAAAAGTTCCACTCACCACTTTCAAAGATCACAGTACTCCCCCTGAAAATGTCTTCCCCTGCTTCTCTCTCCAGATGGATGGCACCATCTGTGTTCAGGCTATGTCCAGAGTCAGTACTTTCTGTAGCAAAAAGTGTAACTTGAAGCACCCGTGTGAGTGCACTTGCATGAGTCTTCATCAGAGGTACCACCAGTGGCTGGCGCTCATAAGGGTTTTTCTTCTTTTTTTTTTAGAAGCACATGATCGGAGCCAGAGGCTCTAATTGGCCTTCAAAAAGGTTGGGTTCGGGGCGCCGAGCACTGCTCCCTGAGCCCACCCACTTGTGTGACATTGGCGAACTGATATTTGCTATTGTCTTCCTGCTTCTCCTCCGACCGGATTGGCTGGTAGGAGAAGCAGGGGGAGCCACAGAGGAGGAGAAGCAGTTGGGAAGCCGCTGAAGCCACCCGGGAAGCCGCAGAGGAGGAGAAGCAGTGGGGAGGTCACCCGTGACTTGGAAAGGGTAAGTAGTGAGGGATAATCAACTGATCGGGGGGGGTGGCTGGGAGTTTTTTTTGCCCCCCCCCAAAAAAAAGAAGTGGAGCACCAGCTGCCACTGGGTACCACTGACAAAGTTAACAGCTCTGAAGAACAATAAAAAGACAGTTGTCACCCCAAAACAGCATTTACATGAGTATTTATGGCAGAATCAAATGGTATTAGGGTAATAGCATAATAGCTGAAAAATTGAAAACAACCTTAGATAATACATTACCTTATTAAATCCTATGAGATTTTTATAAATGGGTTTCGATACGCTTTAATACTCCAATGGGGTTGATTTACTGTAACTGGAGAGTGCAACATCTGGTGCAGCCGTGCATGGTAGCCAATCCGCTTCTAACTTCAGCTTGACAAAAAAAAGGATGCAGATTTAGTTGTAGCCTCACAGGGTGACACTGCGGATACACAGATAAATGTGTGCCAATGTCAATATATTGTTGAGAAGAAAAACTATAAGAAATGAAAAAATGGACTTTGTAGGCACACGCGTGTGCCTACAAAGTCCATTTTTTTTTATTTCTTATAGTTTTTCTTCTCTAACTTCAGCTTGTTCAATTAAACTTTTACAATAAAACCTGCAAGCTGATTGGTTTCTATGCAGAGCTGCACCAGACCAGCTCTCCAGTTTTAGTAAATCAACCCCAATATGTGGTAAAAGTAAGACAGTTGCTTTACAAAAACATATCTGATGTAAGGGCAACTTTGAGGTCAGATGCGGTCAGGTTTTTAAAACTGTCAACTTGATAGAGATATTGTAGGAAGCTAGGTACAGCCAGAATATTTATTACAGCTGGCAGAGTCAATGTATGTAGAAGCCGTGTCTGTGCCAAGCCAGAACACAAAGCACGGCCACCATTTACCTGCCACTGACAACTTCCTCCTCTGAGCAAATGTATAAGGAAACTGGCTATGTTCTACATAGGAATGGGACGCGGGGATGTCCCCAATACACGGATCTTCCTGGGAGGACTACAGGCATAAACAACACACGGATGAACACTCTGACAGACAAAAATTGCTAGCTGCTAGTCAAGTTTGTATTTGCAAAGTTTAACTACACATCGCTTTGGGGGAGCTGGTAAAATCACTAGAGCAGAATACTGAGGTCATATTATGGTCACTGAGAAGATGTTGCCATACCGGCAGCACTGCCCAGTCCTATTACAATTCATGATGATCAATAATTTCCCTTTTGGGATCATTAAAGTATTCTGAATCTAACACGAGTACACCCAGGGGCTTACCTAGAGCATTCGGCACCCGGGGCGACTCCTATATCTGGCACCCCCCCACACTTTAAAATTTAAAAACACTGCACTGTGTCCCCTGCATACCTCTGCATCCCCCAATATCTCTTTGTCACTACTTTGTACCCCCTTTCCACAACTGGACTCCTTTATATTACACACCTCTGGACCCCTTTACATTACAGAACCAGTGAACCTCTGGAACCCTTTACATCAGTGGTTCCCAACCTTTTTGGCACCGGCATTGTGGATAAAAATTGTGGCAAGGCCCGGGGGGTGGGCGCATGGGGGACGATGCGGCTTTTCGCGGCCAATTTGTCAGGAAATGGCTGGTGTTAGCACTTTATCACAACACCATGGTTAATGTTGTGTCAGGATGATTGAAGTGCATCATTTTTATTATTATATTGTAATATAAAATGAAATAGTTCAACTCACCATAATGCAGAATCTGTCACTAGATGCAGCTTGTCACTTGCTACCAGCTTGCCACGTTGCCTATCACCAGATTTCCACATGCCACATCGCCTGCCACCAGATGCAGACTGCCACATGCCATCAGATGCAGATTGACACATGCCACAGTCACATGTCACCAGATGCAGATTGCCACAGTTCAATGCCACCAGATTGCCACGTCACCAGATGCAGATTGCCACAGTCACTTGCCACATGCCACCAGATGCAGATTGCCACAGTTACTTGCCACATGCCACCAGATGCAGATTGCCACAGTCACTTGCCACATGCCACCAGATGCAGATTGCCACAGTCACTTGCCACATGCCACCAGATGCAGATTGCCACAGTCACTTGCCACCAGATGCAGATTGCCACATGTCACCAGATACAGATTGCCACAGTCACTTGCCACCAGATGCGCATTGCCACAGACACGACACCAGATGCAGATTGCCACATGTCACCAGATGCGCATTGCCACAGACACATGCCACCAGGTGCAGATTGCCACAGACACATGCCACCAGGTGCAGATTGCCACAGTCACTTGCCACAGCCACCAGATGCAGATTGCCACAGTCACTTGCCACATGCCACCAGATGCGGATTGCCACAGATACATGCCACCAGATGCAGATTGCCACAGACACATGCCACCAGATGCAGATTGCCACAGACACATGCCACCAGATGCGGATTGCCACAGACACATGCCACCAGATGCAGATTGCCACAGACACATGCCACCAGATGCAGATTGCCAGTCACTTGCCACATGCCACCAGATGCGGATTGCCACAGTCACTTGCCACCAAATGCAGATTGCCACAGACACATGCCACCAGATGCAGATTGCCACAGTCACTTGCCACATGCCACCAGATGCGGATTGCCACAGACACATGCCACCAGATGCAGTTTGCCACAGACCCATGCCACCAGATGCAGATTGCCACAGACACATGCCACCAGATGCAGATTGCCACAGTCACTTGCCACATGCCACCAGATGCGGATTGCCACAGACACATGCCACCAGATGCAGATTGTCACAGACACATGCCACCAGATGCAGATTGCCACAGTCACTTGCCACATGCCACCAGATGCGGATTGCCACAGACACATGCCACCAGATGCAGATTGCCACAGTCACTTGCCACATGCCACCAGATTCAGATTGCCACAGACACATGCCACTAGATGAAGCATCTTAAATGCAAATTGTCACTAAGTGCAGTGCACAGAGGTGATGCGGGGCGGGCTGTGAGAGATGATGTAATCTCTCTGCTCCCCTGCTTCACCCCAGCAGTATACTGGCCGGGCTGTGTGGGCGCAACAGCGGTGAAGTGGGCAGGCGGTGGGAGATGATGTCATCTTTCTGCTCGTCTGCTTCACCCCAGCAGTGTAGCGGCAGGGCTGTGTGGGCGGAAGTGCGGTGATCGCTCTGCTCACCGCCGCCGCCGCATCTCAGTGGACACTTTGCGGCCCGGCTGCAAACGGGCTACGGCCCGGTAGCGGGCCGCGGCCCGGGGGTTGGAGACCCCTGCTTTACATTACACAACCCCCTGCACCTCTGGACCCATTTACATTACACAACCCCCTGCACCTCTGGACCCATTTACATTACACAACCCCTGCACCTCTAGACCCCTTTACATTACACAACCCCCTGAACCTCAGGGCCCCTTTACATTACACAGCACCCTGCACCTCAGGACACCTTTACATTACAAAACCCTCTACACCTCCTGGACCCCTTTACATTACAAAGCCCCCTGCACCTCTGGACCCCTTTACATTACACATCCCCCTGCACCTCTGGACTCCTTTACATTGCACAGCACTGTGCACCTCTGGACACCTTTACATTACAAAACCCTCTGCACCTTCGGACCCCTTTACATTACACAGCACCCTGCACCTCTGGACCCATTTACATTACACAACCCCCTGAACCTCACGGTCCCTTTACATTACACAGCACCCTGCACCTCTAGACCCCTTTACATTACACAGCACCCTGCACCTCTAGACCCCTTTACATTACACAACACCCTGTACCTCAGGACACCTTTACATTACAAAACCCTCTGCACCTCCTGGACCCCTTTACATTACACAGCACCCTGCATCTCTGGACCCCTTTACATTACACAACCCCCTGAACCTCAGGGCCCCTTTACATTACACAGCACCCTGCACTTCAGGACCCCTTTACATTACACAGCACCCTGCACTTCAGGACCCCTTTACATTACACAGCACCCTGAAGCCTTTGGGTTCACACTGGTGTCCAGGGGTTTGTCGCAGTGCTGGGGTATATGCAGTTTTTCTGCATATAATCCTCATTTTTAGCTGCAGTCCCACAGACGTCTATTTAGCTTGTGTAATTTTCCTGTGTTTTCTGAAAGATTCAGTATAGAGGACATTTGGTGCGCTTTCAGAAAATGGTGATTGCATAGGTGTAAACACGCATCCAATCCAATTCCAGTGCAGACCAAAAAAAAAGGGTCCCTCACCATTTTGGTGCAAATGCGATTTCAGCCATACAGTTTGTATGGCTGAATTTGCATCGCACAGACATTGCATGGGATTTGCACAGCAATTCAGTACGAATCGCATGCAATGTCTATGAACACAGTAGTGTAAACCCTGATAAAGGAAATATGATGGGAACATGATGGAAAGACTCTGGACAACAGAGGAAAGAGGGGGAGTGAATGAGATTTGGGAGAGAGAAGGCAGAGCTAATGCAGACTTTTCCATCTCTGTGGAGGGGGGGGGGGGGCAGTTGTACTCACTCACTGGGCTGTTAGAATTTAACAGAGAGTGAGTGCATTGAGACAATGGGTCAGTCTGCCTGAGGTCTCCCTGCTCAGCATGTCACATTGGCTGCTCTACCAAGACTCACTGTTTCATATAGGGGAGCCGCCTGACACCCCCCCCAATGTGTGGCCCTGGGGCGGTCCGCACCCCCCGCCCCCTAGTTAGTACACCACTGAGTACACCATAGGAGTTATGATGCACTATATGGCCAAAGTTTTGTAACATCTGACCGTCACTTCTTTGTGAGCTTTTCGGACATCAGATTCCAAAACAATCGCTATTAATATGGATCCACAACCAACTTCTGGGTTGGAACATATGTTTGGCCAGCCTCAGCAGCTGCCCTCACGTTCCTACCTCCCCCCCCCCCTTTTTTTTCTGCTATTAATATGGAGTTATCCTCCTTTGAGGCTATAAAAGCAAAACGCTATGTGTGGTAGAAAACTAACACTGCATATCACCCTGAACTCATCATCCCCACCGTGAAACATGGTGGTGGCAGCATCATATTGTGGGAATGCTTTTCTTCAGCAGGGACAGGGAAGCTGGTCAGAGTTGATGGGAAGATGGATGGAGCCAAATAGAGGGCAATCTTAGAAGAAAACCTGTAAGCCCTTGTACACACGGTCGGACATTCCGACAACCAAATCCGTCGGATTTTGTCCGAAACTGTTGCATACACACGGTTGGACAAAGTTGTCGGAAAATCTGATCGTTCAGAACGTGATGACGTTATTTCGTTACGATGGGACTACGTTCAGGCTAGTAGCCAATAGCTTTGGTGTAGGAATTTGATCTGAGCATGCGTGGCACTTTGTCTGATCGGAATTCTCTACACATGATTGGACAAGGTCTGATCGGATCATGTTGTCGGAAAATTTTACCGACAAGTTGGAAAACTTGGTCCGTTGGATACTCCAGACCACACACAGTCGGATTATCCGACAAAACGGTCCGATCGGACACATTCCGTCGGAATCTCCGACCGTGTGTACAAGGGCTTAGAGTCTGCAAAAGTCTTGAGACTGGAGCAGAGGTTCACATTCCAGTGGGACAACGACCCTAAACATACATCCAGAGCTACAACGGAATGGTTTAGATCATGGATATGCAATTAGCAGACCTCCTACTGTTGCAGAAGTACAAGTCCCATGAGGCATAACAAGACTCTGACAGCCACAAGCATGACACCCAGAGGCAGAGGCATGATGGGACTTGTAGTTTTGCAACAGCTGGAGGTCCGCTAATTGCATATCCCTGGTTTAGATCAAAGCATATTCATGTGTTAGATTGGCCCAGTCACAGTCCAGACATAAATCCAATTGAGAATCTGTGGCAAGACTTGAAAATTGCTGTTCCCAGACGCTCTCCATTCAATCTGACAGAGCTTGAGATATTTTGAAAAGAGCAATGGGCAAAAATGTCCCTCTCTAGATGTGCAAAGCTGGTAGAGACACCCCCAAAAAGACTTGCAGCTGTAATTGCAGTGAAAGGCGGTTCTACAAAGTATTGACTCCGGGGGGCGCCATACAAATGTACCCCCCACACTTTTCACATATTTATTTGTAAAAAAAATTGAAAACCATTTATCATTTTCCTTCCACTTCACAATTATGTGTAACTTTGTGTTGGTCTATCACATAAAATCCCAATAAAATACATTTAAGTTTTTGGTTGTAACGTGAGAAAATGTGGAAAATTTTCAAGGGGTGTGAATACTTTTTCAAGGCCCTGTATGCTGGTCCATATAGGTTGAGTTTCACTGTGGACCATTCTATATGCATGAGCTTACTGCCAGCCCTCTGCCAGCAAGATCCTGCATAGATTTATACACTCATGTGCATGAAGCCTTGTAGTTCTTGGTTGCAGAATATTTTAGGGTGGGTTATAAACTACGGTATGTCCCTGTCTCATAAAATGTCTTATAATAGCTTTGTCAGATGGATGTGACAAGAAAAATTGTATAAACAGGAGAACAAGTTCAAGAGAAGAGGAACCTGCCAACATTTTAGCTATGAACCTGGAATCTTCTGCTTAAACTGATGGCCATCAGTCTACGGTGATGTGATTTTGGTAGTGTCCACTGGTGGGATGTTTCATTTACAATAAATATGCAATTCAGATCATTTGGAAGTTATTTCACTGGCAAATTATTACAATTGCCTCGGGCCAAGTCTGTATGAATCAATTGCAGGTAGGAGGAAAAGTTTCCTCAGTCTCCTTTCGTCCAGCGATGAGACGGTACTGAAAGGGCTCTTTCACATTCATGGTGGAGTGTGGTACCCTCTTTGCACATCTTCTTTAACTACTTCCCACCCGGCCAATGTATATATACGGCCGGGTGGGAGCTCTCTACTTCTGACTGGATGTTCAGGAACGTCCTTCAGAAGTAGGGAGATCGCACGTGCCCGCGCAGCGGCGCGATCCCGATGCGCTCGTGTCACCCAGACACGGGGCATATCGGATCGGCAGGAGAGCTCTGTGATTGGCCCTCCTGATCACATGACAGCCGTGTCCAATCATGGCCACCATGTGATGTAAACAAACAGCCGGTTGCTAGGCAATCGGCTCTCCTCTCCTCACACGGAAGTCGTCGCTGAGGAGAGGAGAGCGGATCGCTGCAGCCGGCTGGTGATCAGTGAGTATGGGCTGTTTTTACAGCTTTTTACTAACTGATCACCAGTCTAGTAAAAACACAATGTCCCCACATATGTCCCCAAATAATAAAAACACATGTCCCCCACATATGTCCCACTAAAATCACATGTTCCAATGATTATCTGCACACATATGTACGTGAGCACCTGCACACATCTGTACATGATCATTTGCGTACATATGTCCGTGATCACACAAACCAATTATTATACACTTAAAGAGGGATTCCGCCCAAAAAAAAAATATTAAAAGCCAGCAGCTATAAATACTACAGCTGCTGACTTTTAATAAATGGACACTCACCTGTCCCGGGTTCCAGCGATGCCGGCAGCCGAGGCCGATCGACCGCTCGTGCCTCGGCTGCTGCCGCCGCCATTCTAGGTGAGGGAATCAGGAAGTAAAGCGAATCGGCTTCACTGTCCCAGCAGACAGCGCGGCAGGGCAGGAAATGGCGTAGACTCCCGTGGGAGTCTATGCCCGGAAGTGGGTGAAAATACCTGTCTTTGACAGGTATCTCCACCCCCCCTCTCCCCTGTCAATTGTGACACCGGGGGGGGGGGGGGGGGGGTTTCCGATCAGCGGAGGTTCCACTTTAGGGTGGAATCCCGCTTTAACCAAATTTTTTTTACCAAAGACATGTAGCAGAATAAATTTTGGCTTAAATTTTTGACAAAAATCAATTTTATTGGATTTCTTTTAAAATAGAAAGAAGAAAATATTGTTTTTTTTTCCAGATTTCCTCTCTTTTTTCGCTTATATCGCAAAAAAAAAAAAAACGGAGTCGTGAATAAATACCACCAAAATAAAGCTCTATTTGTGCAAACAAAATGATAAAAATTTCATTTTGGGTACAGTGTAGCATGACCGCGCAATTGTCACTGAAAGCGCGAGAGCGATGAAATCTGAAAATTGGGCTGGGAAGGAAGGGTGGCGAAAGTGCCCGGTATTGTTTTGGTTAAAGTGACCCTTTCAATAACTTCATAGGTCTGTGTTTAATAAATTGCTGGCATGTCACAATATACAGTAGAATCATTTTTCAAAACAGCTCAATCTTATATAATTAACCTCTTTAATACTGGACACTTTCACCCCCTTCCTTCCCACCCAGGACAATTTTCAGCTTTCAGCGCTGTCTCATTTTGAATGACAATTGCCCGGCAATGCAACACTGCACTCCATCTTTTTTTTCACACAACTAGAGATTTCTTTTGGTGGTATTTAATCACCGCTGTTTTTTTATTTTAATTTTTTTGCTAAGTAAACAAAAAAAGACTGAAAATTTAGAAAAAAAAAACAAGTTTTCTTCATTTCTGTTATACAATTTTGCAAATAAATAACCTTTCTTCAAATATATTGGCCAAAATTTATTTTGCTACACTTCTTTCATGAAAATAACCAAAATCAGTGTATATTATTTAGTCTTTAGATAAGTTATAGAGTCCACAAACTATCGTATACTGTTGTGCTCATAAGTTTACATACCCTGGCAGAATTTATGCTTTCTTGACCATTTTTCAGAGAATATGAATGATAACACAAACACTTTTCTTTCACTCATGGTTAGTGTTTGGCTGGAGCCATTTATTATCAATCAACTGTGTTTACTCTTTTTAAATCCTAATGGCAAAAGAAACTACCCAAATGACCCTGATCAAAAGTTTTCACACCCCAGTTCTTAATACCGTGTATTGTCCCCTTTTACATCAATGACAGCTTGAAGTCTTTTGTGGTATTTGTGGATGAGGCTCTTTATCTTCTCAGATGGTAAAGCTGGTCATTCCTCTTGGCAAAAAGCCTCCAGTTCCTGCAAATTCTTGGGCTGTCTTGTATGAACTGTATGTTTGAGATCTCCCCAGAGTGGCTCAATGATATTGAGGTCAGGAGACTGAGATGGCCTCTCCAGAACCTTCACTTTATTCTGCTGTAGCCAATGACAGGTCAACTTGGCCTTGTGCTTTGGATCATATTCATGTTGGAATGTCCAAGTACGTCCCATGCGCAGCTTCCTGGCTGATGAATGCAAATGTTCCTCCAGAATTTTTGATAATATACTTCATTCATCTTGCCAACAATTTTGGCCAAATTACCTGTGCCTTTGTAGCTCCCACATCCCCAAAACATCAGTGATACACCTCAGTACCTTCCATGATAGGCCTTGTTGACTCCTCTCCAAATGTAGCCTTTGTGGTTGTGGCCAAAAAACTAAATTGTGGTCTCATCACTCCAAATGACTTTGTGCCAGAAGTTGTGAGGCTGGTCTCTGTGCTGTTTGGCGTATTTTAAGCTAGATACTTTATGGCATTTACGTAGTAATGGTTTTCTTCTAGCGACTCGACCATGCAACCTATCTTTCTTCAAGTGCCTCCTTATTGTGCATCTTGAAACAGCCACACCACATGTTTTCAGAGAGTCCTGTATTTCATCTCAAGTTATTTGTGGGTTTTTCCTTGAATCCTGAACAATTTTCCTGGTAGTTGTGGCTGAAATTTTAGTTGGTTTACCTGACCGTGGTTTGGTTTTAACAGAACCTCTCATTTTCGACTTCTTGATTCGAGTTTTAACACTGCTGGTTGGTATTCTCAACTCCTTGGATATCTTTTTATATCCCTTTCCTGTTTTATACAGTTCAACTTCCTTTTTCCCACAGATCCTTTGACAATTCTTTTGCTTTCCGCATGGCTCAGAATCCAGAAACATCAGTGCAGCATTGGATGAAAGATGCAAGGGTCTGTCAGGAGTCCAGAAACTCATTGACCTTTTATATACACACTATTTGTTATGCCTTCATCCTATAAAGAAAAAATAATATCTTCTGGACTTTCAATATCAACATTGTCCACTATATGAAACTCTTAACAAAAGAATATTGATGGGTAGTGTTCTATGATTTGAAAAGGAACTTATGTAGTTCAATGCAGTTCTTACACAGGGTGACACTATGGAAGCACAAATAACAAGGTGCCAACGTCCCAGAAGTGGTTTATTAGAAAATGTAAATGCTAAACAAGATGGACTTTAACCACTTAAGGACCGCCGTATTGCCATTGTACGTCATTGCAATGGCACAGGCAGGCACAAGCACGTACATGTACGTGCCTGCCTTCCAGCGGGTGGGGGGTCCGATCGGACCCCCTCCCGCTGGATACGGCGGTCCGGTTCGCTGCAGGAGCGATCCGTGATGAGGGGATGGCCGTTGGCTTCTGGCCACCCCCTCTGGATGGCTCCTGGCCAATGAGAAGCTTTTTGACCGGACTACGAGGAGAAGACTAAAAGTAAGTGTGCACCAACACTACACTGACATGTAGGTACACACAGGCACACAAACCCCCCCCCCCGATCGCCCCCCGATCCCCCCCGCCCCCCCCCCCCCAGTCACAGTGTCACTGATTGCATTGATCATTTCTTTATCAGTTGTAACAGTAAAAACTGTCAGGGCAGTTAGTGTTAGGTCCAGGGTAGCCCCCTATCACCCCCAATAAAGATTTAACCCCCTGATTGCCCCTAGAGTTAACCCTTTCACCCCCTTTTGCCAGTGTCACTAAGCGATCATTTTTCTGATCGCTGCATTAGTGTCGCTATTGTCGCTAGGTAGCTAGTTATTTTTTTTAGGTTCACCGCCAGGTTTTTGTATCGCTAGGTACCCCGATATACTACCCAATAATGGTTTTAACCCCCTGATTGCCCCTAGTTAACCCTTTCACCCCCTTTTGCCAGTGTCACTAAGCGATCATTTTTCTGATCGCTGCATTAGTGTCGCTAGGTAGCTAGTTTTTTTTTTAGGTTCACCGCCAGGATTTTATAGCGCTAGGTACCCCGATATACTACCCAATAATGGTTTTAACCCCCTGATTGCCCCTACTTAACCCTTTCACCCCCTTTTGCCAGTGTCACTAAGCGATCGTTTTTCTGATCGCTGCATTAGTGTCGCTAGGTAGCTAGTTATTTTTTTAGGTTCACCGCCAGGTTTTTATAGCGTTAGGTACCCCCATATACTACCCAATAATGGTTTTAACCCCCTGATTGCCCCTAGTTAACCCTTTCACCAGCGATCACAGTATAAGTGTCACTGGTGATGCTGGTTAGCCAGTTAGTTATTTAGGTTCCCCGTCAGGTTTTTATATAGCGCCAGGGACCCCCATATACTACCTAATAAAAATTTTAACTCCCTGATTGCCCCTAGTTAACCCTTTCACCACTGATCATCGTATAAGTGTTACGGGTGACTCTGGTTAGTTTGCTTTTTATAGCATCAGGGCACCCACCATTTATTACCCAATAAAGGTTTAACCCCCTGATCACCCGCCGGGTGATATCAATTAGGTTTTAGGGTCAGGGTCTGCATCGCCCCAGGCAGTGCAAGGTTAGTGCCAGTACCGCTAACACCCACACGCAAAGCATAAACCTCCCGTAATGGTATAGAATCTGAACAGATCAATATCTGATCTGATCAGATCTATACTAGCGTCCCCAGCAGTTTAGGGTTCCAAAAAAACGCATTGTTAGCGGGATCAGCCCAGATACCTGCTAGCACCTGCGTTTTGCCCCTCTGCCCAGCCCTCCCAAGTGCAGTATCGATCGATCACTGTCACTTACAAAACACTAAACACATAACTGCAGCGATCGCAGAGTCAGGCCTGATCCCTGCGATCGCTAACAGTTTTTTTGGTAGCATTTTATATTTAAATCCGGAAGGCAATGCTTGGTTTTCGGGGTCCCATACGTGGCTAGGCTCCCAGAAAGTCCCCCACATGTGGTATCCCCGTACTCGGGAGAAGCAGCAGAATTTATTTTGGGGTGTCATTTGACTTATGCCCATAGCATGTGTGAGCAATCTATCATTTAGTGACAACTTTATGCAAAAAAAAAAAAAGTTTGTAATATTCCCGCAACTTGTGGCAAAATATAAAATATTCCATGGACTCAACATGCCTCTCAGTAAATAGCTTGGGGTGTCTACTTTCCAAAATGGGGTAATTTTGGGGGGTTTTGTGCTATTTTGGCATTTTATGGCCTTCAAAACTGTGATAGGTAGTGAGGAGTGAAATCAAAAAATGTGCACCCTTAGAAATCCTGAACGTGGTGATTGGTTTTCGGGGGTCGTGCGCGACTAGACTCCCAAAAAGTCCCACACATGTGGTATCCCCATACTCGGGAGAAGAAGCGAAATATGTTTTGGGGTGCAATTCCACATATAACCATGGCATGTGTGAGCAATATATCATTTAGTGACAACTTTTTGTAAAAAAAAATTTTTTTTTTATTTTTTGTCATTATTCAATCCCTTGGGACAAAAAAAAAATATTCAATGGTCTCAACATGGCCCTCAGCAAATAGCTTGGGGTGTCTACTTTCCAAAATGGGGACATTTGGGGGGGTTTTGTGCCATCTTGGCATTTTATGGCCTTCAAAACTGTGATAGGTAGTGATAGGTAGTGAGGAGTAAAATAAAAAATGTATGCCCTTAGAAATCCTGAAGGCGGTGTTTGGATTTCGGGGTCCCGTACGCGGCTAGGCTCCCAAAAAGTCCCACACATGTGGTATCCCCGTACTCAGGAGAAGCAGCAGAATTTATTTTGGGGTGTAATTTGACTTATGCCCATAGCATGTGTGAGCAATATATCATTTAGTGACAACTTGCAAAAAAAAAAAAGTTTGTAATATTCCCGCAACTTGTGGCAAAATATAAAATATTCCATGGACTCAACATGCCTCTCAGTAAATAGCTTGGGGTGTCTACTTTCCAAAATGGGGTAATTTTGGGGGGTTTTGTGCTATTTTGGCATTTTATGGCCTTCGAAACTGTGATAGGTAGTGAGGAGTGAAATCAAAAATTTGCACCCTTAGAAATCCTGAAGGTGGTGATTGGTTTTCGGGGTGCCGTGCACGACTAGACTCCCATAAAGTCCCACACATGTGGTATCCCCATACTCGGGAGAAGTAGCGGAATATATTTTGGGGTGCAATTCCACATATAACCATGGCATGTGTGAGCAATATATCATTTAGTGACAACTTTTTGTAAAAAAAAATTTTTTATTTATTTTTTGTCATTATTCAATCCCTTAGGACAAAAAAAATAAACATTCAATGGGCTCAACATACCCATCAGCAATTTCCTTGGGGTGTCTACTTTCCAAAATGGGGTCATTTGGGGGGGGGGGTTGTACTGCCCTGCCATTTTAGCACCTCAAGAAATGAGATAGGCAGTCATAAATTAAAAGCTGTGTAAATTCCAGAAAATGTACTCTAGTTTGTAGACGCTATAACTTTTGCGCAAACCAAAAAATATATGCTTATTGACATTTTTTTTTACTAAAGACATGTGGCTGAATAAATTTTGCCCTCAATGTATGACTAAAATTTAGTTTATTCGATTTTTCTTATAACAAAAAGAAGAAAATATCTTTTTTTTCCAAAATTTTCGCTCTTTTTCCATTTATATCGCAAAAAATAAAAATCGCAGAGGCAATCAAATACCATCAAAAGAAAGCTCTATTTGTGGGAAGAAAAGGACGCAAATTTCGTTTGGGTGCAATATTGCATGACCGCGCAATTACCAGTTAAAGCAGCGCAGTGCGAAATTGGAAAAAGACCTCTGGTCCTTAAGGTGTTTGTTGGTTCGGGGCTGAAGTGGTTAACCGGTTCCCGACCAGCGCATGCCGATGTACGTCGGCAGAATGGCGCGGGCAGGCATATTGGCGTACAGGTACATCCAATCTTCAATGTCGCGTGCCGGTCGGGACCCCCGTGAGTCTGGTCGCGGGTCCTGCGGACTCGATCGCCACGGGCATACCCGCGATCGTCTCATGGGACGGCTGAATGGAGGAAATGCCGTGTAAACAGCATTTCTCCATTCTGCCTAGCAACTAGTGACGCTGATCTCTGCTCCATGTGATTGGAGTAGAGATCAGTGTTCACTAAATGAAAGCCCAGCCCCCACAGTTAGTAACACACCCCTAGGAACACTTAACCCCTACACTGCCACCCACTGGTTAACACCTTCACTACCAGTGTCATTTACACAGGAATCACTGCATTTATATAGCACTGATTGCTGTATAAATGACAATGGTCCCAACAAAGGTGTCAAAAATGTCCGATGGGTCCGCCACAATGTCCCAGTCACAATAAAAATCGCTGATCGCCGCCATTACTAGTAAAAAAAAAAATAATAAAAAATTATTAATAAAAATGCCATAAAACTATCCCTATTTTGTAAACGCTATAACTTTTGCGCAAACCAATCAATAATCACTTATTGCGATTTTTTTTTACCAGAAATATGTAGAAGAATACGTATCGGCCTAAACAGAGGGAAAAATGATTTTTTTATATATTTTGGGGGGATATTTATTATAACAAAAAGTTAAAAATAATGTGCTTTTTTCAAAATTGTCGCTCTATTTTTGTTTATAGCGCAAAAAATAAAAACCACAGGGGTGATCAAATACCACCAAAAGAAATCTCTATTTGTGGGAAAAAAAGGACGTCAATTTTTTTTGGGAGCCACGTCGCAGGTCCGCGCAATTGCCAGTTAAAGCGACGCAGTGCCGAATCGCAAAAAGTGGTCTGGTCGGGGCTGAAAGTGGTTAAGGGCACGGGGGTAATAGATCTAAAAAAAACTGTTATTATTTTGTATCTCATTTTATTAATAAAATATAAAGCTAAAGTACAATTATTTCAAACATACATACGTACAGGATAAAAATAAAATTATTTATCGGTATACCCTACAGATATAAAAATTGACACCACATAATATTTTATATACTCAAATCCATAAATTTAAGCCGAGTAAGTTCTTAAATTGTCTTCCAACAAAGATATAGATAGTCAACAAACTATGGGTCCAAATGTGAATCCTGGTATAGCAGATTATTTTTTCCTCAATCTTTATATCTGTAGGGTATACCGATTAAATAATTTTATTTTTATCCTGTACGTATTTATGTTTGAAATAATTGTACTTTAGCTTTATATTTTATTAATAAAATGAGAAAAAAATTAATAACAGTTTTTTAGATCTATCACCCGCGTGCCCTTAAAGTCCATCTTGTTTAGCATCAAAATTTTCTAATAACCGTGTTCTATGGTTAATAGACATTTCCTGCCATATCACTAGGAATTAGCCCACTTCCTATTACAACTCTTTCATCCTCTGCAATGGAGTCAGCTAAAGCCTCATACACACGGTCGGACTTTGTACAAACTTTTCCGTGGACTTTTGTACAAAGGGCGTGGTCCACAAGTTTGTATTGCATACACACGGTCGGACTTTTTGACAACAAACACGAAAGTAATGACGTCACAACGTACTGACGCCGCTTCAAAAGAGGACGTTCAATGACTCCAGCGCCACCTTTGGTGAACTTCTGTATTGTAGTCTGATCTTTTGCATTGGTTCTGAGCATGCGTGTTTGTACCTTGTACAAAAGTCCGATGCTTTTGCATACACACGGTCGGACTTTGCTCCATCGGACTTTTGTTGCCAGAAAGTTTGTCCGTTCGCACAGCCAACAAAAGTCCGATGAAAACAGAAAAAGTTTGTCCGATGGAGCGTACACACAGTCGGATGTTGCTCCAAAACAGCTAATTTGCATGTTTGTTGTCAAAAAGTCCGACCGTGTGTACGGGCCTTAAGCCTGCACTGCATGTTCAGAGGAATTTCCAATCCTTCTAGGCAGCATCGTTGGTATGCTAAAGACTGTTTGCTTATATACCTAGCAGACATTTGTTATGTTCATGTATTCTTATATATGTTCATTTGTCTATTTATTTCTAGTTTCACCATATCATATTCGAATCCTATCATATCATACACGCGTGTGTACATCCTATTCCTATATGACCACCCCCTGTTCATCGTAATAAAGATCCAAAGTTACAGACAGTCTGGTTATTGTAGGATTCAAGGTTTAAACTGTATGTTGAGCTACATACACGCCAGGGGCAAACGTGTAGTGAGAACAGAACACTAATTACAAGCAAACAGATCACAGGTGAGGATGGTTACCTTTTAATAGCCATTCAAACCCCTTTGTGTCAACTTGTGTGCATGTGATCAAAATCACTGGGGTATGTAAACTTTTGATCAGAGTCACTTGGGTAGTTTCTATTGTCATTATGATTTAAAAAGAGTAAACATGGTTGATTGATAATAAATGGCTTCAGCCAAACACTAACCATGAGTGAGAGAAAAGTTTTTGTGTTATCATATTCTCTGAAAAATGGCCAAGAAATAATAAATTCCCGGCCCCTTACCACATGATCAGCTGTCAGCCAATGACAGTTGATCACGTGATGTAAACAGAAGCCAGTAAAAAAAATTGGTCCTACACACTCCAGACCCACTGCTGCTAAGTAGTGCCCACCAATGCCACCAACCAGTGTCTACCAGTGCCACCTATCAGTGCATATCAGCACTGCTAAGCAGTTCCACCTAGCAGTGCCACATATCAGTGCTGCCAATCAGCGCCTCATTATTATTATTATTATACAGGATTTATATAGCGCCGACAGTTTACGCAACGCTTTACAACATTGTGGTAAACATTATAATACAATACAATTCAAGACAAGGGGAATCAGAGGGCCCTGCTCGTTAGAGCTTACAATCTAGGAGCATCAGTGCCACCTATCAGTGTCACCTGGCAGTGTCCATCAGTGCCGCCTATCAGTGCCCATCAGCGACACCTACCAGTGCCACATATCAGTGCTGCCAATAAGTGCCTCATTATTATTATTATTATACAGGATTTATATAGCGCCGACAGTTTACGCAACGCTTTACAACATTGTGGTAAACATTACAATACAATACAATTCAAGACAAGGGGAATCAGAGGGCCCTGCTCGTTAGAGCTTACAATCTAGGAGCATCAGTGCCACCTATCAGTGTCACCTGGCAGTGTCCATCAGTGCAGCCTATCAGTGCACATCAATGAAGGAGAATGTTTGCAAAATTTTATAACAAACTATAAAACAGTTTTTTTTTGTTTGTTTAGCAAAAAATAAAAACTCCAGTGGTGATTAAATGCCACCAAAAGAAAGCTCTATTTGTGTGAAAAAAGTATAAAGATTTCATATCGGTACAGTGTAGCAGGACCGCGCAATTGTCATTTAAAGAGGGACAGCGCTGAAAATTGGCTTGGGCAGGAAGGGGGTTTAAGTGCCCCCAGTAAGCAAGTGGCTAAGGAGATGACGGCATTTTCAGGGAGAGTACTGTGATCCCTGTAAGCCCTTGTACACACGGTTGGACATTCCGACAACAAAATCCGTCGGATTTTGTCAGACGGATTTTCTCCGAAACTGGTGTTACATACACACGGTCAGACAAAGTTGGAGGAAAATCCGATTGTTCAGAACGTGATGACATTATTTAGTTACGATGGGACTACGTTCAGCCTAGTAGCCAATAGCTTTGGTCTAGGAATTTGATCTGAGCATGCGTGGCACTTTGTCCGATCGGGATTCTCTACAAACGATCGGATCATGTTGTGGGAAAATTTTTATATCCAGCTCTCAAACTTTGTTGGTCGGACATTCCGACGGAAAAAGTCAGATGAAGCCCACACACGGTTGGATTATCCGACAACACGGTCTGATCAGACATTTTCCATCGGAATGTCTGACCGTGTGTACAAGGGCTAAGAGGTAATAAATGCCTGGAAATGTTATGCTAGCATATTACTTAGCATGTATGCACCTAATATAGAAAATATATACGTGATCCTACATTCACTTTATGATGCCCACTTACAGAAGGTTTAGTGAAATAGCCATCTTGATATTAATACTTCAGAACAACCAAGAATTTATTACAATACAGGAGCCACGTCTGTGCCAAGGCAGTTGCTGCTAAAAAACGCACAGCACTGTCATCATTTACTTGATGGTGACAGCTTCCTGCTCCGAGAGAAGGAAATTCTACATACAAGTAGTCCACAGGGATGTTTGGATATGAACTGTGCCAGCCAAACTCCTATGTACAGGAAGAAAAATCCACCCAGTCATTAGTAAAGTTGATTTGGTTTGGCAACTGAAAGTGTCCTTAAGAAATTTCTATATGTGTTTTTGTTACACGTGGAATCGAATAATCTAAACAGTGCAAACAACAGGGTGAGAAGGCTAAAATAAATGTTACTTGGTAGACTTGGTGGCAATGGGTGGGCCAAAGTTCCTGGTTTAGATGAGTTTTATACAAGTTCCTATTATAGGTGGGTTGGTAGGAGCCTTTGGTGGAAGTGGGGATAGTAGAAGTCTCCGGTGGTGGTGGGATAGAAGTTATTAGTGTAGATGAGGTAGAAGAAGTCTCTGCTTGAAATTGGATAGTAGATGTCCCTGTTGGTGGTGGGGCATTAGAATTATCTGATGGTGATGGGTTGGTGAAAGTCTTTAATGGAAGTGGGGTAGTAGAAGTCTTTGGTGAATGTAGGTTAGTAGAAGTCTCAGGTAGTGGTGTAGATGAGGTAGTAGAAGTCTCTGCTTGAAATTGGGTAGTAGATGTCCCTGTTGGTGGTGGGGCATTAGAAACTTTCACCCACCCAGCACCACCAGATAATTCTAATGCCCCACCACCAACAGGGACATCTACTACCCAATTTCAAGCAGAGACTTCTACTACCTCATCTACACCACTACCTGAGACTTCTACTAACCTACATTCACCAAAGACTTCTACTACCCCACTTCCATTAGAAACTTTCACCCACCCAGCACCATCAGATGAATCTATATGTGTGGTTTGGGAGGATTAACACACTGAATAAGGGACATAATAATCTGCTTTCTGTGTCTTTTCCAAACTATCCCTGTTCCTGTTCCTAGATCTTGTTTCTTGATTTTACAATCTGCTTTTTTAAAGTTTATATGGGGGGGCACAAGAGACCTAGGTTAACTGCTTCAGCCCTAGAAGGTTTTACCCCCTTCCTGACTAGACCACTTCTTGCGATTCGGCACTGCGTCGCTTTGACTGACAATTGCGCGGTCGTGCGACGTGGCTCCCAAACAAAATTGACGTCCTTTTTTTTCCACAAATAGAGCTTTCTTTTGGTGGTATTTGATCACCTCTGCGGTTTTTATTTTTTCACTGTAAACAAAAAAAGAGCGACAATTTTGAAAAAAAAACAATATTTTTTATTTTTTGCTATAATAAATATCCCCCAAAAATATATAAAAAAAATGTTTTTCCTCAGTTTAGGCCAATGTGTATTCTACATATTTTTGGTAAAAAAAAAATCACAATAAGCGTATATTGATTGGCTTGCGTAAAAGTTATCTTGTCTACAAAATAGGAGATAGATTTATGGCATTTTTATTATTAACTTTTTTTTTACTAGTAATGGCGGCGATCTGCAATTTTTATTGGGATTGCGCCATTATGGCGGACACGTTGAACAATTTTGACACATTTTTGGGACCATTGGCATTTATACAGCGATCATTGCTATAAAAATGCATTGATTCCTGTAAAAATGTCACTGGCAGGGAAGGGGGTAACCCTAGGGGGCGATCAAGGGGTTAAATGTGTTCCCTAGTGTGTGTTCTGAAGGGGGGGGGACTGTGTAGGGGAAGAGATAGATCGCTGTTCATACTCTGTATGAACAGACGACCTGTCATTTCTCGCCACAGAGAACCAGAAACTGTGTGTTTACTAGACATGTGCAATTCGTCTAGTTCCAAATTCCTTTTTATGAATTTCGACAAATTAATTAATTCGGAAACATCCAAATTAACAAAAACCCCTTCAATACATTTTTCCGAATATTCGTAAATTAGAATATTCTAAAATTTGTCAGTCCATACCTTCGTAAATTCGTACATTTGCACATTCGTAAATTTGTACATTCGTACATTTGTCATTTCGTAAAAACCCCTTTAATAATTTTTTCTGAATATTCGTAAATATGAATATCCGTAAATTCTTAAATTCATACATTTGTAAATTTGTACATTTGTAAATTCGTACATTTGTACATTCGTAAATTCTTACATTCATACATTTGCACATTCGTAAATTTTTACATTTGTACATTTGTAAATTCGTACATTCACACATTCGTAAATTCGTGGTTCGTACATTTGCACATTCGTAAATTCGTATAATTTTTTCAGAATATTCTTAAATTAGAATATTCGTAAATACCTAAATTCTTACATTTGTAAATTTGTACATTTGCACATTCGTTAATTTGCACATTCGGAAATTCTTACATTCATACATTTGCACATTCGTAAATTCGTACATTCACACATTCGTAAATTCGTGGTTCGTACATTCGCACATTCATAAATTCGTACATTCACACATTCGTAAATTCGTACCTTTGCACATTCGTAAATTCTTACATTCATACATTTGCACATTTGTAAATTCATACATTCGCACATTCGTACATTCGTAAATTCGTGGTTCGTACATTTGCATATTCGTAAATTCACACATTGGAGGGGACTCACAAGGGGAGGAGACCAATCGGTGTTCCTCTGTAATGGGAACACACGGATCGGTCTCCTCACCAGACAGGATGTGGATCTGTGTCTTTACACATACAGATCCACAGTCCTGCTCGGTTAACGGGCAATTGCGGGTACCCCGGCGGACATCGCGGGCATGCACAATGCAGGGAATGATAACACAAATACTTTTCTCTCACTCATGGTTAGTGTTTGGCTGAAGCCATTTATTATCAATCAACTGTGTTTACTTATTTTAACCACTTGCCGTCCGCCATATAGCAAAATGACGGCAGCAAAGTGGTTTCAATATCATATGACGTTGCCAGGATATCAAGCTGCTGCGCCCCCCGAGGGCGCACATTGCGGCAATCGTTTTTGCGGTGTGTCTGTCTGACATACTGCAACACTGATCTACATAAAGAGTCTCTGACGGAGACTATTTACTATGTGATCAGCCGTGTCCAATCACAGCTGATCACAGTGTAAACCGTTGATCGGCTTTTCCTCACTCGCATCTGCCAGACGCGAAAAGAGGAGAGCCGATCGGCTGCTCCTATGATCGGGGCGGGGGGGGGGGTCTGTGCTGATTGATTATCAGCCCAGCCCCCCCCCCCCCCGAAGATGCCCACACTGGACCACCAGGGATGTCACCACTAGTTACCACAAGGTATGCCACCCTAGACCACCAGTGATGCCAATCTGTGCCCACAATGGGTGCTAATTAGTGCCCACAATGGGTATCACTGATTGGCAGGCATTATTGTTTGGCACTTATTGGCATCCATTCGTACCATCAATTAGTGTACATCCGTGCCACCTATTAGTACCCATCTGTGCCGCCTATCAGTGCCCATCCATGCTGCCTATCAGTGCCCATTCGTGCCACCTTTCGATGCCCACCAATGCCACCTATATGTACCCATCAGTGCCACCTATCAGTGCCCATCATTGCTGCCTATCAGTGCCCCATCAGTTACGCATATTAGTGCCCATCAGTACCATCTCATCAGTGCCACCTCATAGGTGCCCATCAGTGCCACCTTATCAGTGCCACCTCATAGGTGCCCATCAGTGCCACCTTATCAGTGCAACCCCATCAGTGCCCATCAGTGAAGGAGAAAATTTACTTATTTACAAAGTTTTGTAACAGATACAAAAAAAAAATTGTATTGCAGAAAATAAAAACCCCAGAGGTGATCAAATACCACAAAAAGAATGCCCTATTTGTGGGACCAAAACAATAAAAATTTTGTTTGGTTAGTGTTACATGTCCGCGCAATTGTCATTCAAAGTACGACAACACTGAAAGCTGAAAATTGGTCTGGGCAGGAAGGTGTATAAGTGCCCGGTATTGAAGTGGTTAAATCCTAATGGCAACAGAAACTACCCAAATGACCCTGATAAAAAGTTTACATACCCCAGTTCTTAATACCGTGTATTGCCCCCTTTTACATCAATGACAGCTTGAAGTCTTTTGTGGTATTTGTGGATGAGGCTCTTTATCTTCTCAGATGGTAAAGCTGCCCATTCCTCTTGGCAAAATTCCTCCAGTTCCTGTAAATTCTTGGTCTGTCTTGTATGAACAGCACGTTTGAGATCTCCCCAGAGTGGCTCCATGATATTGAGGTCAGGAGACTGAGATGGCCTCTCCAGATCCAGATTGTGTTTTGGATCATTGTCATGTTGGAATGTCCAAGCAGGTCCCATGCACAGCTTCCTGGCTGATGAATGCAAATGTTCCTCCAGTATTTCTTGATAACATACTGCATTCATCTTGCCATCAATTTTGACCAAATTTCCTGTGCCTTTGTAGCTCACACATCCCCAAATCATCAGCGATCCACCTCCGTGTTTCACAGTAGAAATATAAAACATAGAAGAGCGCCACTTCAGTAAAATTGCTTTTATTTCATTCCAAGAAAGTTTAATATCACTTACATAAAAAGTCAGGGATTTACAGATGGACGAACAGCTGTTCCCACAAGCAGGTAGATATCTCAGGATAAGACTCACTATGATGTAATCCACAGAACGCTGGGGGAGGGGGGGAGCTCGGCTGTGTTCTGTGCTCAGCAGAGATACAGACAGGCTCGTGAGAGCAGCGCGTTACGTCAGCGGGAGACACAATGCGTTTCTGAGCATGCGCACAGTCTGTAATGGACATGCGCGCTCCTTTCTCAAGTGTAGGTATAGAAGGGAAACACTGAACACGGCATTTAAATAGGGATCTTAGTAAACAACATAATTAACCAAATAATGTCCGCTAGAAGGCTGAAATGACAACCCCATTAGAGAGTACTAATTACAAAGATTGAATATATATATATATATATATATAAACTAAAATTAACAATGAAATTAATAAAAATAAAAATAATAATAATGAAAATGAAAATGTGTATAGAAAATATATAATTATATAAACTAGAAAAATATAGAGAATATATATTAAATATAAAAAATATAAAGTAATAATTAAAAAATATATAAAAAAACTATATATATATATATATATATATATATATATATATATATATATATGTGTGTGTGTGTATGTGTGTGTATATATATACATATATATATATATATATATATATAATATTATTATTATTATATTAAATGGGCTTGTATCTATGCACAGGAAAACGCTCAGATATGAATGCACATAAGTCCAACCATAAATACACATACACTTACTAAACACAATTAAACATTCCCAAAAAAATAAATATAAAATAAAATGACATATAAAAGGAATAAAAGAAGAAAGAGAGAGGTATCTTTATTCTCAGAAGATTTCACAGGTCTAAAGGATAGTGTGTATCTCAATTTCCTCATTGAGGCCATTAGGGGCAAGAGTGTCCAGAGAGGAAATCCAAAAAAGTTTCACGCTCGCACAATTTTGAAATCTTGCAGATCCACCATCTGTTCATCCATTCGTCCAGCAAGGGATCCTAATTGGACCTGTCATATTATTCAAGTACTTTTTAAATTCTGAATATGAATTTTTAACTACTTGAGACCCGCGCTATAGCCGAATGACGGCTACAGCGCGGATCTCCTTTTCCGGGACTACGTCTATTGACGTAGTCCCATGCACGAGCGCCCTGCGCGCCCCCTGAGGGGCGCGCTCTGTGATCGGCGAGTCTATGAGACTCGCCTGATCACCGATCCGTGCAAGGGGTCGATCCCGACCCCTTATCACATGATCAGCTGTCAGCCAATGACAGCTGATCATGTGATATAACGGAGCCGGTAATCGGCTACTATTCCTCCTCGCGTTTACAGCGCGAGGAGAAAAAAAAAAAAAGTCGATCACCGGCGGCCGTGATCGGGACATCAGTCCCCATCACGGCCAGCCCTGCCAGTGCCCACCTGCCCCCTGCCAGTGCCCACCTGCCCCCTGCTTTGCCTGCCTGAATAAAAAATGTGTATCCCCTGTCAGTGCCACCCAGCAGTGCCCACAGTGCCATCCAGCAGTGCCCACAGTGCCACCCAGCAGTGCCACCCAGCAGTGCCCACAGTGCCACCCAGCAGTGCCCACAGTCTGCCTCAACAAAGGTGCTGCACCCCAGTGCCACATATGCGTGCCCAGCAGTGCCGCCCATCAGTGCCCAGCAGTGCCGCCCATCAGTGCCCAGCAGTTCCACCTATCAGAGCCACCTATCAGTGCCACCTATCAGTGACCATCAGTCCCATCTATCAGTGGTACCTATCAGTGCCCCTTAGTGCCACCCATCCATGCCACCCATCTGTGCCACCCATCCGTGCCATCTTATCTGTGCCCGTCTTTGCCCATCAGTGCCGCCTTATCTGTGCCCATCGGTGCCGCCTTATCTGTGCCTATTAGTGCCGCCTTAACTATGCCTATCAGTGCCCACCAGTGCAGCCTATCAGTGCCCACCAATGCAGCCTATCAGTGCCCACCAGTGCAGCCTATCAGTGCCGCCTCATCAGCGCACTTCAATGAAGGAGAAAAATGACCTGTTTGCAAAATTTTATAACAAACTATTAAACATGATTTTTTTGTTTGTTTAGTAAAAAATAAAACTCCCAGCTGTGATTAAATACCACCAAAAGAAAGCTCTATTTGTGGGGAAAAAATGATAAAAATTTCATTTGGGTACAGTGTTGTATGCCCGCGCAATTGTCATTCAAAGTGCATCAGCGCTGAAAGCTGAAAATTGGTCTGGAACTGAGGGGGGTTTAAGTGCCCAGTAAGCAAGTGGTTAAACATTAGACTCCTTTTAATTATGCTGTTAGACATCTGATTATCAAGCACCAGCACCCTGTGTTGTTTTTATTATGTGTTTCACAGTAGGAACGGTCTACATTTCATCATAGGCCTTGTTGACTCCTCTCCAAATGTAGCCTTTGTGGTTGTGGCCAAAAATCCAAATTTTGGTCTCATCACTAGTGATGGACGAACTTCCGACGGGACGTTTCGCGAACCCGGACCGCAAACGAGGCCGACCGTTCGCGAAACCGAACGTTCGCCGCGGGCCCCATTGACTTCAATGGGAGGCGAACTTCGCCAACCTTTAGGTCAAATTTGCAGCCACGAGATAATTATTAGCTGGGCAAACATAGTCCTACCACATGGCCAATGACATAATACATGAATGAGGTGAATTTGGGATCGATAACTACAAGCATTCTTTTTTTATATGGGAAATTGTTCTGACAATTCAGGACTGTGGAGCGCATGAAGGCAATGTAGGAGAGGGAAGGTCAGGGACCAGGGTAGGCAAAGAAGAGGGTGCAGGAGATGATCACCAGCAGAGTGACATACAGCAATGACACATGCACCATGATAGAGGCATCTGACAACAGCACCGTGATAGAGGGCACTGACATCAGCAGCGTGACATAAAGCATTAACACCAGCACCGTGACATACAGCACTGACAGCAACACAGTGATAGAGAGTACTGACATCAGAAGCGTGACATTAAGCACTGACATCAGCACCGTGATATACAGCACTGACAGCAGCACCGTGATAGAGGGCACTGACATCAGAAGCGTGACATACAGCACTGACATCAGCACCGTGATATACAGCACTGACAGCAGCACCGTGATATACAGCACTGACAGCAGCACCGTGATAGAGAGCACTGACATCAGCAGCGTGACATACAGCACTGACATCAGCACCGTGATATACAGCACTGACAGCAGCACCGTGATAGAGAGCACTGACATCAGAAGCGTGACATACAGCACTGACATCAGCACCGTGATATACAGCACTGACAGCAGCACCGTGATAGAGAGTACTGACATCAGAAGCGTGACATTAAGCACTGACATCAACACCGTGATATACAGCACTGACAGCAGCACCGTGACATTAAGCACTCACACCAGCACCGTGATATACAGCACTGACAGCAGCACCGTAAGCAGCCCCAGGAGTAAGTCAGCACAGCACAGGGATGGTGTGATCCCCTCATAATAAGAACCCCCAGGAGGAAGTCAGCACAGCACAGGGATGGTGTGATCCCCTCATAATAAGAACCCCCGGGAGGAAGTCAGCACAGCACAGGGATATCATAAGCAGCCCCAGTAGAAATATGACACCGCTCAACCTCTTCAAAGAGGAGGGTAGGGGCATATAGTACGGTGCGCTTTTTTGGGACAAGGAAGTGAGCCAAATGAAAAAAGAAGGTCTGTGTGCTTGATTAAAAAAATTGTTTATAGACATATACATGGTCTACTGGTCACATGTGTTGAATTCCTCCGAGATCCATGCCTCATTCATTTTTAGAAATGTGAGGTAGTTAACATTGTTGTGAGCTAGGCGAGTACGCTTATCGGTCACGATCCCCCCTGCTGCGCTGAACGTCCTTTCGGACAGGACACTGGATGAGGGGCAAGCCAACAGTTCGATTGCAAATTGGGCAAGCTCTGGCCAGAGGTCAAGCCTGCCCACCCAGTAGTCCAGGGGTTCATCACTCCTCAGAGCGTCCACATCGGCCGTTAACCCAATGTAGTCGGACACCTGATGGTCTAGGCGTTCCCTGATGCTGGATCCGGATGACACCTGTCGATGGGTCAGCTGAAAGAATGACCTCATATCCGAAGTCACCAACACATCTTCAAACCGGCCTCTTCTTGCAGGCGCTGTTTGATTGGTACCCGCAAATCCTTCTCTGGGAGTGGGAATTGCTCCTCTGCCAGCGCACGCAAAAGCAGAATGCAGCATTTCTCGAAGCAAGGCCTGGAAGTGCTGCATTCTGACAGCCCTCTGCGACGGCGGTAACATTTCCGCCATTTTGTGTTTGTACCGGGGGTCTAAGTACGTTGCCACCCAGTACTGGTCCTTGACCCTTATGCTTTTTATACGGGGGTCCCTATTAAAACACTGGAGCATGAAGGCCCCCATTTGCACTAAAGTGGAAGCGGTGTGGTGGCCTGGCTCATGCTCATCATCCAGGATAATGTCGTCCTCTTCATTCTCCTCTCCCCATCCACGCACAACAGGGATCCCAGAAAGGTTTAAAGCATGCTCTTCTTGCTCCTCCTCATCCGCCCCGCCACCATCCTCCTCTGACTCCTCATTAGACTCCTGTTGTTGACTTGTCTCAGATAGAGTAGCCCCCCCTGGGAATTCATCCAGCATTGCGACTTCCTCATCTTCCCGCTCCTGCTCCTCCACAGCCTGATCAATGACACGACGCAATGCACGCTCCATAAAGAAGGCATAAGGTACCATGTCACTGATGGCGCCATGGCTGCGACTGACCAGTTTGGTGATCTCCTCAAATGGCCGCAGAAGTCTGCATGCGTCGCGCATGAGCAGCCACTGGCGCGGTGAAAAAAACCCCAGCTCCCCAGAACCTGTTCTGCCGCAGAGTTCATACAGGTAGACGTTAACTGCACGTTTCTGCTGGAGCAGCCTATCAAGCATATAGAAGGTTGAGTTCCATCGCGTCGGGCAATCGCAAATAAGACGTCTGCCCGGCAGATGGTGTCGCCGCTGAATGTCAGCAAGGCGAGCCATGGCCGTGTAAGATCTTCTGAAATGGGCCGAGATTTTCCTTGCCTGCCGCAAGATGTCCTGGACCCCAGGGTATTTGACAACGAATCGCTGCACGACCAAGTTTAAGACGTGTGCCATGCATGGCACGTGCGTGATTTTGCCCTGTTTCAATGCGCTAAGCAGATTGGCACCATTGTCACACACCACTTTACCAACTGTCAAATTGAGCGGTGTTAGCCACTGATCTGCCTGTGAACGCAAAGCTGAAAGGAGTGCCGGGCCAGTGTGGCTCTTGGCTTCCAGGAACAACAGACGCAGCATGGCATGGCAACGTCTCACCTGGCATGTGGAATAGGTTCTGGGGAGCTTGGGCGGTGCAGCGGAAGAGACGCTAGCAGCGGAAAAGGAGGAGGCAGCTGAGGAGGAGAGGGAGGAGGATGGAGTAGGAGGAGGAGGAGAAGAAGAGTCAGGCCTGCATGCAATCCGTGGCGGTAAAACCAAATCTACATGGGTGCCACGGGTTACATGCTTGACGGCCGTCAGAAGGTTCACCCAGTGGGCAGTAAAACTGATATACCTTCCCTGCCCGTGTTTGCTAGACCACGTGTCTGTGGTCAGATGTATCTTGGCACCGACACTGTGTGCCAGAGATAAATTCACTTGCCGCTGAACATGGCCATATAGCTCTGGGATGCCCTTCTCTGAGAAATACTTCCTTCCTGGGACCTTCCATTGTGGTGTTCCAATGGCCACAAATTTGCGAAAGGCCTCCGAGTCCACCAGTTTATATGGCAGTAGTTGGCGGGCTATCAGTTCTGACAAGCCAGCCGTCAACCGTTGGGCAAGAGGGTTATCCGGCGTCATCATTTTTTTACGCTCGAACATTAGGCCCACGGAAGCCTGCCTTTTTGCAGAAAAACGTGAGCTTGGCGTGATGGAAGGTGGAGTGGAGGACAATTGTGAGGAGAGAGGAGAAGGAGAAGTAGAAGACGAGGCTGGACGGTGAGAGCCTGCAGTGTGGCTTTGTGTGTTCCGTTGCTCCCACTGGGCTCGGTGATGGCTGCTCATGTGCCTTCTTAAGGCGGTCGTCCCTAGGTGAGTGTTGGGCTTACCGCGACTAATGCGTTGACTGCAAAGATTGCAGATGGCAACGCTATTGTCAGCAGCGGACACGTTAAAAAAGCCCACACTGCGGAGCCATGTGCCGGTGTCCTGGGAGCGCCAGATGTGACCGTACATGGTCGATGACTCGCTCCTGATACATTTGCAGTCTGCTTTGTCCCTCCTGTGCAATGTAAGTTATTCCTGCTTCTCCTCCCTATCTGCTGGTCCATATCTCCCTCTGAACTCCCCTCCTCTTCCTCTCTTGTGGGCACCCACGTGACATCACTAGACATGTCATCATCAACGTCACCTTCCCCACCGCTATAAGTAGAGATCTCGGAGTAGGCAGCAACACCGGGGACCAACCTCCTCCTTGGGCTGATCTGGGTACTGTCATCAGACTGCTGAATAGCGGTTGTTGCTACCTCCTCTTCCTGATCCAATACCAAGAGTGGCTGCGCATCAGAAATGTCCTCTTGATATGGATCGGAAAATAATTCCTGTGACTCAAGCGGAAGGTATGTGGTGGTGGTGGTGGTGGTGGTGTTGTTGGTGGTAGTGTCTTTGGGGGTGCACATAGCAGAGAGTGAAGAAGAGGGTGCAGATCGAGAGGATGAGGAGGGTGCAGAAGAGTAAGGCTGAGTCAGCCACTCAACCAAGTCTGGTGCGTCCTTTAAAGTAATTGAACGCACCTTCTGCAACTTCCCACTTTGGCTCAAGGCTGTTGCTCCTGCCCTACCCCTACCACCCCTGCGGAAGGGCCTGCCTCTTCCTCTGCCTGTCATTTTTTAAATCACCCTGTGACAAAACTCTTAGTCCCTATACCGCTGAAGGACTGCTGCAGTATAGGGCAGCGGTCAGCAGTGGTGCACCTCAACCCTATCTATTGTGGACCGATAGCGGTCCTTACAGAACAGCAGACTGTACCGCACTCAACCCTATGTACTATAGCACCCTAGACCAAGTTACCAGTCCTTATAAGAACTTTTGTGCACCAAGCAGGTTGTGTGTTAGTGATTAGCAGACTGTACGTCAGTCCCTATACCAATGAAGGACTGCTGCAGTATAGGGCAGCGGTCAGCAGTGGTGCACCTAAACCCTATCTATTGTGGACCGATAGCGGTCCTTACAGAACAGCAGACTGTACCGCACTCAACCCTATGTACTGTAGCACCCTAGACCAAGTTACCAGTCCTTATAAGAACTTTTGTGGACCAAGCAGGTTGTGTGTTAGTGATTAGCAGACTGTACTTCAGTCCCTATACCAATGAAGGACTGCTGCAGTATAGGGCAGCAGTCAGCAGTGGTGCACCTCAACCCTATGTATTGTGGACCGATAACAGTCCTTATAGAATAGCAGACTGTACCTCACTCAACCCTATGTACTGTAGCACCCTAGACCAAGTTACCAGTCCTTATAAGAACTTTTGTGCACCAAGCAGGTTGTGTGTTAGTGATTAGCAGACTGTACGTCAGTCCCTATACCAATGAAGGACTGCTGCAGTATAGGGCAGCGGTCAGCAGTGGTGCACCTCAACCCTATCTATTGTGGACCGATAGCGGTCCTTACAGAACAGCAGACTGCACCTCACTCAACCCTATGTACTGTAGCACCCTACACAGACCAAGTTACCAGTCCTGATAAAGAGCTTTGTGGATTAAGTGAGTTGTGAATGATTAGCAGACTGCAGCAGAAGGGAAGCAGTCAAGTATAATATTCTTTCTATATTTGGAAGAAAGAATATTATACGTGTACAAGCCTATTACCATACCACTGATACCAGTCCTGAAAAGAACCTTTGTGGAACTAATAGTAACAACTGTTTAAACTGACCCTCACTGCCTGACACACTGCTTCCTTCCTGTCCCTATACAAAGTGGCAAAAAAGAGGAGACTGGAACGATTAGTGGTTACTGGAATAGCTCTTTTGTGGACCTGATAGTAACAGCTGATGATGATGATGATGATGACGACTAAACTGACTCTCCCTGTAGCACACACCGTCCTTTCCCTTTCTCTAAACTGACAAAAGACACTCAGGCTGCTGCAACAATCAGTAGCACAGCAAACCTATATACACCTAACACCTATACCAGTCCTGAAAAGAACTTTTGTGTACCAAATAGCTAGCGATTTATCTCTCCCTACTCCACACAGCAACCTTTCCCTATAGTGACAGAAGAAAGAATGTAAAATGGCCACCGGATCGGGTGTATTTATAGGTTAGGGGGAATGTCCAAGTGTCCATGTGCTGTCATGTCTCAATTGGCTGTCCTGTACCCCATGATAGATGTGTCATCATAGGTCAAAGTTCTTATACACATTAAACACGTAAGTCCGCCGGGGCGAACGACGGCAATAGGCGAGCGAACGAGCGGACCGCGAACGGCCGAAATTCGCTGCGAAATGACCGCCGGGCGAACCGTTCGGCCATCACTACTCATCACTCCAAATGACTTTGTGCCAGAAGTTGTGAGGCTTGTTTCTGTGCCGTTCGGCATATTGTAAATGGGATACTTTGTGGCATTTGTGTAGTAATGGCTTTCTTCTGGCAACTCGATCATACAGCCCATCTTTCTTCAAGTGCCTCCTTATTGTGCATCTTGAAACAGCCACACTACATGTTTTCAGAGAGTCCTGTATTTCACCTGAAGTTACTTGTGGGTTTTTCTTTGCATCCCAAACAATTTTCCTGGCAGCTGTGGCTGAAATTTTAGTTGGTCTACCTGACCATGGTTTGGTTTCAACAGAACCCCTCATTTTCTACTTCTTGATTAGAGTTTGAACACTGCTGATTGGCATTCTCAATTCCTTGGATATCTTTTTATATCCCTTTCCTGTTTTGTACAGTTCAACTACCGTTTCCCGCAGATCCTTTGACAATTCTTTTGCTTTCCCCATGACTCAGAATCCAGAAACATCAGTGCAGCACTGGATGAAAGATGCAAGGGTCTGGCAGAAGTCCAGAAACTCATTGACCTTTTATGTACACACACACTAATTACAAACAAATAGATCACAGGTGAGGACGGTTACCTTTAATAGCCATTCAAACCCCTTGGTGTCAACTTGTGTGCATGTGATCAAAATCACCGGGGTATGTAAACTTTTGATCAGAGTCATTTGGGTAGTTTCTGTTGTCATTATGATTTAAAAAGAGTAAACACAGTTGATTGATAATAAATGGCTTCAGCCAAACACTAATCATGAGTGAAAGAAATGTTTTTGTGTTACCATTCATATTCTCTGAAAAATGGCCAAGAAATCATAAATTCCCGGCCCCTTGCCACATGATCAGCTATCAGCCAATGACAGTTGATCACGTGATGTAAACAGAAGCCAGTAAAAAAAAACATCGGTCCCACACACTCCAGACTAGTGATGGCCGAACAGTTCGCCCGGCGGTCGTTTCGCGGCGAATTTTGGCTGTTCGCGGTCCGCCAGTTCGGCGGACTATTGGCGTCGTTCGCCCGGCACTATTGGCGTCGTTCGCCCGGCGGACTTCCGTGTTTTTACTGTGTAAAGGAACTTTGACCTGATGACACATCCATCATGGGGTACAGGACAGCCAATTGAGACATTACAGCACAAGGTCACTTGGACATTCCCCCTAACCTATAAATACACCCGATCCGGCGGCCATTTTACATTCTTTCTTCTGTCACTATAGGGAAAGGTTGCTGTTTGGAGCAGGGACAGATAAAACGCTAGCTATTTGGTACACAAAAGTTCTTTTCAGGACTGGTATAGGTGTTAGGTGTATATAGGTTTGCTGTGCTACTGATTCTTGCAGCAGCCTGAGGCCGCGTACACACGGGCGGACTGTTGGCTCAACTTTGTCCGCTGAACAGTGTTTCAGCGGACAGTCCGCTCGTGTGTGGGGCTTCAGCGGACAGTTTCAGCGGACAGTTTGACGAACAAAGTTTTTCGGAAATTCCGAAAAACTGTCCGCTGAAACTTGGTTTGAGCGAACAGTCCGCCCGTGTGTAGGCTACTTTCGAAATGAGCAAACTGTTCCCGCTCGGAGGGAAGTCCGCTCATTTCGAGCGCGTGTGCAGGTAGGCGGGGCCCGCGACGGAGACGTCGCGGGCTCCGCCGCCTGGAATGGACTTAAAGGGGAACCCCAACGCCGAAAAAAATCGGCGTGGGGGTCCCCCCAAAGTCCACAACAGACCCTTGTCCGAGCACGCTACCCGGCCGGCCAGGAAAGGGGGGCGAGCGAGCGCCTGCAAAAGAGCTATAAGAAGGCGCGGTGGCCCGGCAGAAGAACCGAAGAGGGGGACAAGACCCCCGAAGTCGGGAGAAGAGGCCGGCGGCGGGGAGGAAGAAAGCCGGACTCCTCCGCTAGCAAAAGAGCTACAAGAAGATAGCGGAGGAGTCCGGCGAGAAGACCCCCGAAGACGGAAGACCCCCGGAGCTGTGCAATAAAATATTTTATCTCGTGTGTTGTTTTTTTTTGGGTACTTTTATTTTACAGGTGAATGGGTAGGGGTACATTGTACCCCATACTCATTCACATAGGGTGGGGGGCCGGTATCCGGGGGCCCCCTTATTAAAGGGGGCTCCCGGATTCCGATAAGCCCCCCGCCCGCAGACCCCGACAACCAACGGCCAGGGTTGTCGGGAAGAGGCCCTTGTCCTCATCAACATGGGGACAAGGTGCTTTGGGGTGGGGGGGCCGCGCGGCCCCCCCTTCCCCAAGGCACCCCCCATGTTGAGGGCACGCGGCCTGGTACGGCTCAGGAGGGGGGGCGCGCTCGCTCGCCCCCCTTTCCTGGCCGGCCGGGTAGCGTGCTCGGACAAGGGTCTGTTGTGGACTTTGGGGGGACCCCCACGCCGATTTTTTTCGGCGTTGGGGTTCCCCTTTAAGTCCATTCCAGGCGGCGGAGCCCGCGACGTCTCCGTCGCGGGCCCCGCCTACCTGCACACGCGCTCGAAATGAGCGGACTGTTGCCTCGTGTGTGGGCGAGTCCGCTCATTTCAAAAGTTGCGCGGACTTAGTACGACGAACAAAGTTTGCCGTATTTGTCCGCTCAAAAAGTGCCGTGTGTGGGCGTGTTCGTTCATTCAAAAGTTTGAGCGGACTGTTTGACGAACTTAGTTTCGGCAGACAGTCCCCGCGTGTGTACGCCGCCTGAGTGTCTTTTGTCAGTTTAGAGAAAGGGACAGAGCGCTGTGTCTGCTGCTATTTTAGGGACAGCCAGATTAGTCATCATCATCATCATCATCATTAGCTGTTACTATCAGGTCCACAAAAGAGCTATTTCAGTAACCAGTAATTGTTCCAGTCTCCTCTTTTTTGCCAGTTTGTATAGGGACAGGAAGGAAGCAGTGTGTCAGGCAGTGAGGGTCAGTTTAAACAGTTGTTACTATTAGTTCCACAAAGGTTCTTTTCAGGACTGGTATCAGTGGTATGGTAATAGGCTTGTACACGTATAATATTCTTTCTTCCAAATATAGAAAGAATATTATACTTGACTGCTGCCCTTCTGCTGCAGTCTGCTAATCATTCACAACTCACCTAATCCACAAAGCTCTTTATCAGGACTGGTAACTTGGTCTGTGTAGGGTGCTACAGTACATAGGGTTGAGTGAGGTGCAGTCTGCTGTTCTGTAAGGACCGCTATCGGTCCACAATAGATAGGGTTGAGGTGCACCACTGCTGACCGCTGCCCTATACTGCAGCAGTCCTTCATTGGTATAGGGACTGACGTACAGTCTGCTAATCACTAACACACAACCTGCTTGGTCCACAAAAGTTCTTATAAGGACTGGTAACTTGGTCTAGGGTGCTACAGTACATAGGGTTGAGTGAGGTACAGTCTGCTATTCTATAAGGACTGTTATCGGTCCACAATACCTAGGGTTGAGGTGCACTACTGCTAACTGCTGCCCTATACTGCAGCAGTCCTTCATTGGTATAGGGACTGACGTACAGTCTTCTAATCAGTCACACACAACCTGCTTGGTCCACAAAAGTTCTTATAAGGACTGGTAACTTGGTCTAGGGTGCTACAGTACATAGGGTTGAGTGAGGTACAGTCTGCTATTCTATAAGGACTGTTATCGGTCCACAATACATAGGGTTGAGGTGCACTACTGCTGACCGCTGCCCTATACTGCAGCAGTCCTTCATTGGTATGGGACTGACGTAAAGTCTTCTAATCAGTCACACACAACCTGCTTGGTCCACAAAAGTTCTTATAAGGACTGGTAACTTGGTCTAGGGTGCTACAGTACATAGGGTTGAGTGAGGTACAGTCTGCTATTCTATAAGGACTGTTATCGGTCCACAATACATAGGGTTGAGGTGCACTACTGCTGACCGCTGCCCTATACTGCAGCAGTCCTTCATTGGTATAGGGCAGTGATGGCGAACCTTGGCACCCCAGATGTTTTGGAACTACATCTCCCATGATGCTCCACTACACTGCAGAGTGCATGAGCATCATGGGAAACGTAGTTCCAAAACATCTGGAGCACCAAGGTTCGCCATCACTGGTATAGGGACTGACGTAAAGTCTTCTAATCAGTCACACACAACCTGCTTGGTCCACAAAAGTTCTTATAAGGACTGGTAACTTGGTCTAGGGTGCTACAGTACATAGGGTTGAGTGAGGTACAGTCTGCTATTCTATAAGGACTGTTATTGGTCCACAATACATAGGGTTGAGGTGCATTACTGCTGACTGCTGCCCTATACTGCAGCAGTCCTTCATTGGTATAGGGACTGACGTAAAGTCTTCTAATCAGTCACACACAACCTGCTTGGTCCACAAAAGTTCTTATAAGGACTGGTAACTTGGTCTAGGGTGCTACAGTACATAGGGTTGAGTGAGGTACAGTCTGCTATTTTATAAGGACTGTTATCGGTCCACAATACATAGGGTTGAGGTGCACTACTGCTGACTGCTGCCCTATACTGCAGCAGTCCTTCATTGGTATAGGGACTGACGTAAAGTCTTCTAATCAGTCACACACAACCTGCTTGGTCCACAAAAGTTCTTATAAGGACTGGTAACTTGGTCTAGGGTGCTACAGTACATAGGGTTGAGTGAGGTACAGTCTGCTATTCTATAAGGACTGTTATCGGTCCACAATACATAGGGTTGAGGTGCACTACTGCTGACTGCTGCCCTATACTGCAGCAGTCCTTCATCGGTATAGGGACTGATGTAAAGTCTGCTAATCACTCACACACAACCTACTTGGTCCAAAAAAGTCCTGGTAAGGGCTGGTAAGGTATATAGGGTGCTACAGTACATAGGGTTGAGTGCGGTACAGTCTGCTGTTCTGTAAGGACAGCTATCGGTCCACAATAGATAGGGTTGAGGTGCACCACTGCTGACCGCTGCCCTATACTGCAGCAGTCCTTCATCGATATAAGGACTAAGAGTTTTGTCACAGGGTGATTTAAAAAATGACAGGCAGAGGAAGAGGCAGGCCCTTCCGCAGGGGTGGTAGGGGTAGGGCAGGAGCACCAGCCTTGAGCCAAAGTGGGAAGTTGCAGAAGGTGCGTTCAATTACTTTAAAGGACGCACCAGACTTGGTTGAGTGGCTCACTCAGCCTTACTCTTCTGCACCCTCCTCATCCTCTCGATCTGCACCCTCTTCTTCACTCTCTGCTATGTGCACCCCCAAAGACACTACCACCAACAACACCACCACCACCACCACCACATACCTTCCACTTGAGTCACAGGAATTATTTTCCGATCCATATCAAGAGGACATTTCTGATGCGCAGCCACTCTTGGTATTGGATCAGGAAGAGGAGGTAGCAGCAACCGCTACTCAGCAGTCTGATGACAGTACCCAGATCAGCCCAAGGAGGAGGTTGGTCCCCGGTGTTGCTGCCTACTCCGAGATCTCTACTTATAGCGGTGGGGAAGGTGACGTTGATGATGACATGTCTAGTGATGTCACGTGGGTGCCCACAAGAGAGGAAGAGGAGGGGAGTTCAGAGGGAGATATGGACCAGCAGATAGGGAGGAGAAGCAGGAATAACTTACATTGCACAGGAGGGACAAAGCAGACTGCAAATGTATCAGGAGCGAGTCATCGACCATGTACGGTCACATCTGGCGCTCCCAGGACACCGGCACATGGCTCCGCAGTGTGGGCTTTTTTTAATGTGTCCGCTGCTGACAATAGCGTTGCCATCTGCAATTTTTGCAGTCAACGCATTAGTCGCGGTAAGCCCAACACTCACCTTGGGACGACCGCCTTAAGAAGGCACATGGGCAGCCATCACCGAGCCGAGTGGGAGCAACGGAACACACAAAGCCACACTGCAGGCTCTCACCGTCCAGCCTTGTCTTCTACTTCTCCTTCTCCTCTCTCCTCACAATTGTCCTCCACTCCACCTTCCATCACGCCAAGCTCACATTTTTCTGCAAAAAGGCAGGCTTCCGTGGGCCTAATGTTCGAACGTAAAAAAAATTATGACGCCGGATAACCCTCTTGCCCAACGATTGACGGCTGGCTTGTCAGAACTGATAGCCCGCCAACTACTGCCATATAAACTGGTGGACTCGGAGGCCTTTCGCAAATTTGTGGCCATTGGAACACCACAATGGAAGGTCCCAGGAAGGAAGTATTTCTCTGAGAAAGGCATCCCAGTGCTATATGGCCATGTTCAGCGGCAAGTGAATGTATCTCTGACACACAGTGTCGGTGCCAAGCAGGGGCGGGTCCAGGGGGGGGCAACAGGGCAATTGCCCCCTCCGAGAATATGGCACTGACATGATTGTCACACTGGTGTCACTTTCAGGCTGCAGCGGTGAAACCTCTGCCCGAGTCTCTCTCTCATCAGCTGATCAGCGGCGCAGAGAGAGAGACTAGTGGGTAATTACGCGGTGCCGTCACGGACCAGGAGAAGCCTGAAGGTGGGTGGAGCTGTGCCGTTGGCTTGGCAACCCTGTCCCTGCACTCGTTGCTAGCGCCTGGGCCGCCTGGCGTCTAGCAACGAGTGATGTCAATGTCATTGAGTTAGTCACGTCGGACTTGGAGTCTCAGACTCAGAGCCGACGTGACGGTGAGAGATGTTGCCTGGAGCGGAGGAGCCTGCCTAAGTGTAGCTGTCTTTCAAGGGCTGATTTTGATAGGCAGTTGTTGCTGCAGTCTGACACTGTGTGTCAGAGACCAGCAATCTTCCTCCTCCGCGCCGTCCCTGAGTGTATTGGCCCCTCCCACCGGCAGCACCGCCTCCATCTTGTCCATACAGTCACTCACACTGACTGCAGGACTCCGCCCCTGGTAAATGTTGGCTCCACCCACCTCCTCCTTCCATCTTGTCCACCTTGCAGTCTGCAGAGCGGCATGGATACAAGAAGAAGGCTGTGGACACTGACAGTGAAATTAATGGATCCTACCAACTGGACTCAATTGCTCCTGCATGGGAGCCCCTCCCCCCACCAGAGCACCAAATTATTTGATTAAAAGTGAGTTAAAACAAAAAGAATGAATTAATGTGTCAAGTCATATCGCAAAATACATGTGTGCTATTATGTATGAAAAAAATGCCTTTTAGTCTTAACTTGTTGAATCTTAACCACTTCAGCTCCGGAACCTTTTACCCCCCTTATGACAAGGCCATTGTTTACGATACTGTGTTGCGTTGCTTTACCTGACTGACAATTGCGCGGTCGTGCGATTTTGTAACCCAAGTAAAATTGACGTTGTTTTTTCCCACAAATAGAGCTTTCTTTTGGTGGTATTTGATCACATCTGTGTTTTTTTTATTTTGTGCAATATAAACAGAAAATGAGCGACGATTAAAAAAAAAAAAAAAAAAGCAATATTTTTAGCTTTTTGCTATAAAAAAAGTCTTCATCAGTTTAGGCCGATCTGTATTCTGCTACATATTTTTGGTAAACGAACATTGCCTGTCTGTACGATACGTTAAATACAGTTCTGTGAGCAACACATTATTTTCTGGAAGTGCCCCTCCCGAGACTAGACTCTGGATCCGCCTTTGGTGCCAAGATACATCTGACCACAGACACGTGGTCTAGCAAACACGGGCAGGGAAGGTATATCACTTTTACTGCCCACTGGGTGAACCTTCTGACGGCCGTCAAGCATGTAACCCGTGGCACCCGTGTAGATTTGGTTTTACCGCCACGGATTGCATGCAGGCCTGACTCTTCTTCTCCTCCTCCTCCTACTCCATCCTCCTCCCTCTCCTCCTCAGCTGCCTCCTCCTTGACCCGTGTAGCCTAAAGGTTCCCTTGTAACCCCAACTTACATTATTCCCCCCACCCTTTTACCTTTCCGTTACCTTTAACCCATTAACATATGAGACCACACCTTTCTTTGGAGTAAAATGGCCACAACAGCCTTTATTAACAACTTATCCATACTCCAGCAAAATATATATATATATCTATAAATCATCAATAAATATATATATACAACATTAACACAACATTAACACAACAACCATAACCTGCCCATCCTGGTGATCTCTGACGGTGACCCAATAATTCCACAAAACACCAAAAATCACTGCGTTACCCATTTAACTTTACCAGGCCTCCACCTGTAGCCGGTCGGAGACAACCTCCCGCAGTGACACAACCCAGTATTCCATCCACCGTTCTGGAATACACCGGAGGGGCCGATACTATTGATGAGCCCCCCACCCCATCAGATCACCTCTGATTTACCGTCAACCGTCAAAGACCACCAAGAACACCGCCCAAGAGGAGTCAGAGGAGGATGGTGCCGGGGCGGATGAGGAGGAGCAAGAAGAGCATGCTTTAAACCTTTCTGGGATCCCTGTTGTGCGTGGATGGGGAGAGGAGAATGAAGAGGACGACATTATCCTGGATGATGAGCATGAGCCAGGCCACCACACCGCTTCCACTTTAGTGCAAATGGGGGCCTTCATGCTCCAGTGTTTTAATAGGGACCCCCGTATAAAAAGCATAAGGGTCAAGGACCAGTACTGGGTGGCAACGTACTTAGACCCCCGGTACAAACACAAAATGGCGGAAATGTTACCGCCGTCGCAGAGGGCTGTCAGAATGCAGCACTTCCAGGCCTTGCTTCAAGAAATGCTGCATTCTGCTTTTGCGTGCGCTGGCAGAGGAGCAATTCCCACTCCCAGAGAAGGATTTGCGGGTACCAATCCAACAGCGCCTGCAAGAAGAGGCCGGTTTGAAGATGTGTTGGTGACTTCGGATATGAGGTCATTCTTTCAGCTGACCCATCGACAGGTGTCATCCGGATCCAGCATCAGGGAACGCCTAGACCATCAGGTGTCCGACTACATTGGGTTAATGGCCGATGTGGACGCTCTGAGGAGTGATGAACCCCTTGACTACTGGGTGGGCAGGCTTGACCTCTGGCCAGAGCTTGCCCAATTTGCAATCGAACTGTTGGCTTGCCCCTCATCCAGTGTCCTGTCCGAAAGGACGTTCAGCGCAGCAGGGAGGATCGTGACCGATAAGCGTACTCGCCTAGCTCACGACAGTGTTAACTACCTCACATTTCTAAAAATGAATGAGGCATGGATCTCGGAGGAATTCAACACATGTGACCAGTAGACCATGTATATGTCTATAAACTATTTTTTTAATCAAGCACACAGACCTTCTTTCTTCATTTGGCTCACTTCCTTGTCCCAAAAAAGCACACCGTACTATATGCCCCTACCCTCCTCTTTGAAGAGGTTGAGCGGTGTCATATTTCTACTGGGGCTGCTTATGAGGGGATCACACCATCCCTGTGCTGTGCTGACTTCCTCCTGGGGGTTCTTATTATGAGGGGATCACACCATCCCTGTGCTGTGCTGACTTACTCCTGGGGGTTCTTATTATGAGGGGATCACACCATCCCTGTGCTGTGCTGAGTTTCTCCTGGGCCTGCTTATTATGAGGGGATCACACCATCCCTGTGCTGACTTCCTCCTGGGGGTTCTTATTATGAGGGGATCACACCATCCCTGTGCTGTGCTGAGTTTCTCCTGGGCCTGCTTATTATGAGGGGGTCACACCATCCCTGTGCTGTGCTGACTTACTCCTGGGGGTTCTTTTTATGAGGGGATCACACCATCCCTGTGCTGTGCTGACTTACTCCTGGGGCTGCTTACGGTGCTGCTGTCAGTGCTGTATATCACGGTGCTGGTGTGAGTGCTTAATGTCACGCTGCTGCTGTCAGTGCTGTATATCACAGTGCTGATGTCAGTGCTTAATGTCACGCTTCTGAAGTCAGTGCTCTCTATCACGCTGCTGCTGTCAGTGCTGTATATCACGGTGCTGATGTCAGTGCTTAATGTCACGCTTCTGATGTCAGTGCTCTCTATCACGCTGCTGCTGTCAGTGCTGTATATCACGGTGCTGATGTCAGTGCTTAATGTCACGCTTCTGATGTCAGTGCTCTCTATCACGGTGCTGCTGTCAGTGCTGTATATCACGGTGCTGATGTCAGTGCTTAATGTCACGCTTCTGATATCAGTGCTCTCTATCACGGTGCTGCTGTCAGTGCTGTATATCACGGTGCTGATGTCAGTGCTTAATGTCACGCTTCTGATGTCAGTGCTCTCTATCATGGTGCTGCTGTCAGTGCTGTATATCACGGTGCTGATGTCAGTGCTTTATGTCACGCTGCTGATGTCAGTGCTCTCTATCACGGTGCTGTTGTCAGATGACTCTATCATGGTGCAGGTGTCATTGCTGTATGTCACGCTGCTGATGTCAGTGCTCTGTATCACGGTGCTGCTGTCAGATGACTCTATCACGGTGCATGTATCATTGCTGTATGTCACGCTGCTGGTGATCATCTCCTGCACCCTCTTCTTTGCCTACTCTGGTCCCTGACCTTCCGTCTCCTCCATTGCCTTCATGCGCTCCACAGTCCTGAATTGTCAGAACAATTTCCCATATAAAAAAAGAATGCTTGTAGTTATCGATCCCAAATTCACCTCATACATGTATTATGTCATTGGCCATGTGGTGGGACTATGTTTGCCCAGCTAATAATTATTTTGTGGCTGCAAATTTGACCTAAAGGTTTGCGAAGTTCGCCTCCAATTGAAGTCAATGGGGCCCGCCGCGAACTTTCCGTTTCGCGAACTATCGGTCGCGTTCGCGGTCCGCGTTCGCGAAACGTCCCGTCGGAAGTTCGTCTATCACTACTCCAGACCTACTGCTGCTAATTAGTGCCCACCAATGCCACCTACCAGTGTCCACCAGTACCACCTACCAGTGCATATCAGCACTGCTAAGCAGTTCCACCTACCAGTGCCCACCAATGTCACCTATCAGTGCCCATCAGTGCTGCCAATCAGTGCCTCGTCATCAGTGCCACCTAGTCAGTGTCACCTGCCTGTGCCCTTCAGTGTCATCTATCAGTGCCCTTCAGTGCCACCTATCAGTGCCACCTTATCAGTCCTCATCAGTGCAGCCTATCAGCACCCATCAGTGTAGCCTCATCAGCGCACACCAATGAAGAAGAATGTTTGCTAAATTTTATAACAAACTATAAAACAGATTTATTTTTTTTAAGTTTTTTTGTTTGTTTAGCAAAAAATAAAACCCCCAGTGGTGATTAAATACCATCAAAAGAAAGCTCTATTTGTGTGAAAAAAATATAAAGATTTCATATGGGTACAGTGTAGCATGACCGTGCACTTGTCATTTAAAGTGGTTGTAAACCCTTACAAACCACTTTGACCTACAGGTAAGCCTAGATTAAGGCTTACCTGTAGGTCCAAGAAATATCTCCTAAACCTACACGGTTTAGGAGATATTTACAAAAAGACAGGCACCGCTGTCTACGGCGCGTGCGCATGCGCAGGCGCACTGAGCACGCCGCAGATAACGGCGATATGCCGCTCGTGGCGGCTCCCATGCGCACACGTGGGAGTGACGTCATCGCTGCTCCAGCGAATCACAGGAAGTCACTCTGGGATACATGGCAGCGGTGAAGATGAAGAAGGAGGACCGCTTCGGGGGCTTCGTTCTCAGGTAAGTTATTCATAATGAGCTAGTATGCTATGCATACTAGCTCATTATGCCTTTGCCTTGCAGGTTGCATTTTTTTTTTTAAATGTCAGTGCCTTTACTTCCTCTTTAAAGAGTCACAGCACTGAAAATTGGCCTGGGCAGGAAGGGGTTTTAAGTGCCCCAGTAAGCAAGTGGCTAAGCAGATGACAGCATTTTCAGGGAGAGTACTGTGATCCCTGTAAGAGGTAATAAATGCCTGGAAATGTTATACTAGCATATTACTTAGCATGTATGCACCTAATATAGAAATTATATGTGATCCTACATTCACTTTATGATGCCCATTTGCAGAAGGTTTAGTGAAATAGCCATCTTGAAGAATGTATTACAGTACAGGAGCCACGTCTGTGCCAAGGCAGTTGCTGCTAAAAAACGCACAGCACTGCCATCATTTACTTGATGGTGACAGCTTCCTGCTCCGAGAGAAGGAAATTCTACATACAAGTAGTCCACAGGGATGTTTGGATATGAACTGTGCCAGCCAAACTCCTATGTACAGGAAGAAAAATCCACCCAGTCATTAGTAAAGTTGATTTGATTTGATTTGGCAACTGAAAGTGTTCTTGTTACATGTGTTTTTGTTACACGTGGAATCTAATAACCTAAACAGTGTAAACAGGGTGAGAAAGCTAAAATAAATGTTACTTGGTAGACATGGTGGCAATGGGTGGGCCGAAGTTCCTGGTTTAGATGAGTTTGGTACAATTTCCTATTATAGGTGGGTTGGTAGGAGCCTTTGGTGGAAGTGGGGATAGTAGAAGTCTCTGGTGGTGGTGGGGTAGAAGTTATTAGTGTAGATGAGGTAATAGAGGTCTCTGCTTGAAAATGGGTAGTAGATGTCCCTGTTGGTGGTGGGGCATTAGAATTATCTGATGGTGGTGGGTTGGTGAAATTCTCTAATGGGATTGGGGTAGTAGAAGTCTTTGGTGAATGTAGGTTAGTGGAAGTCTCAGGTGGTGGTGTAGATGAGGTAGTAGAAGTCTCGTTTAGATGAGTTTGGTATAAGTTCCTATTATGCCTCATATACCCAATCGGACTGTCCAGCGGACAATCTACCAGACTTTGCAGCGGAGGTCAGCCGGACTTTCCAAACAAGCGGACTTGCACACACACGACCACACACGAACTGACTTTTCCCGCAGGCTAGGTCAGGCAGACAATCCGCCGGACTTTTGGCGGAGGTCCGCCGGACCTTCGAAATGAACGGACTTGCCCACACACGGACTAAAGTCCTTTAATTTTGAACATGACTTCAGGTACGACGGGACTAGAGAAGGAAGTCAATCTCGCCGGCGAGATTGACACCTTGCGAGCCCTGTCTCCTGGTATGGGTTTTAAGGGTAACCCCTATGCCGAAAAACGGCGTGGAGGTCCCCCCAAAGTCCATGCCAGACCCTTATCCGAGCACGCAGCCCGGCCGGGCAGGAAAGGAGGTGGGGACGAGCGAGCGCCCGCCCTCCTGAACTGTACCAGACCGCGTGCCCCCAACATGGTGGGGTGGGTGCTTTGGTGAAGGGGGGGCCCTGCAGCCCCCCCACCCCAAAGCACCTTGTCCCCATTTTGATGAGGACAAGGGCCTCTTCCCCAGATCCCGGCCCCCGGATACCGGCCCCCCACCCTATGTGAATGACCCTATTTTAACCCTTGTGTGTTGTGTTTTTTTTTTTACTTTTTTTCACAGGTGATGACATTGTACCCCATATTCATTCACATAGGGTGGGGGGCCGGTATCCGGGGGCCCCCTTATTAAAGGGTTGTCGGGAAGAGGCCCTTGTCCTCATCAACATGGGGACAAGATGCTTTGGGGTGGGGGGGGCCGCGCAGTTCTTTGTAACTGTTGTTACAAAGAACTCCAAGAATAATGAGGAATAAGGAGCACAGTGTGGCTAATATTATTAAAAGCTTTGAAGATCATTGCAGAAATACTGAGCACCTAAAATGGTGGAGAATAAAGATAATAAAATAGCGGTAGTTCCAATTTTTTTTTTTATGTCACACAATATTATAGGAAAGTTCTAGGAAATGCAACATTTTAGTAAAAAATACACTGAAGTTAATTAAAAAAAATTACTACATTTTTTAAATAAAATATAAAAGATGAGGCTGCACCGAGTAAATAGATACCAAACATGTCAAACCTTAAACTTGTGTGCGCCCATGAAATGGCGACAAACTTCAGTAAATTTCATTTCCCATCAGCGACACTTTAAAAGCCCCCTATAGGTCATCCATTTAGCATTATGGAGTAGGTCTGGTAGTAGAAATATTGTTCTCACTCCGGCATCTGTGGAAATATGTAACATGTATATCACAATTAGGGATGATCTCGGTTTTCGAGGCGAGCGCATGTTCGACTCGAACACCGGCTGTTCGCCCGTTCAGCGAAGCCAGAACTCTATGGGCCGTTCACGCCATATTCGTGTGGCGCTCACGGCCCACAATGCACTGCGCCATCGCAGTGCATTGCTGGCTCATGATTGGCCAAGCATGCACTGTGAATGAATGAATGAATGAAATACTGGTATAGCGCACAATGCAAACTGAATCGCCTCTAGGCATGCTTGGCCAATCACAGCACCGGCAGCGAGGAGAGCCATAATTATAGCTCAGGGGGGTTAAGTACATGCCCCACATTATATAAGGCCGCCAGCGCGGCGGCCTTGTGTAGTGTGTTGCAGCAGTCAGGGAAAAAGAGCAGGATAGGCAGGGACAGTGTCTTTGTGGCTTGAAAACCTAGCACTGTTAAAGTGGGTGTTGTGTGCCTCCAGCACAATATACACCTGAAGATACCCCTTATTGCTGGTGTTCTGTAATACAGGCATCTGCAGCAGTTAAAGTGGGTTGTGTGTCTCCAGCACAGTATACACCTGAAGATACCCCATATTGCTGGTGTTGTTCTGTTTCTGTAACACAGGCAGGCAGCTGCAGTATTTACAGTTGGTGTACTGTGTCATCTGCTCAGTGTGCACCTAAAGCTACCCAATTGCTGGTTTTTCCATCTCCCTGCAGGTCATTACTATGTCTGGAAGGCCAACAAGGATAGGCAGACAGTCACGAGCCAATAAAAGATGGCAAGCAGGCTCTGTGTCTAGAGACAACAGTGCTGGTCGTGGACGTGGTGCATCGCAATCAGCATGTTTTTTTCGGCAGCTGGACGTGTTGAGCCGCATCATGCCGAAGACTTGGTAGAGTGGATGACCAAGCCCTCCTTATCCTCCTCATCCTCTCTCACCAGGCTCAGGGTACTAGCAAAGCAGCTGTCCTCTCGTCTCGATGTCATCAGTCACTCCTTCCCTAGACCCACCATGTCCTCCTGAGGTGTCCCCCAAACTGACCACAGTGTTGGGTACATGCTCCAGGAGGATGCCCAGTGTTTTGAAGGCTTTGATGATGATACCCAGATAGAGGAAGGCAGTAGCGTGAGCGCAGAGAGAGGGGATGCTCAAGAAGGACAGCAATCTGGCAGTCATGTTCCATCAGCTGCATCATACTGCCAGGTTTGCTCCAGTGATGAAGAGGGAGGGGATGACGAGGTCACTGACTCCACATGGGTGCCTGAGAGGAGGAGGAGGAGGCACATCTCCAATGAGGCAGGATCCCCTCTGTGGGCCAGCTTAGGGGCAGCACACCGACTGAATCACACCGCAGAGCTCCGCCTGTGCAGGGCGCTGCCTCTGCACGTTATTCCAAAAGTTCTTTGGTGTGGGCCTTTTTTGAGACGAGTGCATCAGATCGCACTGCTGCTATCTGCAACATATGTCTCAAGCGTATATCAGGTGGCCAAAACATCAGCCGCTTGGGCACCACATGCTTGACCAGACATATGTTGATCTGCCATGCAGCTCATTGGCAAGTGTACCTTAAAGACCCACACCAAAGAACAAAGTGGACCTCTCCTTGTTCCTCATCAGCTGGGATCTCCAACCCCACTAGACCTTCAGTCCTCTCTGAAATCTGCACTGAGAGGAATGAAGGTGTAGAATTAGGCGTGTCACAGCCAAGTACTTGCCGGCACTCTGCTAGCAGTACACCAACGTCTGATTGTACCAGGCAAATTTCCCTTCCCCAGCTGCTGGACCATCGAAAGAAGTTCACTCCCAGCCATCCACATGCCCAGCGGTTGAATGCTAGCTTGGCTAAATTGCTAGCACTTCAACTGCTGCCTTTTCAGTTGGTAGACTCGGCCCCCTTCCGTGAGTTTGTACAATGTGCGGTTCCTCAGTGGCAGGTCCCCAAGCGCCACTTTTTCTCATGGAAGGGGATTCCGGCTCTCTACCAGCATGTGGAAGGCAATGTCCATGGCTCGCTGGACAGGGCAGTCAGCGGTAAGGTGCATGTTACCGCTGACTCATGGTCCGGCAGGCATGGACAGGGACGTTGCCTATCTTTCACTTCTGGTAGCTGGGAAGGATGCAGGACAAGGTGCAGTAGTGTTGGAGGTTGTTCCGCCACCACACCTCCAAAATGCTACTACTGGTTGTGACACACCTCTCTCCTCCACTCCCTCCTCTTCTTCTTCCTCCATGGCCTCTTCCAGTGCTTTGTCCTCGGAACCAGCAGTGCTCCATATGGGTTCAAGGGGCTATGCAAGTATGCAGGCAAAAAGATGCCATGCAGTGCTTGTGCTGGTTTGTTTGGGGGACAGGAGCCACACTGGGGCAGATATTTTGTCTGCTCTGCAGGGGCAGGCCGAGAGGTGGTTGACGCCATGCCAGCTTAAACCGGGAATGGTGGTTTGCGACAATGGCACCAACCTCCTCTCCGCCCTCCGACAGGGACAACTGACCCATGTGCCCTGTGTGGCTCATGTCCTTAACCTGGTGGTGCCGCGGTTCTTGGGCAGATACCCGTGCTTACAGGATGTCCTGAGGCAGGCCAGGAAAGTCTGTGTGCTTTTCCGCCGATTAATTTAATGCCAGTGCTCGGCTGGCTGAGCTCCAAAAGGAGTTGAACCTGCCAAAGAACCGCCTTATATGTGACATGCCCACCAGGTGGAACTTAACGTTAGCCATGCTGCAGCGGCTGCACACGCAGCAGAGGGCCATCAATGAGTACCTGTGTGACTACAGCACCAGGACAGGGTCAGAGGAGCTTGTTTTTTTTTTTCACCACGCCAGTGGAGCATGATCAGGGATGCATGCACTGTCCTCTCACCGTTTGAGGAGGCCACGAGGATGGCGAGCAGTGACAGTGCATGCATCAGTGACACTGTACCTCTTGTCCACCTGTTGGAGCATACGCTGCGAGGAATAATGGACAGGGCACTTGAGGCAGAACAGAGGCAGGAAGAGGAGGACTTCCTTGCCTCTCAAGGCCCCCTTTATCCAGACAGTGTTCCTGCTGTCCCACCCATCACACAGGAAGGGGAGGAGGAGGCTTGTGTCAGCATGGAGGTGGAGCCTGGCACTCAGCATCGGCAGCAGCAGTCTTTTAAGGATGATTTACAGTCCCAAGAATCCTGTGGACTTGTACGTGACTGGGAGGAGGTGGCTGCAGATCATGTTGTCCTTAGGGACCCAGAGGACTCTGGACCGAATGTCTCAGCTAACCTACGCTGCATGGCCTCCCTGATCCTGCAAAGCCTGTGGAAGGATCCCCGTATTCTTCGGATCAAGGAGAGGGACCATTACTGGCTGGCCACTCTCCTTGATCCACGGTACAAGGGTAAGGTTGCGGACCTTATCTTGCTGTCGCAGAGGGAGCAGAGGATGAGACATCTCCGGCAGGCCTTGCAGAAAGGTCTGTGCAACGTGTTCCCAGAGACTGGGAAGTTACAAACTCCTGGTCCTGGACGTGTTGCTAAGGCTTCGGTCAGTCACAGAAGGAACGGTGGAGAAGGTGGCTGTCTGACCGTTGCGTTCAGACAATTTTTTAGTCCGCAGCCCCAAGGTATGATTGGTTCCAGCAACCATCGCCAGTGTCTGATTTACATGGTGCAGGAATACCTGGGGGCAAGGTCAGACTTGGACACTTTTCCCACCAAAAATCCTCTGGCTTACTGGGTCTTGAGGATGGATCACTGGCCAGAGCTTGCACAGTATGCAATTGAGCTACTGGCCTGTCCTGCATCCAGCGTTCCTTCAGTGCTGCTGGAGGCTTTGTAACCGATCACAGGGTGCGCCTATCCACCAGTTGATCGACTGACCTTCATAAAGATGAATCAGTCTTGGATCACCACCAGTTACCAAGCACCTGAAGCTGATGTAACCGAATAATTCTTTTTGAAATGTCACATCCCTTCAAGACTGCCTATGCTGATGCTCAGTGACTGTCCTGTTATGTTGACTGACTATTCTCTTCCTCCTCAATGATCCTGCTGATAGCTTGGAAGAACATTTTTGGTTCTAGGGTGATGCCACCAGTGGCTAAGGCCCAATTTTTCAGCCCCTGTTTAACAGGGGCATGTAATTACAATTTTTGATGCAATGCTTTGCAGCAGGGCTCATTCCTGCACTCCAACTACAATATTTGTGAGTGGTTGCAGTGTGGTGGCATCAGCACCAGTGCCTAAGGCCCAATTTTTCAGCCTCTGTTTAAGAGGGGCAGTAAATTACAATTTTTGATGCTATGCTTTGCAGCAGGGCTCATTCCTGCACTCCAACTAGAGTATCTCGGAGAGGTTGCAGTGTTGTGGCACCAGCACCAGTGCCGAAGGCCCAATTTTTCAGCCCCTGTTTAACAGGGGCATGTAATTACAATTCTTGATATAATATTTCACAGCAGGGCCCGTTCCTGTGCCCACCGAGAGTAACTGTGAGGACTTATAGTGTTGTGGCACCAGCACCACCACCACAACAACCAAAGGCCCAATTTTTCTACCACTGTTCAACAATGGCATGTAATTACAATTCTTGATATAATCGTTCACAGCAGGGCGCTCCAGCGCCCAACAAGAGTCACTTTGAGGGCTTACAGTGCTGTGGCAACACCAACACCTTAGGCCCACATTTCTGCAGAGCATATAGGGCAGGCCCCTACTTTCAAACATCCAACTTACAAACGTCTCCTACTTGCAAACGGAAGGAGACAACAGGAAGTGAGATGAAAAAAGACGGACGGTCCAAAAAATTATACAGGGGTGATAACCTTTCCCTATGTTTTCCAAAAAGCTTAAAAATGTATTTTTTGACTGGAGCTACACTTTAAAAATGTACCAGTTCAAAATTACAAACCGATTCTACTTAACACAACAAACCTACACAGTCCCTGTCTTGTTTGCACCGCCTGTATACTGCTGTTATGAGTATATAGGGCCTGGGGGCCCCACGCCTTTCCTTTTTTTTTAATATGGGTACAGGGTTCCCCTTAATATCCGTACAAGACCCAAAGGGGCTGGTAATGGGCAGGGGGGGCTACCCATGCCATTTTTTTCTCAATGATTTTCATCCGTATTTCCGGAACCAGATATTACATTAAAACCGCAAGCAGTTTTAAATGACTTTTTTTCCGTTAAATGTCATTTTGTGCCGGGACTGTTCTAAACACGGGAAACACGTGCCACTTCACAGGCATACTATAGACACCCCGTAGGCACGATATTTAAAGGAATATATTTTTTTTTTTTTCACTTTAACCACTTGCCTACTGGGCACTTAAACACCCCTCCTGCCCAGACCAATTTTCAGCTTTCGGTGCTCTCACACTTTGACAATTACTCAGTCATGCAGCACTGTACCCAAATGAATTTTTTGTCCTTTTTTCCCCACAAATAGAGCTTTCTTTTGGTGGTATTTGATCACCTCTGGGTTTTTTATTTTTTGCGCTATAAATGAAAAAATACCGAAAATTTTGAAAAAAAAACTAATTTTTCTTTATTTCTGTGATAAAATTATGCAAATTATTACTTTTTCTTCATAAATTTTGGCCATAATTTATACTGCTACATATCTTTGGTAAAAAATAACCCAAATTAGTGGATATTATTTGGTCTTTGTGAAAGTTAGAGAGTCTACAAGCTGTGGTGCAAATGACACAAAATTGATCACATCTGATGTACTGGTGGTCTATCTCATTTCTTGCGACCCGAACAAGCCAGGAAAGTACAAATACCCCCCAAATGACCCATTTTTGGAAAGTAGACATTCCAAGGTGTATAGTAAGAGGTATGGTGAGGTTTTTGGGGTTGTAATTTTTTCCCACAATTCTTTGCAAAATTAAGATTTTTTTGTTTTTTATTTGTTTTTCCCACAAAATTGTCTTTGTAATAGGTTATTTCTCTCACATGGCATGTGTATACCACAAATGACACCCCAAATTAAATTCTGCTACTCCTCCTGAGTATTTTGATACCACATGTGTGGGACTTTTTCACAGCCTGGCCTCTTAGAGAGACCCAACATGCAGGGAGCGCCATCACATATTCTAGGAGCATAAATGGCACTGATACATGGCACTGATGGCACATGACGCTGATGTGACACTGACGACAGATGGCACTAATACATGGCACTGATGACACTTGACACTGATGACAGATGGAACTAATCTGTGGCACTGATGACACGTGACACTGATGTGGCACTGATGACAGATGGCACTTATACGTTGCACTGATGACAGATGGCACTAATACGTTGCACTGATGACACCTGACACTGATGACAGATGTCACTAATACGTGGCACTGATGACACGTGACACTAACAGGTGGCACTGATGACATGTGACACTGACAGGTGGCACTGGGGATACATGGCACTAGGGACAGGTGGCACTGGGGACACGTGGCACTAGGGACAGGTGGCACTGGGGACAGGTGGCACTGGGGACAGGTGGCATGGATAGGTGGCACTGGGGACAGGTAGTACTGGGAATATATGACACTGTTAGGTGACACTGGGGACAGGTGGCACTGACAGGTGGCACTGGGGACACATGGCACTGACAGGTGGCACTGGGGACAGATGGCACTGATATGTGGCACTGGGGACAGGTGGGCGTGTGTGTGTGTGTTTCACTGTGTGTGTGTTTTACTGTGTGTGTCTTTTAGTGTGTGTGTGTGTGTGTGTGTAATCACAGACGCTGCAGCTGCAGCACGGAAGCTCTCCCTCCTCACACGCTGTCTCTGTGTGAGGAGGGGAGCCGGCGATGAGAGATGATCTCATATGTTTACATATGAGATCACCTCTCATTGGATAGCCCGGTCAAGTGCTAAATGGCCGCTGTGATTGGCCATTTAGCACGATCTGTGATTGACTATGTCCGAGGGACACGGCCAACATAGAACTTCCCCGATGCAAATGTTCGAGTCCTATAGACTTCAATGGGGTTCTAAAGTTCGTTCGAAAGTTCTGGTGCGAACCGAACGGGGGGGTGTCTGGCTCATCCCTAATCACAATCAGCGTTTTCATGTGTAGTTGCCCCTGAAGTGTGCGTCTAGGTTTGTGCAGGTGGTTTGTATATGTGGGGGCAAGGGGGCCTCAAACATTTTTGTGGCAGGATTTTATGTGCTTGGTTGTAACTTAATTTTTTTAGAATTTAAAAAAAATGTTTTTTTTGCTGAACTTTTTTTTTTCATCACATGTGATGATTTTGTGATGATTGGTAGTGATGGCCGAACGGTTCGCCCGGCGGTCGTTTCGCGGCGAATTTCCGACTTTCGCCGTCCGCGGGTTCGAACGCCTTTTTCCGTCGTTCGCCCCGGCGGACTTACGTGTTTAATGTATACAAGAACTTTAACCTTTCGTGACACGTTTATCATGTGTTACAGGACAACCAATTGAGACATGACAGCTCATGGACACTTGGACATTCCCCCTAACCTATAAATACACCCGATCCGGTGGTCATTTTACATTCTTTCTTCTGTCACTGTAGGGAAAGGATCCTGTGTGGAGTAGGGACAGAGAAAACGCTAGCTATTTGGTACACAAAAGTTCTTTTCAGGACTGGTATAGGTGTTAGGTCAGCAGCCTGAGTTTCTTTTGTCAGTTTAGATAAAGGGACAGAGCGCTGTATGCTGCTATTTTAGGGACAGCTCAGCCAGATTAGTCTTTCTTCATCATCATCATCATCATCATCATTAGCTGTTACTATCAGGTCCACAAAAGAGCTGTTCCAGCTAATCGTTCCAGCCTACTCTTTTTTGCCAATTTGTATAGGGACAGGCAGGAAGCAGTGTTGTCAGGCAGTGAGGATAATTTTAAAGACTTGCTGTTACTATTAGTTCCACAAAGGTTCTTTTCAGGACTGGTATCAGTGGTACGGTAATAGGCTTGTACACGTATAATATTCTTTCTTCCAAATATAGAAAGAATATTATACTTGACTGCTGCCCTTCTGCTGCAGTCTGCTAATCATTCACAACTCACTTGTTCCACAAAGCTCTTTATCAGGACTGGTAACTTGGTCTGTCTAGGGTGCTACGGTACATAGGCTTGGGTGCGGTACAGTCTGCTGTTCTGTAAGGACCGCTATCGGTCCACAATACATAGGGTTGCCGTGCACTACTGCTGACCGCTGCCCTATACTGCAGCAGTCCTTCATTGGTATAGGGACTGACGTACAGTCTGCTAATCACTAACACACAACCTGCTTGGTCCACAAAAGTTCTTATAAGGACTGGTAACTTGGTATAGGGTGCTACGGTACATAGGCCTGAGTGCAGTACAGTCTGCTGTTCTGTAAGGACCGCTATCGGTCCACAATACATAGGGTTGCCGTGCACTACTGCTGACCGCTGCCCTATACTGCAGCAGTCCTTCAGCGGTATAGGGACTGACGCACAGTCTGCTAAACACTAACACACAACCTGCTTGGTCCACAAAAGTTCTTATAAGGACTGGTAACTTGGTATAGGGTGCTACGGTACATAGGCCTGAGTGCAGTACAGTCTGCTGTTCTGTAAGGACCGCTATCGGTCCACAATACATAGGGTTGCCGTGCACTACTGCTGACCGCTGCCCTATACTGCAGCAGTCCTTCATTGGTATAGGGACTGACGTACAGTCTGCTAATCACTAACACACAACCTGCTTGGTCCACAAAAGTTCTTATAAGGACTGGTAACTTGGTATAGGGTGCTACGGTACATAGGCCTGAGTGCGTTACAGTCTGCTGTTCTGTAAGGACCGCTATCGGTCCACAATACATAGGGTTGCCGTGCACTACTGCTGACCGCTGCCCTATACTGCAGCAGTCCTTCATTGGTATAGGGACTGACGTACAGTCTGCTAATCACTAACACACAACCTGCTTGGTCCACAAAAGTTCTTATAAGGACTGGTAACTTGGTATAGGGTGCTACGGTACATAGGCCTGAGTGCGTTACAGTCTGCTGTTCTGTAAGGACCGCTATCGGTCCACAATACATAGGGTTGCCGTGCACTACTGCTGACCGCTGCCCTATACTGCAGCAGTCCTTCAGCGGTATAGGGACTGACGCACAGTCTGCTAATCACTAACACACAACCTGCTTGGTCCACAAAAGTTCTTATAAGGACTGGTAACTTGGTATAGGGTGCTACGGTACATAGGCCTGAGTGCGTTACAGTCTGCTGTTCTGTAAGGACCGCTATCGGTCCACAATACATAGGGTTGCCGTGCACTACTGCTGACCGCTGCCCTATACTGCAGCAGTCCTTCATTGGTATAGGGACTGACGTACAGTCTGCTAATCACTAACACACAACCTGCTTGGTCCACAAAAGTTCTTATAAGGACTGGTAACTTGGTATAGGGTGCTACGGTACATAGGCCTGAGTGCAGTACAGTCTGCTGTTCTGTAAGGACCGCTATCGGTCCACAATACATAGGGTTGACGTGCACTACTGCTGACCGCTGCCCTATACTGCAGCAGTCCTTCAGCGGTATAGGGACTGACGCACAGTCTGCTAAACACTAACACACAACCTGCTTGGTCCACAAAAGTTCTTATAAGGACTGGTAACTTGGTATAGGGTGCTACGGTACATAGGCCTGAGTGCAGTACAGTCTGCTGTTCTGTAAGGACCGCTATCGGTCCACAATACATAGGGTTGCCGTGCACTACTGCTGACCGCTGCCCTATACTGCAGCAGTCCTTCAGCGGTATAGGGACTGACGCACAGTCTGCTAAACACTAACACACAACCTGCTTGGTCCACAAAAGTTCTTATAAGGACTGGTAACTTGGTATAGGGTGCTACGGTACATAGGCCTGAGTGCAGTACAGTCTGCTGTTCTGTAAGGACCGCTATCGGTCCACAATACATAGGGTTGCCGTGCACTACTGCTGACCGCTGCCCTATACTGCAGCAGTCCTTCATTGGTATAGGGACTGACGTACAGTCTGCTAATCACTAACACACAACCTGCTTGGTCCACAAAAGTTCTTATAAGGACTGGTAACTTGGTATAGGGTGCTACGGTACATAGGCCTGAGTGCGTTACAGTCTGCTGTTCTGTAAGGACCGCTATCGGTCCACAATACATAGGGTTGCCGTGCACTACTGCTGACCGCTGCCCTATACTGCAGCAGTCCTTCATTGGTATAGGGACTGACGTACAGTCTGCTAATCACTAACACACAACCTGCTTGGTCCACAAAAGTTTTTATAAGGACTGGTAACTTGGTATAGGGTGCTACGGTACATAGGCCTGAGTGCAGTACAGTCTGCTGTTCTGTAAGGACCGCTATCGGTCCACAATACATAGGGTTGCCGTGCACTACTGCTGACCGCTGCCCTATACTGCAGCAGTCCTTCATTGGTATAGGGACTGACGTACAGTCTGCTAATCACTAACACACAACCTGCTTGGTCCACAAAAGTTTTTATAAGGACTGGTAACTTGGTATAGGGTGCTACGGTACATAGGCCTGAGTGCAGTACAGTCTGCTGTTCTGTAAGGACCGCTATCGGTCCACAATACATAGGGTTGCCGTGCACTACTGCTGACCGCTGCCCTATACTGCAGCAGTCCTTCATTGGTATAGGGACTGACGTACAGTCTGCTAATCACTAACACACAACCTGCTTGGTCCACAAAAGTTTTTATAAGGACTGGTAACTTGGTATAGGGTGCTACGGTACATAGGCCTGAGTGCAGTACAGTCTGCTGTTCTGTAAGGACCGCTATCGGTCCACAATACATAGGGTTGCCGTGCACTACTGCTGACCGCTGCCCTATACTGCAGCAGTCCTTCATTGGTATAGGGACTGACGTACAGTCTGCTAATCACTAACACACAACCTGCTTGGTCCACAAAAGTTTTTATAAGGACTGGTAACTTGGTATAGGGTGCTACGGTACATAGGCCTGAGTGCAGTACAGTCTGCTGTTCTGTAAGGACCGCTATCGGTCCACAATACATAGGGTTGACGTGCACTACTGCTGACCGCTGCCCTATACTGCAGCAGTCCTTCAGCGGTATAGGGACTAAGAGTTTTGTCACAGGGTGATTTAAAAAATGACAGGCAGAGGAAGAGGCAGGCCCTTCCGCAGGGGTGGTAGGGGTAGGGCAGGAGCAACAGCCTTGAGCCAAAGTGGGAAGTTGCAGAAGGTGCGTTCAATTACTTTAAAGGACGCACCAGACTTGGTTGAGTGGCTCACTCAGCCTTATTCTTCTGCACCCTCCTCATCCTCTCGATCTGCACCCTCTTCTTCACTCTCTGCTATGTGCACCCCCAAAGACACTACCACCAACAACACGACCACCACCACCACCACCACATACCTTCCGCTTGAGTCACTGGAATTATTTTCCGATCCATATCAAGAGGACATTTCTGATGCGCAGCCACTCTTGGTATTGGATCAGGAAGAGGAGGTAGCAACAAGCGCTACTCAGCAGTCTGACGCCAGTACCCAGATCAGCCCAAGGAGGAGGTTGGTCCCCGGTGTTGCTGCCTACTCTACTTATAGCGGTGGGGAAGGTGACGTTGATGATGACGTGTCTAGTGATGTCACGTGGGTGCCCACAAGAGAGGAAGAGGAGGGGAGTTCAGAGGGAGATATGGACCAGCAGATAGGGAGGAGAAGCAGCAATGACTTACATTGCACAGCAGGGACAAAGCAGACTGCAAATGTATCAGGAGCGAGTCATCGACCATGTACGGTCACATCTGGCGCTCCCAGGACACCGGCACATGGCTCCGCAGTGTGGGCTTTTTTTAACGTGTCCGCTGCTGACAATAGCGTTGCCATCTGCAATCTTTGCAGTCAACGCGTTAGTCGCGGTAAGCCCAATACTCACCTAGGGACGACCGCCTTAAGAAGGCACATGAGCAGCCATCACCGAGCCCAGTGGGAGCAACGGAACACACAAAGCCACACTGCAGGCTCTCACCGTCCAGCCTCGTCTTCTACTTCTCCTTCTCCTCTCTCCTCACAATTGTCCTCCACTCCACCTTCCATCACGCCAAGCTCACATTTTTCTGCAAAAAGGCAGGCTTCCGTGGGCCTAATGTTTGAGCGTAAAAAAATGATGACGCCGGATAACCCTCTTGCCCAACGGTTGGCGGCTGGCTTGTCAGAACTCATAGCCCGCCAACTACTGCCATATAAACTGGTGGACTCGGAGGCCTTTCGCAAATTTGTGGCCATTGGAACACCACAATGGAAGGTCCCAGGAAGGAAGTATTTCTCAGAGAAGGGCATCCCAGAGCTATATGGCCATGTTCAGCGGCAAGTGAATGTATCTCTGGCACACAGTGTCGGTGCCAAGATACATCTGACCACAGACACGTGGTCTAGCAAACACGGGCAGGGAAGGTATATCAGTTTTACTGCCCACTGGGTGAACCTTCTGACGGCCGTCAAGCATGTAACCCGTGGCACCCGTGTAGATTTGGTTTTACCGCCACGGATTGCATGCAGGCCTGACTCTTCTTCTCCTCCTCCTACTCCATCCTCCTCCCTCTCCTCCTCAGCTGCCTCCTCCTTTTCCGCTGCTAGCGTCTCTTCCACTGCACCGCCCAAGCTCCCCAGAACCTATTCCACATGCCAGGTGAGACGTTGCCATGCCGTGCTGCGTCTGTTGTGCCTGGAAGCAAAGAGCCACACTGGCCCGGCACTCCTTTCAGCTTTGCGTTCACAGGCAGATGAGTGGCTAACACCGCTCAATTTGACAGTTGGTAAAGTGGTGTGTGACAACGGTGCCAATCTGCTTAGCGCATTGAAACAGGGCAAAATCACGCACGTGCCGTGCATGGCACACGTCTTAAACTTGGTCGTGCAGCGATTCCTTGTCAAATACCCTGGGGTCCAGGACATCTTGCGGCAGGCAAGGAAAATCTCGGCCCATTTCAGAAGATCTTACACGGCCATGGCTCGCCTTGCTGACATTCAGCGGCGACACCATCTGCCGGTCAGACGTCTTATTTGCGATTGCCCGACGCGATGGAACTCAACCTTCTATATGCTTGATAGGCTGCTCCAGCAGAAACGTGCAGTTAACGTCTACCTGTATGAACTCTGCGAAAGAAACGGTTCTGGGGAGCTGGGTTTTTTTTCACCGCGCCAGTGGCTGCTCATGCGCGACACATGCAGACTTCTGCGGCCATTTGAGGAGATCACCAAACTGGTCAGTCGCAGCCATGGCGCCATCAGTGACATGGTACCTTATGCCTTCTTTCTGGAGCGTGCATTGCGTCGTGTCATTGATCAGGCTGTGGAGGAGCAGGAGCGGGAAGATGAGGAAGTCGCAATGCTGGATGAATTCCCAGGGGGGGCTACTCTATCTGAGACAAGTCAACAACAGGAGTCTGATGAGGAGTCAGAGGAGGATGGTGCCGGGGCGGATGAGCAGGAGCAAGAAGAGCATGCTTTAAACCTTTCTGGGATCCCTGTTGTGCGAGGATGGGGAGAGGAGAATGAAGAGGACGACATTATCCTGGATGATGAGCAGGAGCCAGGCCACCACACCGCTTCCACTTTAGTGCAAATGGGGGCCTTCATGCTCCAGTGTTTTAATAGGGACCCCCGTATAAAAAGCATGAGGGTCAAGGACCAGTACTGGGTGGCAACGTACTTAGACCCCCGGTACAAACACAAAATGGCGGAAATGTTACCGCCGTCGCAGAGGGCTGTCAGAATGCAGCACTTCCAGGCCTTGCTTCGAGAAATGCTGCATTCTGCTTTTGCGTGCGCTGGCAGAGGAGCAATTCCCACTCCCAGAGAAGGATTTGCGGGTACCAATCCAACAGCGCCTGCAAGAAGAGGCCGGTTTGAAGATGTGTTGGTGACTTCGGATATGAGGTCATTCTTTCAGCCGACCCATCGACAGGTGTCATCCGGATCCAGCATCAGGGAACGCCTAGACCGTCAGGTGTCCGACTACATTGGGTTAACGGCCGATGTGGACGCTCTGAGGAGTGATGAACCCCTAGACTACTGGGTGGGCAGGCTTGACCTCTGGCCAGAGCTTGCCCAATTTGCAATCGAACTGTTGGCTTGCCCCTCATCCAGTGTCCTGTCCGAAAGGACGTTCAGCGCAGCAGGGGGGATTGTGACCGATAAGCGTACTCGCCTAGCTCACCACAGTGTTAACTACCTCACATTTCTAAAAATGAATGAGGCATGGATCTCGGAGGAATTCAACACATGTGATCAGTAGACCATGTATATGTCTATAAACAATTTTTGGAATCAAGCACACAGACCTTCTTAATTCATTTGGCTCACTTCCCTGACCCAAAAAAGCACACCGTACTATATGCCCCTACCCTCCTCTTTGAAGAGGTTGAGCGGTGTCATATTTCTACTGGGGCTGCTTATTATGAGGGGTTCCCACCATCCCTGTGCTGTGCTGACTTCCTCCTGGGTGTTCTTATTATGAGGGGCTCCCACCATCCCTGTGCTGTGCTGACTTCCTCCTGGGGGTTCTTATTATGAGGGGATCACACCATCCCTGTGCTGTGCTGACTTCCTCCTGGGGGTTCTTATTATGAGGGGATCACACCATCCCTGTGCTGTGCTGACTTCCTCCTGGGGCTGCTTACGGTGCTGCTGTCAGCGCTGTATGTCACGGAGCTGCTGTCAGCGCTGTATGTCACGGAGCTGCTGTCAGCGCTGTATGTCACGGAGCTGCTGTCAGCGCTGTATGTCACGGAGCTGCTGTCAGCGCTGTATGTCACGGAGCTGCTGTCAGCGCTGTATGTCACGGAGCTGCTGTCAGCGCTGTATGTCACGGAGCTGCTGTCAGCGCTGTATGTCACGGTGCTGCTGTCAGCGCTGTATGTCACGGAGCTGCTGTCAGCGCTGTATGTCACGGAGCTGCTGTCAGCGCTGTATGTCACGGAGCTGCTGTCAGCGCTGTATGTCACGGAGCTGCTGTCAGCGCTGTATGTCACGGAGCTGCTGTCAGCGCTGTATGTCACGGTGCTGCTGTCAGCGCTGTATGTCACGGAGCTGCTGTCAGCGCTGTATGTCACGGAGCTGCTGTCAGCGCTGTATGTCACGGTGCTGCTGTCAGCGCTGTATGTCACGGAGCTGCTGTCAGCGCTGTATGTCACGGTGCTGCTGTCAGCGCTGTATGTCACGGAGCTGCTGTCAGCGCTGTATGTCACGGAGCTGCTGTCAGTGCTGTATGTCACGGAGCTGCTGTCAGCGCTGTATGTCACGGAGCTGCTGTCAGCGCTGTATGTCACGGAGCTGCTGTCAGCGCTGTATGTCACGGTGCTGCTGTCAGCGCTGTATGTCACGGAGCTGCTGTCAGCGCTGTATGTCACGGAGCTGCTGTCAGTGCTGTATGTCACGGAGCTGCTGTCAGCGCTGTATGTCACGGAGCTGCTGTCAGCGCTGTATGTCACGGAGCTGCTGTCAGCGCTGTATGTCACGGTGCTGCTGTCAGCGCTGTATGTCACGGAGCTGCTGTCAGCGCTGTATGTCACGGAGCTGCTGTCAGCGCTGTATGTCACGGAGCTGCTGTCAGCGCTGTATGTCACGGAGCTGCTGTCAGCGCTGTATGTCACGGAGCTGCTGTCAGCGCTGTATGTCACGGTGCTGATGTCAGTGCTCTGTATTACGGTGCTGCTGTCAGTGCTCTGTATCTCCTGCACCCTCTTGTTTGCCTACCCTGGTCCCTGACCTTCCCTCTCCTCCATTGCCTTCATTAGCTCCATAGTCCTGAATTGTCAGAACAATTTCCCAAATAAAAAAAAAATGCTTGTAGTTATCGATCCCAAATTCACCTCATACATGTATTATGCTATTGTCCAGGTGGTGGGACTACGTGCTACCCCCTAATAATTACCCCGTGGCCGCAAATTCGACCTAAAGGTTTGCGAAATTCGCCTCCCATTGAAGTCAATGGAGCCCGCGGCGAACGGTCGTTTTCGCGAACGTTTGTGCCCGTTCGCGTTTCGCGTTCGCGAAACGTCCCGTCGGAAGTTCGTCCATCACTAATGATTGGTTCCCTTTAATGAGTCTCCCCTGAGCTCCACGTAGATCATATTGCAATACATACTTTCTCGGGTATGCTAGCCATGGACAATGACCCGAAAGTGATGTCAAACATGTCGCTCTCTGGGTCAGCATCAAGGAGTTGAGGAAAGCAGATGCGTGTCCACTCTGCTCACTCCCTTCTACCCGGCGCTACCCGCTATATCCCTACATGGCAGGGGGGCATTACCGGGGGTGTGTGGAAGCAATCGGGCAGCAGTGCAGCCGCCTGAATGCTTCCATCTGACAGGCAGGAGTCTGCTTGTCAGATTTACACACAATTCCATAGGCTGCAGTGAGAGGGTTAACCACTTGTCTACTGGGTACTTTTACCCTCTTCCTGCCCAGGCCAATTTTCAACATTGTACCCATATGACATTTTTATAATTTTTTATACATAAATAGAGCTTTCTTTTGGTGGTATTTAACCTCTTGCTTACTGGGCACTTTTACCCCCTTCCTGGCCCAGACCACTTTTCAGCTTTCACCGCTGTCACACTTTGAATGACAATTGCGCGGTCATGCTACACTGTACTCAAATTACATTTTTATCATTTTTTTCACACAAATGGAGCTTTCTTTTGGTGGTATTTAATCAGCACTTGGGTTTTTATTTTTTGCTAAACAAACAAAAAAAGACAGACATTTTGCAAACAGGTAATTTTTCTCCTTCACTGATATTCGCTGATGAGGCTCAACTGATGGGCACTGATGGGCTGCACTGATGAGCCCAGATAAGGTGACACTGATGGGCAGTGATAAGATGGCACTGGTGGGCAGCACTGATGGGCACTGGTAGGTGGCACTGATCGGCACTGGTAGGTGGCACTGATAGGCAGCACTGGTGATGACGCACTGATTGGTGATTTATAGGTGGTACTGTGGGCACTGGTAGGTGGTGCTGGTAAGCACTGGTAGGTGATTCTGGTGGGCACAAAAGCCTCTGCAGAGGCTCTCCATGATCGGGACCGATGTCCCTCTCACAGCTGCCAGTGATCAGCGTGAGGAGAAAAAATAGCCGATTACCGGCTCTGTTTACATCACATGATCAGCTGTCATTGGCTGACAGCTTATCACGTGGTAAGGGGTCGGGATCGACCCCTTACTTTGATCTGTGATCAGCTGAATCCAATCGCTGATCACAGGGGGCGCGCAGGCCGCTCGCGCACAGGAGGGTGTCCATGGACACCCTCCCGGGAAATTAAGTCCGCGCTGCAGCCGTCTTTCGGCTATAGTGTGGACGGGAAATGGTTTATCACCACTGGGTTTTATATTTTTTGCTAAACAAACAAACAAAAAAAATAAAAAATTTTGAAAAAAATAAAAAATAAAATTCATAGTTATGACATTTTGCAAACAGTTATTTTTTCTCCTTCACTGATGAATGTGCGCTCATAAAGCACTGATGGGCTGTGGTAGATGGCACTGATAGGTGGCACTGGTTGGAGACACTGATGAGTAGGCACTGATAGGCACCAATTGACAGTGCCCTGATTATCAGTACTGATGTCCCTTTGACACAAGCCAGTTATCAGCTCTCTTCTTTTCTCCTCAAGTTGTCAGCGTGTGGAAAGAAAACTAATTGGACTTAGTGATCACAGAGCGTGCTGCCCGCACAGGCCACGCAATAATGGGAGGACATCCACGTATGCTCTCCTGGCAAAGTATAGCCATCTTTTGGCTACAACAAGGGCAGAAAGTGGTTAAAAGAGAAGTATGGCCCAAAATCCTTTGGCTACGCTTCTCCTGTAGGTCATAGGAGTGCATTTAGTTCTGCACTCTTGTGACACAGACTCAGCTGACGGAGGGCTAAACCCTGCTACCAGTTGATATCACAAAACCGGTCCAGGGGGCCTGTCATCCAGACAATCATTTCTGGGCCTCCAGCCCCATCATTTCTATAGGACCACAAACATGACTAACTCTGCAGATAGTAAAACTAATTTGAGATTTTAGGCCGACCAATGGCCTACCATTTCAACTGCGTAGTAAGCCTTCATAAGCTGCTGAAAATGTGAAAATAAACAAGGCCGCCCAGGTATTATTGAAACGCGTTGTATTGCCAGTTGCAATAGCAAAGGGTTTCTTTCATGTCATATAAAGCACTGACTTTATAAAGCCCATCTTTGTGTGTGTAGATTCCCAATGCAGAGGAAGCAATGATTTTTGCTGCATTAAGCAAATGTTTCACCAATGTCTGTTTACCTTTATGCAAGGGTAGCAAAGATATATGCAAAAGGAAACTCAGCTCACATTTCATCTCAGTCATTAGGTAAATAAGGTCACAAATCTGGGTCCAAAGGGGGACAATGAGAGGGCAGTGCCACCATATATGAACTAGTGATCCTAAGGACTGTCCACATCTCCGCAACAAGCTTGAAGATTGTGGGAATCATTGCTAAATTTTGACAGGTGTGGCCTACTAATGTGTAAGCAACTTACAGGCCGTTTCTTGGGTTTGTGTGCTAATAGAACACTTGTGCACCAAAATGCAGGCATTCTACCATTGTAAAGTGGCCTCTCATTTTTCTTTGTATTTATCGTGTGCTTGGTTGTGGGCTTGCTGCAACCAAGAATACAACATAGATGTAGCCCTTTGGCATTCCATGCCCTTCAGACACAATTTCTCTATTGTGAGAGACCTGGTAAAACAGTGCTTTCATTGTCTATTGGTCAGGTAACTATACTCTAGGTACTCTATGTCCAGAAAGGAAGTGAGGGTAAAGCACAATGTACTCTAGCTTCTTTAAACATTTTGATTGCAAGCCCCTGAAATAAGTGTGTGGCGAGTATAGGTCTACTCTCTATTGCATTCCTTAAAAATGGTTTATCAACCCTAGGGGGAAAATCAAGATGGTCGATCAAGGGAGTTAGCAGACCAGAGAGGTAATGTGACCCAACTTTCTATGAGTGGATGGTTTTTCAAGGAAGGGGGGCAGCCTGTCCATGGAAATCTTATGCCGCGTACACACGATCGGAATTATGGTCGGAAAAAGGTCTGATGGTTTTCCCAATGGAATTCCGCTCAAGCTGTCTTGCCTACACACGGTCACACCAAATTCTGACCGTCAAGAACACGGTGACATACACTTACAACAGGACTAGAAAAAAGTAGTTCGATAGCCAGTAGCCAATAGCTTCCGTCTCGTAGTTGAATCTGAGCATGCGTGAGATTTTGCGTGTCGGAATTGCATACATTGAGAACATGCTCTGAAATTTTTGCTGCCGGGAATTCGGCCAGCTAAATTCCGATGGAGCCTACACATGGTCGCATTTTCCGATGAAAAGCTCTCATCTGTCTTTTGCTGGCCGAAATTCCGATCATGTATATGCGGCATAAGTGAAATTTCCAAAGACAGTTGAACGTTATCAGATTACAACTCAAGCCAATCTTTGGTTGTGCTATGACAAGGCCAACCAATAATTCTAGTCAAATATGTGGCATAATAGTGTTTGAAATCTGGCAAACCCAAACCACCTTGATCCTTGGGTTTGGAAATTATTTGGAAAAGGATATGTGGTCACTTATGAGCCCAAACAAATAGAATTTGTAAAGATGATCGTTTTTTGAATAAAGCTATTTGGAACCTTGATTGGTAGGTCATGCATCACATGTGGGAGTTTGGGTAGAATCGTCATTTTGAGGATCACTGCTCTCTCGAACCAAGATTTTTTTTATTTTTATTCCAGGTTATCAAATCCCGCTCTTTTCTTTTAACAATTTTCCATAAAGTCACAGAAACCATTGCTACAGTACATACCTAGCACTTATTGTAAGCACTTGGGCTTTTAAGGCACCAGGTATGAAATATCAACCAGGTATCAATTAATGACAACCACATATCAGCATACATTATTTTATTTTTACATCATATTAAACGATAGTACATAAAGCACATTAAAAAAAGGAAGATAAAGGATAATTAATCATTGATATAGGTGTACTCAAAACAAATATCCAGTCCTCAGCAAAAACTACATGCATCTTGTGTAAGAAAATATGAATTGGTAAAGAAAAAATGTGATGTGTGTTTGTATCTAAATTGTTATACTGTGTTATTGTATATATTTACTGTTGTTTGTTTTATAGATTGAAATATCGATTCAGAAATGTACTTCTCCTGATGAAGCAGCTTGGACCACGATACGCGTAGAGCTCATCGGTGACCCTATCCTCCTATAGAATGAATTTGTTTATAGCACTGTACATGGTCCTTTTTTGGACAGAACAGTTGGTTATCTTGCCTTGTAATAAGCTTGTAGAGGGCTGGATATTTGTTTTGGGTACACCTTCATCAATGATTCAGAATCTTTTCCCCTTCTTTTTTAATGTATTTATATACAATCTTACTATATTATGTAAAAAAAAACTGTATGTCAATATGTGGTTGTCGTTATTTAATACCTGGTGCCTTAAAAGCCCCAGTGCTTAACCGCCTCCCGCCCTCCGTATAGACAAATGACAGGGGGCGGGATGCTCTCTTGTTCTGGGCTGACGTCATATGACGCCACCAAGTCTCGCCGCAATTACATGCCTGCGGCGTGTGCAGCATGGCGATCGCGGGCACGCTGTGTCCCTGGGGCACAGCACGACCCCAATCTTGGTAAAGAGCTGATAATGCAGCTCCTTTCCCATGTGATTAGCTGTGTCCAATCACAGCCGATCACATGTAAATAAGGAAGTGCCGGTAATCAGCTCTCCTCGCCTCACACTGACAGAGTGTGAGGAGAGGAGAGCCGATCAGTGGCATCTCCTCACAGAGGAGACTGTACAGATAATCAGGGCACTGATCCCCAGCACTGCCCCGACAGTGCCACCAGCAGTGATGCCAGTCTGTGCCCATCTGTGATGCCAACAGTACCCATCAGTGACACCAATCTGTGCCCATCAATAATGCCAATTTGTGCTCATCAGTGATGCAAGTCAATGCTGCCTTTCAGCACCCATCCGTGCCTGCTCATCAGTGCCGCCCATCCATGCCACCTATTAGTGCCCATCAGTGCCACCTATCAGTGCCCAGCAGTGCCACTCATCAGTGCCACCTATCAGTGCCCATCAGTGCCCATCAGGGCAGCCTCATCAGTGCCCATTAGTGAAGGAGAAAAATTACTTTACAAACTTTTCTGACAGAAACTAAGAAAAACATTTTTATTTTTTATTTTTTAATTTTCAGTCTTTATTCATTTTTTTTGTGCTGTCACACTTTGAATGACAATTGCACAGTCATGCAACACTGTACCCAAATTAAATTTTTATCTTTTTTTCCCACAAAAATAGAGCTTTCTTTGGTGGTATTTAATCACTGCTGGGGGTTTTTTTGCTCTAAAAAAAAAAAAAGTTTTCTTAGTTTCTGTCTGATGGGTTTTGATGACATCCAAACATTTGACAATCCTTTATAAAAAAAAAAAAAATTAAAGACTCTTGTTGTAAATCCATCATCGATCACAAAGAAAAGACTTGTTGAACCCGACACACGTGATCCGGGTGATAATCCTGACTAAATGACAGCTCCCCGACATCCCTAGGCTGTCATCATCTAATAGGGGAAGGGGCAGGGATAGTGGTGACATCGCCGACCATATCCATATACTGTATGATCAGTGTCATTGTCCAAATATGGCCAGGTTTTGTTGGTGATATTACCACTATCCCCATCCCTTTGCTTAAAGTGCCACTAAACTCACATCATATCAATAAATGGCGTATTACATGATCTTCATACTCTCACCACCTCTCCACCTCATCCAATCAGCTTTGCATTCACTGAGAAAATGCAAAGCATTTTCTGAATGATGTCTGTGCCAAGGGGCCAACCTCTTGTGTTCAGAATGCAGCAGGGGCAGGACATCCCCTCAGCATGGGACCCTGGAGCTAGTGGAGATCACTGGGGCAGAGGTGTCTACTTCAGTAATGGCCTGGAGCTGGGGAACTAAGGGAAGGGCCAGCATGACGAGGGGGAGACTGTGAGGCGGAGGCTGTGTTGGGTGCTGAGCAGGGGAGGGGTTGGTAGGCAGGCCGGTGGGCGGTGTCACGTAGTTAGGTGGGCGGAGCCAGCGCATGGAAGAGCATTCTGCACCATTAGTCAGGAATAGGTAGGAGCTTTTCCCACCCTCCCTCCCTACTAAAAGTTTAAGGTGTTCGATAAATGTGGAATTGGGGTGGTTTTTCCCCCGGGTGGTTTGGTGACGGTTGTGGGTGTCCAAGGAAGGTTGCCTTGCTTATTGTCGTAGCAGTTCTAGGTCTATGGGGTCTTTGAAGGCAGTGCTTTAAAATAATGGAGGTTTAGGGGAGTTGGGCTCATAAGGAGGTATAGGTGTCCTTTCCCTTAAATGTTAACGATGGTGTAGAAGGTTGTATCTGGAAGGAAGTTGCTGTTTTGACCCGAGATTTCGTAATATGCGGCGGGGGTTCTTTTCATGGGTGTACCGATACAACTAGCTGATTGGTAAACATAAGTTACCTTCAAAGACCTCTAGATCAGAAATAGTGTAATACGGATGTTTAGTTGGTTTATAATGTTTGTTGTAAAATGTATTTATATGCATTAAGTTATGTTTTTCAAAGAATTTTTTGTATTTTCATATGTTTGTAATTAAAAAAAAAGGCTTCTATGGCCATTCGACTCCAAAGAAAAATGTGTCGTCTGGTCAAGTGTAAAATAGGATGAGAGAAGGGTATAGGTTGTCATTAGGGATGAGCTTCGTGTTCGAGTCGAACGTACGTTCGACTCGAACATTGGCTGTTCGTCCGTTCGGCGAAATCCGAACTCTTGGTCCGTTCGCGTCAAAATTCGTGTGGCGCGCACGGCCCACAATGCACTGCGATGGCGCAGTGCATTGCTGGCTCGTGATTGGCCAAGCATGCACTGTGACCCCGCATGCTTGGCCAATCGCAGCGCCAGCAGCGAGGAGAGCCATGATTGGCCACAGGCAGGATGCCTGTGGCCAATCATAGCTCAGGCTGTGTAGTGCACGCCCCACACTATATAAGGCCGCCTTTGAGGCGGCCTCGTGTAGTGTGTTGGCATCTGAAGCAGTGGGTGTTCTGTGTACCTTCAACACAGTTACACACCAATCGTTTTTGGCTGATTTCCTATCTTGCTCTTGTTTAGTGGTTATTGTCTGTGCCCTGACCGCAGTATACACCACTATATTCACCTCACCTATATAGCCACTAGTGCGTGCTGTCTGCGTGCTCTGTACCCAGTACATACCGCTATATCCACCTACATAGCTGTTCTCTATTTGAGCCCAATTGTCATCTGCAGGAGTTATTGGAAGTTGTGTGTGCTTCCAGCACAGCACAGTATACATCTGTATATACCCCTTTATCTCTGCTGTTTTCTGGTTATTGTCTGCGTGCCCTGACCGCAGTATACACCACTATATTCACCTCACCTATATAGCTAGTGATCTAGCTTTAATAATAGAGCTTGCAGTCAGTAGTGTTAGGAGATAGTGCGTGCTGTCTGCGTGCTCTGTACCCAGTACATACCGCTATATCCACCTACATAGCTGTTCTCTATTTGAGCCCAATTGTCATCTGCAGGAGTTATTGGAAGTTGTGTGTGCTTCCAGCACAGCACAGTATACATCTGTATATACCCCTTTATCTCTGCTGTTTTCTGGTTATTGTCTGCGTGCCCTGACCGCAGTATACACCGTGATATTCACCTCACCTATATAGCTAGTGGTCCATCTTTAATAATAGAGCTTGCAGTCAGTAGTGTCAGGAGATAGTGCGTGCTGTCTGCGTGCTCTGTACCCAGTACATACCGCTATAATCCACCTACATAGCTGTTCTCTATTTGAGCCCAATTGTCATCTGCAGGAGTTATTGGAAGTTGTGTGTGCTTCCAGCACAGCACAGTATACATCTGTATATACCCCTTTATCTCTGCTGTTTTCTGGTTATTGTCTGCGTGCCCTGACCGCAGTATACACCGTGATATTCACCTCACCTATATAGCTAGTGGTCCATCTTTAACAATAGAGCTTGCAGTCAGTAGTGTCAGGAGATAGTGCGTGCTGTCTGCGTGCTCTGTACCCAGTACATACCGCTATAATCCACCTACATAGCTGTTCTCTATTTGAGCCCAATTGCCATCTGCAGGAGTTAGTGGGTGTTGTGTGCCTCCAGCACAATATAAACTACCCAACTACTGTTTTACCCAACTCCCTTCAGGCCATTACCATGTCTGGAAGGCCAGCAAGGAGAGGCAGACAGGCGCGAGCCGATAAAAGAGGGCAAGCAGGCTCTGTGTCTAGAGACAACAGTGCTGGTCGTGGACGCGGTACATTGTCATCAGCACGTGGCCATGGGACATGCTTGTCCTTCTTTTCTGCTGCTGGACATGTTGAACCGCAACATGCCAACGACTTGGTAGAGTGGATGACCAAGCCCTCTTCATCCTCCTCATCCTCTCTCACCCAGTCTCAGGGTAGTAGCAAAGCAGCTGCCAACGCATCGTCTTCCCTCCTCTCAATGTCATCATCAGTGACTCCTTCCCTAGACCCACCACGTCCTCCTGAGGAGTCTCCTGAACTCTTTGAGCACAGTGTTGGGTACATGCTCCAGGAGGATGCCCAGTGTTTGGTGGGCTCTGATGATGACACTCAGCTAGAGGAAGGCAGTAGCGTGAGCGCAGAGAGAGGGGATGCTCAAGAAGGACAGCAATCTGGCAGTCATGTTCCACAAGCTGCAGCATACTGCCAGGTTTGCTACAGCGATGAAGAGGGAGGGGATGATGAGGGCACTGACTCCACGTGGGTGCCTGGAAGGAGGGAGGAGGAGGAGGAGGAGGAGGAGGCACATGTCCAACGAGGCAGGATGCCCTCCGGGGGCCAGCTTAGGGGCAGCACACCGACTGAATCACACCGCAGAGCTCCGCCTGCGCAGAGCGCTTCCTCTGCGCGTTATTCTAAAAGTTCTTTGGTGTGGGCCTTTTTTGAGACGAGTGCATCAGATCGCACCGCTGCTATTTGCAACATATGTCTCAAGCGTATCTCACGTGGCCAAAACATCAGCCGCTTGGGCACCACATGCTTGACCAGACATATGTTGACCTGCCATGCAGCTCGTTGGCAAGCGTACCTCAAAGACCCACACCAAAGAACAAAGCGGACCTCTCCTTGCTCCTCATCAGCTGGCATCTCCAACCCCACTAGACCTTCAGTCCTCTCTGAAACCTGCTCTGAGAGGAATGAAGGTGTAGAATTAGGTGTGTCACAGCCAAGTGCTTCCGGGAACTCTGCTAGTGGTACATCCACGTCCGATTATAGCAGGCAAATGTCCCTGCCCCAGCTGCTGGACCGGCGGAAGAAGTTTACTCCCAGCCATCCACATGCCCAGCGGTTGAATGCTAGCTTGGCTAAATTGCTAGCACTTCAACTGCTGCCTTTTCAGTTGGTAGACTCGGCCCCCTTCCGTGAGTTTGTACAATGTGCGGTTCCTCAGTGGCAGGTCCCCAAACGCCACTTTTTCTCACGGAAGGCGATTCCGGCTCTCTACCGGCATGTGGAAGGCAATGTCCTTGCCTCGCTGGACAGGGCGGTCAGCGGTAAGGTGCATATTACCGCTGACTCATGGTCCAGCAGGCATGGACAGGGACGTTACCTGTCTTTCATGGCCCATTGGGTCACTCTTCTGGCTGCTGGGAAGGATGCAGGACAAGGTGCAGTAGTGTTGGAGGTTGTTCCGCCACCACGTTTCCAAAATGCTACTATTGGTTGTGACACACCTCTCTCCTCCACCCCCTCCTCTTCTTCTTCCTCCATGGCCTCTTCCAGTGCTCTGTCCTCAGAACCAGCGGTGCTCCGTAGGCGTTCCAGGGGCTACGCAAGTACGCAGGCAAAACGATGCCATGCCGTGCTTGCGCTGGTTTGTTTGGGGGACAGGAGCCACACTGGGGCGGATGTTTTGTCAGCTCTGCAGGGGCAGGCCGAGAGGTGGTTGACGCCACGCCAGCTTAAGCCAGGAATGGTGGTTTGCGACAATGGCACCATCCTCCTCTCCGCCCTCCGACAGGGACAACTGACCCATGTGCCCTGTGTAGCTCACGTCCTTAACCTGGTGGTGCAGCGGTTCTTGGGCAGGTACCCCGGCTTACAGGATGTCCTGAAGCAGGCCAGGAAAGTCTGTGTGCATTTCCGCCGATCATTTAATGCCTGTGCTCGGCTGGCTGAGCTCCAAAAGGAGTTGAACCTGCCCAAGAACCGCCTTATATGTGACATGCCCACCAGATGGAACTCAACATTGGCCATGCTGCAGCGGCTGCACACGCAGCAGAGGGCCATCAATGAGTACCTGTGCGACTACGGCACCAGGACAGGGTCAGGGGAGCTTGGTTTTTTCTCACCACGCCAGTGGGGCATGATCAGGGATGCATGCACTGTCCTGTCACCGTTTGAGGAGGCCACAAGGATGGTGAGCAGTGACAGTGCATGCATCAGTGACACTGTACCTCTTGTCCACCTCTTGGAGCATACGCTGCGTGGAATAATGGACAGGGCACTTGAGGCAGAACAGAGGCAGGAAGAGGAGGACTTCCTTGCCTCTCAAGGCCCCCTTTATCCAGACAGTGTTCCTGCTGTGCCACCCATCACACAGGAAGAGGGTGAGGAGGAGGAAGAGGAGGAAGAGGAGGAGGATGATTGTGTCAGCATGGAGGTGGAGGCTGGCACTCAGCATCAGCATCAGCATCAGCAGCAGCAGTCTTATAGGGATGATTTACAGTCCCAAGAAACACGTGGACTTGTACGTGGCTGGGAGGAGGTAGCTGCGGATCATGTTGTCCTTAGTGACCCAGAGGACTCCGGACCGAATGCCTCAGCTAACCTACGCTGCATGGCCTCCCTGATCCTGCAAAGCCTGCGGAAGGATCCTCGTATTCTTCGGATCAAGGAGAGGGACCATTACTGGCTGGCCACTCTCCTTGATCCACGGTACAAGGGTAAGGTTGCCCACCTTATCTTGCCATCGCAGAGGGAGCAGAGGATGAGACATCTCCGGGAGGCCTTGCAGAAAGCTCTGTGCAACGCGTTCCCAGAGACTGGGAGGTTACAAACTCCTGGTCCTGGACAACGTGTTGCTGAGGCATCGGTCAGAAGGAGCGGTGGAGAAGGTGGCCGTCTGACTGATGCTTTCAGACAATTTTTTAGTCCGCAGCCCCAAGGTATGATTGGTTCCAGCACCCATCGCCAGCGTCTAATTTACATGGTGCAGGAATACCTAGGGGCAAGGTCAGACTTGGACACCTTTCCCACCGAAAATCCTCTGGCTTACTGGGTCTTGAGGATGGATCACTGGCCAGAGCTTGCACAGTATGCAATTGAGCTACTGGCCTGTCCTGCATCCAGCGTTCTTTCGGAACGCACCTTCAGTGCTGCTGGTGGCTTTGTTACCGATCACAGGGTGCGCCTGTCCACCGAATCAGTTGATCGACTGACCTTCATCAAGATGAATCAGTCTTGGATCACCCACAGCTACCAAGCACCTGAAGCTGATGTAACCGAATAATTTTTTTGGAAATACCACATCCCTTCAAGACTGCCTATGCTGATGCTGAGTGACTGTCCTGTTATGTTGATTGTCTATCCTCTTCCTCCTCCGCTGATATGTTGGAAGAACATTTTTGGTTCTGGGTGATGCCAGCAGCCCAATTTTTCTGCCCCTGTTTAACAGGGGCGTTTAATTACAATTTTTGATGCAATGCTTTGCAGCAGGGCTAATTCCTGCAATAAAACTAGAGTATATGGCAGAGGTTGCAGTGTGGTGGCACCAGCACCAGTGCCTAAGGCCCAATTTTTCTGCCCCTGTTTAACAGGGGCGTTTAAGTACAATTTTTGATGCAATGCTTTGCAGCAGGGCTAATTCCTGCAATAAAACTAGAGTATATGGCAGAGGTTGCAGTGTGGTGGCACCAGCACCAGTGCCTAAGGCCCAATTTTTCTGCCCCTGTTTAACAGGGGCGTTTAAGTACAATTTTTGATGCAATGCTTTGCAACAGGGCTAATTCCTGCAATAAAACTAGAGTATATGGCAGAGGTTGCAGTGTGGTGGCACCAGCACCAGTGCCTAAGGCCCAATTTTTCTGCCCCTGTTTAACAGGGGCGTTTAATTACAATTTTTGATGCAATGCTTTGCAGCAGGGCTAATTCCTGCAATAAAACTAGAGTATATGGCAGAGGTTGCAGTGTGGTGGCACCAGCACCAGTGCCTAAGGCCCAATTTTTCTGCCCCTGTTTAACAGGGGCGTTTAAGTACAATTTTTGATGCAATGCTTTGCAGCAGGGCTAATTCCTGCAATAAAACTAGAGTATATGGCAGAGGTTGCAGTGTGGTGGCACCAGCACCAGTGCCTAAGGCCCAATTTTTCTGCCCCTGTTTAACAGGGGCGTTTAAGTACAATTTTTGATGCAATGCTTTGCAGCAGGGCTAATTCCTGCAATAAAACTAGAGTATATGGCAGAGGTTGCAGTGTGGTGGCACCAGCACCAGTGCCTAAGGCCCAATTTTTCTGCCCCTGTTTAACAGGGGCGTTTAAGTACAATTTTTGATGCAATGCTTTGCAGCAGGGCTAATTCCTGCAATAAAACTAGAGTATATGGCAGAGGTTGCAGTGTGAAGGAACCAGCACCAGTGCCTAAGGCCCAATTTTTCTGCCCCTGTTTAACAGGGGCGTTTAAGTACAATTTTTGATGCAATGCTTTGCAGCAGGGCTAATTCCTGCAATAAAACTAGAGTATATGGCAGAGGTTGCAGTGTGAAGGAACCAGCACCAGTGCCTAAGGCCCAATTTTTCTGCCCCTGTTTAACAGGGGCGTTTAAGTACAATTTTTGATGCAATGCTTTGCAGCAGGGCTAATTCCTGCAATAAAACTAGAGTATATGGCAGAGGTTGCAGTGTGATGGCACCAGCACCAGTGCCTAAGGCCCAATTTTTCTGCCCCTGTTTAACAGGGGCGTTTAAGTACAATATTTGATGCAATGCTTTGCAGCAGGGCTAATTCCTGCAATAAAACTAGAGTATATGGCAGAGGTTGCAGTGTGATGGCACCAGTGCCTAAGGCACAATTTTTCAGCCCCTGTTTACCAGGGACATGTAATTACAATTCTTGATATAATATTTCACAGGAGGGCCCCTTCCTGTGCCCACCCAGAGTAACGGTGAGGACTTATAGTGTTGTGGCACCAGCACCACAACCACCAAAGGTCAATTTTTCTACCACTGTTCAACAATGGCATGTAATTACAATTCTTGATGTAATCGTTCACAGCAGGGCGCTCCAGCGCCCACCAAGAGTCACTTTGAGGGCTTACAATGTTGTGGCAAAACCAACACCTTGTTCCGCCATTTCTGCAGAGCATATAGGGCAGGCCCCTACTTTCAAACATCCAACATACAAACATCTCCTACTTGCAAACGCAAGGAGACAGCAGCAAGTGAGATGAAAAAAGATGGACGACAAAACAAATTATACAGGGGTGATAACCCTTCCCTATGTTTTACAAAAAGCTTAAAAATAGTTTTTTTGACTGGAGCTACACTTTAAAAATGTACCAGTTGAAAATTACAAACAGATTCAACTTACCACAACAAACCTACACAGTCCCTGTCTTGTTTGCACCGCCTGTATACTGCTGTTCTGAGTATGTAGGGCCTGGGGGCCACACGCATTTCCTTTTTTTAATATGGGTACAGGGTTCCCCTTAATATGCGTACAAGACCCAAATAGGCTGGTAATGGGCAGGGAGGGCTACCCATGCCATTTTTCTGAATGATTTTCAACCTTTTTGCAGGAACCAGATATAACATTAAAACCGCAAGCAGTTTTAAATGGTGTTATTTCCGTTTAATGTCATTTTGTGCAGGGACTGTTCTAAACACGGGAAACACGTGGCACTTCACAGGCATACTACAGACACCCCCCAGGCACCATATTTAAAGGAATATTTCACTTTTTTTTTTCACTTTAATCGTCATTAACCACTACAATACCGGGCACTTTCATCCCCTTCCTTCCCAGCCCAATTTTCAGCTTTCATCTCTCTCGCGCTTTCAGTGACAATTGCGCGGTCATGCTACACTGTACCCAAATGAAATTGTTATCATTTTGTTCGCACAAATAGAGCTTTATTTTGGTGTTATTTATTCACGACTCCGTTTTTTATTTTTTGCGATATAAGCGCAAAAAAAGCGGAAATTTGGAAAAAAAACAATATTTTCTTTTTTCTATTTGAAAAGAAATCCAATAAAATCAAATTTTGTCATAAATTTAAGCCAAAATGTATTCTGCTACATGTTTTTGGTAAAAAAAATTCCCTTAACTGTATAATAATTGGTTTGTGTGATCACGGACATATGTACACAAATGATCATGTACATATGTGTGCAGGTGATCACGTACATATGTGTGCAGATAATCATTGGGACATGTGATTTAGTGGGACATATGTGGGGGACATGTTTTTATTATTAGGGACATGTGTTTTTATTATTTGGGGACATGTATGTTTTGGGGACATGTGTGGTTTGGGGACATGTGTGGGGACTGTGTTTGTACTGTGTGGTGTGTTGTGTGTTGACACTAGACTGATGATCAGTGAGTAAAAAGCTGTAAAAAGCAGCCCATACTCACTGATCATCAGCCGGCTGCAGCGATCTGCTCTCCTCTCCTCAGCGATGACTTCCGTGTGAGGAGAGGAGAGCCGATTGCCTAGCAACCGGCTGTTTGTTTACATCACATGACGGCCGTGATTGGACACGACCGTCATATGATCAGGAGGGCCAATCACAGAGCCCTCCTGCCGATCTCAGATGTGCCGTGTTCGGGTGACACGAGCACATCGGGATCGCGCCGCTGCGCGGGCACGCGAGCGCGCGATCCCGCTACTTCTGAATGACGTTCAGGAACGTCCTATCAGGAGTAGACGGCTCCCACCCGGCCGTATATATGCATTGGCCGGGTGGGAAGTGGTTAAAATCAGTGCTCCCGCCAAAACGGCCGTTTTTAAAACTTTTTTTTGCATTGACCCATGTCCCCTGAGGCAGGAGTCAGGTCCCCAAACCCTTTTTAGGACAATATCTTGCATATTAGCCGTTAAAATTAGCACTTTCCATTTCGAACGTTCGAGTCCTATAGACTTCAATGGGGTTCTAACGTTCGTAACGAACGTGGGGTCCGTTCGAAAGTTCTGGTGCGAACCGAACCGGGGGGTGTTCGGCTCATCCCTAGTTGTCATCTTAGGGAGCCTCATGAATTAGGCACATCCCTTAGTCAAGTGATTTTCAGCTTCCAGGAGCATCGGCCAGGTGTGGTATATACATAAATTGTTCCAGGCTGGACCCATGTACCTATGTGTAGAATATCCATATTTGGAATTCCTCTTTAGCCTAGGCATAGGAAACCATATCCACACAATTTTGATATCTGAACAGTTTTTTATCCACAGTCTTTTCTCTGTCCAAGAATCTGCTCATGTCAGGATTACCAAAAGCAAGTTATGGTAAATTGGAAATGGAGAGTAGGTGTGCTATACACATGCTGACTATGGCAGCTTGTAAACAGATTACATCACCTAAAGCAGAGCTCCACCCAAAAAGGGAACGTTTGTCTGCCTCCCCCCTTCCCTCCGCTGCCACATTTGCCATTTTTTGGGGGGAAAGGGGGAGTGGGTACCTGATTGTGACAGGTACCCACTCCCACTTTCGATTTAGTTTGCCGCAGGAAGCTGGAAGTTTGCCCCCCCCTTCTTTACCTCCGCAGCCGGCCCATTCACAATGCGCAGTAGGAAATCGTCTGTGAAGTCGCAAAGCTTCACTGCCAGTTTCCCTTAGCCAAGATGATGGCGCCAGAACCCGAGAGCCAGTTCAAGAACTGGCTGGGGTGAGCACGCCGCTGGATGAATGGACAGGCAAGTGTTCTAATAGTAAAAGTCAGCAACTACAGTATTTGGGAGGGGGTGGCCAGAACTACTCTTTAAAGCGGGGCTCCACTGTCTCCAATGTTTGTTTTTTTGGCAAAATTACAACGATTAGAATATTTAAACTCACTTGTTCCGTTTTTAAAGATTTCTGCTGTCCGTTTTCTCCCAATAAAAAAACGTATAAAATGTTATACTGCTGGTTGTCATCTTGCCTGTGGGCATGTGAAGCCCACAGGCATCCTCTTCCAGGATACAGTGCTGCTGATCGACCAGCATGCATCACCCGTTCTATCCCTGATCTTGTGCATGCACAGTAACCAGAAATCGGAGCGCCGTCAACAGCTCAGGTTGCCATCACAACAGGCGTCGTCGTCGGAAGTCCCGCCCCGTTGTGATGGCAACAGAGATAAGATTCTAGCCCTTGGCGCTGCCCACTGTCTCCTGGGAAAGGGTGTCACACATCTCCCAGGAGCAGTAGCGAGCGGAGGCACCGAGGGAAGTGACGTGTTTAGCCCAGGCACTGGAAGAGGCAGATTTCGAGGGACCGCATAGCAACAGGGATAACAAGGTAAGTAAAAAAATATATATATCCAATTTATTTTTTGCTATTGATTTAGTGCACAATAAAGAATTTATGTTTTTTTGGGGGAAACACCACTTTAAAGCGGGAGTCCGCCGTTTTTTTTTTTTTAAAAGCCAGCAGCTACAAATATTGCAGCTGCTGACTTTTAAAATAATGACACTTACCCGCCCAGCGCGCCCGCGATGTCGGCACACGAAGCCGATCTCTCGATCGTCTCTCGGGTGCTGTCGCCGCCATCTTGGGTATGGGAATCAGGAAGTGGAGCCTTGCGGCTTCATTTCCCGGTTCCCTACTGCGCATGCGCGAGTCGCGCTGCGCAATAAGGATGGTCCCCGCTGTCTCTGGGATCCGTGTGTTTCCCAGCAGACAGCGGGGGACCTTCGGAAAGGGGAGTAGATTCTGCGGAAAGGGGCGTACCTTCTGCAGATATCTATGCCGGAAGTGGGTGCAGATACCTGTACTGTACAGATACCTGCACCCCCCTCCCCCCTGAAAGGTGCCAATTGTGGCGCCGGAGGGGGGGGGGGTTTCCAATGAGCGGAAGCTCCACTTTAGAGTGGAGCTCCGCTTTAAGTGGTTCCTGAGTAAACATTTCTAATGGTTTCTTCTATCTCCTAAAGACTCCAGTAGTGAGTTCTCAAAATTTATACAACAATCATGGCCATTACAAGGTATTCCACTCTCCCTCCTGGATTTCTATTTTATATTATGGAGAAACAGGAAGAGTGGAATTGCCCCAAGGTGGGCAAGAACACACAAAACTTCCAGATAGACAGGAACTTAACCCTAAATCATGTAGAAAAAATCTTACCGTTGAAGCACCCAAGTGGTATGACCCAAGTGTACCAGATTCTGTTTATAACTGAAATATAACTTTTGCGATGGGTTGTCCCTTTACAAACGCAAGACTTATCACTTATAGTCTTATGCCACGTACACACGATCGGAATTTTGGTTGGAAAAAGCTCTGATGGTTTTCCCGATGGAATTCCGACGGGATTTCGCTCAAGCTGTCTTGCATACACACGGTCACACCAAATTCCGACCGTCGAGAACACGGTGACGTACAACACGTACGACAGGAGTAGAAAAAGGAAGTTCAATAGCCAGTAGCCAGTAGCCAATAGCTTCCGTCTCGTAGTTGAATCTGAGCATGCGTAAGTTTTTGCGTGTCGAAATTGCATACACACGATCGAGTTTTCGCATAGGAATTTTTTTCCGACCGAAAAATTGAGAACATGCTATCAAGACACACAGACTCTGGATATGTATTTGCCATATTAGAAATAGACTGAATCACACTGTTGGGACACAAACTGTTAGATGCTAATGTCATCAACTCCAGCCACCTGTCTGTTGTGTAAATGAGTCTAGTCTGGCTTGTAAGAATATTCCACACATTGTTGTTTGTGCTAATTAACTCTGTGTTTATGTTTATGGTAATGTATATTGAATAGTCAATCAATGAGCTAGGAGACAAAGTCTTAGCCTGAAATGTCCTATCTCTCAAACAACTAGTCTGGGCCAATAATTAGATAATTAGCTCATGCTAAATAGGTTAGGTTTTAGTCTTCTACTGTATTATAAATACTTGTCATTTTGGTTCTAATAAAGTAGTCCATGTTGAGCAGCTAAGCAAGTGTCGTCTTGTTTTGTGCTTGTGAGAGGTTGGAATATCTGATAGCTATATTCAGACTTAGGAAGCGGTATACTGACAGAAGCACTCAATCGGAGTGTGGGATCGGATCCGTCACATAGACCTTGCTGATAAGAGATGTTAATGAAAGAATAGCTTTTAGCACATGCAACACATTTTTAAATGTTTTTGAAAATGTACTTTTATTTTCATCATACTTACCTTAATGTATTTTAATATTTTAAAATATTAAAATTATTATAATAATGTATTTTATATTTGGTGCATACATCAAATGTTGTGGATTTGGACTCAAAATAACTGAATGAATCGATTCATCAAGCTTTAATTCTGAACCATTATGGCTGCCACATCTGTATTTCTCATAGTCACCTGTTACTTCTAACATGGTTCATTTAGGGATGGATAAAGCTGCTGAAGCAACATGGTCACCATCTCTACATTCTTTCCCACATTTCTTTTTTGCAGAAACATGGAAACCAACTGTATTTCTGAGCGATTGCTGAACACGCTACTTACCCTGAGTCTTGAAAGATCTTGAAAAGAGTCTTGAAAGACCCTTCAAATGAAAGATCGATAATCTGGCTTTGATGTCAAGGTAAAATTGGCACAGAATATTTGTTTCATACATTACATTTTTGTAAATTTTGGTTCAAGGGGGCTGGATAAATTGATTCATTAAGTTTTAATTCAAATCCATTATGGCTGTCCTTTCTGTATTTCTCATAATCACCTATTACACTTATCATTACTGTATAGTTGCATAAAGCTGCTGAACCAACATGGGCGCCATCTCTACGTTCTTTCCTACAATTTATTTACTTAAAAACATGGAGACCAACTGTATTTCTGGACTATTGCTGAACACTCTACTCCCTCCCTGCAGTGGATCCGGCATTTTGAGCGGTTCAAACCTGCTACGTCTGGGCTTCTCTGGGCCACTCGGACAGACTCCTGTTTATGTGTGCTTGACAATAACTGGATTTTACTTTCTATCATTGAGTGGCCACAAAACCACGTTTGTCCCTGAGGAAGCCATACGGCGAAACATGTTGGATTAAGATGTGGGGACAGCTATAGGAGCCACAATAACACATCATGAATGACCGTAAAGCTGCTCATGTATTGTATAATATTGTTTTTATGTACCCTTGTAACTTTAATAAATTGCGACTTTATTCAATTTGGTATGTCCTTGTACTAATTGCACCTATAAAGTCCCACCCCCCCCCCACTCTGTATTTTCTATACTCTACTTAGCCTTAGTCTTCCTTCAAAAGAAAGGTGGGTAAGCTGGCTTTTATACCAATGTCAGATTGGCATAGGATATTTTGTGCAGACATCAAAGCTTGTTAATTTTGGGTCAGTGCAGCTGGATGAATTAACCACTTCCGGACCGCCCGCCATCGTTATACATTGGTACTTTGAAGAGGAATATCGTTGTTATGGCAGTCAAAACGTCACTTCAGCCCATAGCTCTTAAAGGGGCTTTTTTTTTAATCTTTACAATTTTTTTTTTTTATTGCATTTTAGTGTAAATATGAGATCTGAGGTCTTTTTGACCCCACATCTCATATTTAAGAGGTCCTGTCATGCTTTTTTTCTATTACAAGGGATGTTTACATTCCTTGTAATAGGAATAAAAGTGACACCATTTTTTTTCAAAGAACGGTATAAAAAAAAAAAAAAAGATAAAATGAATAATTAAAAAAAAAAATTAAATCAAAAAAGTGTATTTTTTCCCCCAAAAAAAATGCGCTTGTAAGGCCGCCGCGCAAATACAGTGTGACAGGAAGTATTGCAACAAGTGCCATTTTATTCTGTAGGGTGTTAGAAAAAAATATATATATAATGTTTGGGGGTTCTAAGTAACTTTCTAGCAAAAAAACTGTTTTTAACTTATAAACAACAAATCTCAGAAAGAGGCTCGGTCATTAAAGTGGAAGTAAACCCTTCTATTGTTTTCAGTCAAGGAAGCTGCCATCTTGGCCTCTAATGATTCTTCAACTGACATAATGCCGCACATGTGATCAGTTATGAAACCAAACATTGGATGGTTTGAAAGTTTGGTTGAGAGCACAACCAATGTGAAAGTTAGCATTTTTTCGGCATGCCGGGAATGTAAGTGTTTTTTGAAACTGGGTTTACTCACGCTTTAAGTGGTATGGCTGCCACATTCGTATTTTCCATAACCACCTGTTACACCCAACATGATGAGAAGATTAAGTCACTATATCAACCGGGGTCACTACCTCTACCTTCCTTTTCTCAAAAACATGGAAACCAAATATTATTCAGAGTTATTGATGGGCGGGCTACTTATTCTTTGTCTTCCTTCAAAAAGAAGGTGAATAATCTGGCTTTGATACCAAGGTTAAAGTGGAAGTAAACTCCCCTATCGTTTTCAGCCAAGGAAGCTGCCATCTTTGCCTCTGTTTAATCTTCAACTGCTATGGTGCTGCACATGTGATCAGTTATGACACCAGCCATTGGATGGTTTGATAGTTTGTCTGAGAGCACAGCCAATGTGCAGTTAGCATTCCCGGCATGCCTTTTTTTTTTAAACTGTTTAAATCCATGGGTTTACTTCCACTTTAAATTGGCACAGAACATTTGGTGCGTGCATTAACCTTGAATTTTGGTACAAAGAGCTGAAAAAATGTATTTATCAAGCTATACTTCTGAACTATTGCCACATTTGTATTTCCTATAGTCACCCGTTACTCCAAACATGGTTACTGTAGGGTTGAATAAAGTTGCTGAGCCAACATGATTGCCATCCCTATGTCTCTACATGGAGACCAACTTTGATTCAGAGCAATTGCTGGGCACTCTACTTACCCTGGGTCTTCCTTCAAAAGGCAGGTGGATAATCTGGGATTGATACCAATGCCGATTTGGCACCAAATATTTGGTGTGTACATCAAATTTTGTGAATGTTGGCTCCAAGGAGCAGGTTGGAGTGATATGGCTGTCACATACATGTATTTTCAATAATCACCTATTACTCCTAACATGGTTAAGGTATGGTGGGGTAAAGCTCCTGAACCAATATGGTCACAGCCTCTTCACTCTTTCCCAAAACTCTTTTATCAAGCCTTACTTCTGATCTATTATGGCTGCCACATTTGTATTTCCTACAGTCACCCTTTACTCCTAATGATTCAGAGTTATTGATGGGCAGGCTACTTATTCTTGGTCTTCCTTCAAAAAGAAGGTGAAAAATCTGGCTTTGATACCAAGGTTAAATTGTCACAAAACATTTGGTGCGTGCATCAACCTTTGTGAATTTTGGTACAAAGAGCTGAAAAAATTAATTTATCAAGCCTTACTTCTGAACGATTATGGCTGCCACATTTGTATTTCCTATAGTCACCCGTTACTCCAAACATGGTTACTGTAGGGTTCAATAAAGTTGCTGAACCAACATGGTTGCCATCTCTATGTCTCTACATGGAGACCAACTTTGATGCAGAGCTATTGCTGGGCACTCTACTTACCCTGGGTCTTCCTTCAAAGGGCAGGTGGATAATCTGGGGTTGATACCAATGCCAATTTGGCATCAAATATTTGGTGTGTACATCAAATTTTGTGAATGTTGGCTCCAAGGAGCAGGTTGGGGTGATATGGCTGCCACATACATGTATTTTCAATAATCACCTATTACTCCTAACATGGTTACTGGATGGTGGGGTAAAGCTCCTGAACCAACATGGTCACAGCCTCTTCATTCTTTCCCAAAACTCTTTTATCAAGCCTTACGTCTGAACTATTATGGCTGCCACATTTGTATTTCCTACAGTCACCTGTTACTCCAAACATGGTTACTGTAAGGTTCACAAAAGTTGCTGAACCAACATGGTTGCTTGCCATCTCTATGTCTCTACATGGAGGCCAACTTTGATGCAGAGCTATTGCTGGGCACTCTACTTACCCTGGGTCTTCCTTCAAAGGGCAGGTGGATAATCTGGGGTTAATACCGATGCCGATTTGGCACCAAATATTTGGTGTGTACATCACATTTTGTGAATGTTGGCTCCAAGGAGCAGGTTGGGGTGATATGGCTGCCACATACATGTATTTTCAATAATCACCTATTACTCCTAACATGGTCACTGGATGGTGGGGTAAAGCTCCTGAACCAACATGGTCACAGCCTCTTCATTCTTTCCCAAAACTCTTTTTCTCAGAAACACAGAAACCGGCTGTGACTCTGGGCTATTGCTGGGCACTCTACTTACCCTGGGTCTGAACTGTAATGTACGATTTAGATGTTTCTCAAAAAAAAAATTGGCTTTATACCACTTCTTGGCTCCTTCTGTATTCCGGAAACCAATGCACACACGCAAAAGCAGTCAACAGGGAAATATCCTGATAAAGGTTAATTTAAATATTGGAAACCGATCGTTTAATTTGCCTATGTGCTTTTCCTGGATCCGCCTCTCTGACTGAAGCATCCATCACTCTGTGTATATATATATATGGCGACAGCTCCACTTGCATGAAGCAAGAAACTTCCCACTCAAGCCCCGGACTCTCAGACCTACCTGACCAGACCCTCCGAGTCTCCAAAGGCTTCTGCAGGGGTGGAGGTATTGTACCATTAATGATATAGATTAGAACACTTTGATAAGTATGAATAGGTTACAAATGTGGTGGCTGCGTTTGTTTTCCTTTTTCCAGGCTAAGAGTGGATATTATTACATTTTGACAAATTTAACTGCCAACATCCCTATTATACAATCTATATATGATACACATGAATGGGGCATCTATAGCCATACACATCATATTATAAAAGCCATATGTTTTTAAAGGGTAACTAATATTATAGCATATCCAATTGCTAGACAAGCCATACTGTAACATTATTATTAAAAACGATCTTTCCTCATCAGTCTGCAGTGCTGTAATTTTCTGTAAAATTCAAAGCAATGTATCAACCTGGAGGTACAGAAGGCATCAAGAGATGTCATTTCCTGCTGGTGTGATTGGCTCACTGATTTTCCCATAAAACTGCGCCAACACACGTAAGTCTTTTTAGGCAACCCCTCCAATAGAAATTCCAATTTTAGTGAGATACAGCCCAAGGGTTTAAATACTTCTAAAGGAATGCAGACCCCACTGCTATAGAAAGCTTTAGAGAGCGCACCTAGGCGATTATAATGAACTACCCTGTTTCCCCCCAAAATAAGACCTAGCGTGATTGTCGGTGATGGCTGCAATATAAGCCCTACCCCCCAAAATCAGCCCTATTTAAAGTCCACGTAGGTCTTATTTTACGGATAGGGCTTATTTGGGGGGCAGGGCTTATATTGCAGCCATCACCGTCAATCACGCTAGGTCTTATTTTCGGGGGAAACAGGGTAGACAACTCCCATTCAGAATCAGTCTGCGCAGGACATTGTAAAACAAAAAGCTATTTCTTGAGAGCAACAAAAGGTAGGAATCCACTGCAAAGTTTGTTAACCGCTTGACCTCTGGAAGATTTACTCCCCTTCCAGGCCATTTTTTTTTTGCGATACGGCACTTTGTTACTTTAACTGACAGGCGTGCGGTCGTGCGGTCGTGTGACGCTGTACGCAAATAAAATTTTGAAAAAAAAAATTTTTTTTTTACTTTCTGCTATAAAACATATCCAATAAAATAATGTAAACAATCAAATTTCTTCATCGATTTAAGCCAATATGTATTCTGCTACATATTTTTGGTAAACAAATCCCAATAAGCGTATGTTGATTAGTTTGCGCAAAAGTTATATTGTCTACAGACTATTAAATACTTTTATTCATTTATTTTTTACTAGCAATGGCGGCAATCAAAGACTTTATAGTGGGACTGCAATATTACTGTGGACAATCAGATACTGACACTTTTGACACTTTTTGGGAACCAGTGACACCAATACAATGATCAGTGCTAAAAAAAAAAAATGCACTAACGAGACCGGCTGGGAAGGGGGTTAAACATCAGGGGCGATCAAAGGGTTCGATGTGTGCCTAGCCAGTGTTTTCTTACTGTGGGGGGAGGTGCTTGTACTAGGGGAAGACGTGGATCTATGTCCCTGCTTTGTTGGAACACGGGATACATGTCTTCCCTCCTGACAGAACAGCAATCTGGCTTGTTTACATAGGCGGATCCTCGTTCTGCCTGTGTACCAAGTGGTCGGCGGGTGTCGGCAGACATCTAGTCCCTGATACCAGCCCATCGGCTTCCACTGTGATTAATCACAGCAGGAGCGAGCCGCCAGCGGGCGCACACTCGTGCCCGCTACCCGGAAATGCGGGATCACGGATATATATGTAATCCTGCACACAGCGGCCGCCCCCGGAAGCAGTAGAAATGCTATAGGGCGGTTGGAAAGTGGTTAAAATCCCTGCAATGTACATTGATACCCCAGAGGGGATTGTTTTTTTTTCCCAACAAATTGGAGTTGCTCTAAAGCCTGGTTTCATACATAGACATTGCATTGCAGTGCCAATCACATGCGACGCAGAGGGCAGCGTGAACTGCCTGTGGTAGAGATGTGATGCGGGAACAGGCGCTGGAATCGCACTGGTTCCCGCATCGCAATAGTGTGATCCTAGACTTAATGACAGCACAATTTTATTAAGAGACATATGGACAACCATCCACATTAATTAAGATCAAATATTTGTGTACATTAGCATGCAAACTACAAGTACCTTCACATAAATTAACATTTAGATTGTATTCCAACAATTAAAAGACTAGTGCAAGACGACGTTGACACGCTTCACAGACAACGTCTGCTTCTTCAGGGCCAAGCGAATCAATAATTCCCATATGGCAGTAGCCATTTGTTATTACATGTGTCTATGATGGATAACATGAGGATAAATGTTATGCAATAGACAAATTATAGAATAATCATATAGATAATAGTATGCAAACACCAAGTGCGTTATTATGCTGACAATATATACAGGCATACCCCACTTTTAAGTACACAATGGGGTTTATTTCCTAAAGCTGGAAAGTGCAAAACCAGGCTCCCTTCTCCATAGAAACCAACCAGCTTCCATGTTTTATTACCAAAGCTTGATTGAACAAGCTGGGGTTAGAAGCTGGTTGGTTTCTATGCAGAAGTGAGCCTGATTTTGCACTTTCCAGCTTTAGTAAATAAACCCCATTGTGTACTTAAAAGTGGGGTATGCCTGTACTGCATAACATAAAGATATTTTGAGTAACCCAAGGGTAGAAAAATTTACTTGGCTGTTATGTTTTCACAAGGCACCAGCACTTTTAACAAGAGAATTTGAACCCTGACGAAGCCACACAGAGTGGCGAAACACGTAGTGTCGTTGTAAAAGGGCTTCTTTTTTTATGAAAGAAGATTTTTCAATATTGCTTTGGAATACAAGGAAAGCAGCAATTTAAAGAGGAAGTAAACCCTGGTGGGTGTTACTTCCTCTTTGTTTCCCTGCAATGGTAAAGCATAATGGGCTACTATGCATTGCATAGTAGCCCATTATGTGTCACTTACCTGACACAGGAGCCAGCGATGTCACCGCTGTCCCCTGTAGCATGAAGCGTCTATCTTCCTTGTGCTGTGAGTGGCCGGAGTAGCGATTGCCTTCGCTTGCAGCGCGCTCAGTGTGCCTGCGCCATTGTCTACGGCGTGTATGCGCCGTAGACAGTGGTGCCCTATCTTTGAAAAATATCTCCTTAACCGTGTATATTTCTTGGACCTACAGGTAAGACTCAATCTAGGCTTACCTGTAGGTCAAAGTGGTTTGTAAGGGTTTACTGGCAGTGAATAGGTATAGAAAAAAAAACAACGCATGACAATTATTAGGAAGAACTTAAGATGGAGAATGAAAAGAGGAAGAGGCTATCTCTCCAAACTATGGTCTACAGGCCATATGTGGCCCACTACAAGGTCTTAATCGACCCACAGCTGATGTACACAGTAAAGGGGCACTCGGATATAGGGCAGATTCTGATGTAATAGGGGACTCTGATGAGAACACTGATGTATAAGGGGACTCTGATGGGGACCCTAAAGTAATGTGGAACTCTGGTGGTGTCCTGGAAATTTTAAGCTTCTCCTATAAGCAAATTATTTTTTTGTGCTTAAAAGCACAAATACAGCTCTCTTGTATAATGCCAGGAAAAGCGCGCTTGTATATCTCCAAGTAACACAGACACAGATGCTGGTATCACGTTGAGCTTAGCAGACTCCTCCCTAAGATGAGCAGCTCCTTTTATTTATACTGTAAACATGAACAACAAAGGAAGGTGGTGGCTTCAGAATCAGCCAATCAGACACTTGTATCATTTCAAAAGAACCAATCACACACATGTATATATTCAAATAGAATTCCAGTAGTGACGTGAGCAGATGGTCGTGTGCAGAGCCATGCGGCAAGTATCTTGTGAGACACAAAGTGCCTCACAATCTGAACACTACTTACACGGCTCTGAACACGACCGTGTGCGCATTCCTGCTGCTACCAATGACACGAGCCGTACTCTATCATGGCTCAGTGGGTCATAATTTTGTATGGTTATGCTATGGTTCCCATGTATGCAGATCTGCTTACTGGGAGCGTTATAATGCAGTCGCCATGAGGTGGCCAGTCTCTTGGTGAGGCATAAACTAACATCTCTAAGGCCCCATTCACACCTGAGCATAGCATTTTCAGGCAGAATATCGCATGATTTTCCCGTGATTTTGCAGCGTTTTTACCGCGTTTTTGCTGCGTTTTTTACCGTGTTATGCCACTATTTTCTGCAAGGCAAAAGGTCACCAATGTAAAAAGAAGAAAAACACCCAAATCTGCCCCGATTTGAGCGACAAAACAGGGTCCAGAACTTGTTTGTGCTTCAGGCGTTCGGCTTCAGGCATTTTGGAGTGGAGATGTGAACCATCTCCATTGAGAATAATGGATTTTTTCCCCTCCAGCGTGTTGTAGCTTCAGGCTTCAAGCTACAAAACGCTCAGGTGTCAATGGGGCCTTAAACAACAAACAGATATGCTGTGTCCACTGGAAGGTTCCCGCAGTCAATGGCATTCCACCAACGTCTGTATGTGTGAATACGCTCGCATGAGCGTATTACAGCAAAACTGACTCTGGGGGACTTCTGACAACATACATTAATAAAAATCTCCACAACAGTGGCGCCTCTGATGTAAGGTGGGATTCTTGGTGGAATCTAATTAAAGGGAGGAGTGCGGGTGGGACGCCTGATGTAAGGGAGGACTTTGATTGATACCTTGAGGTAAGAGGCAGGGGCGGACTGACCATTGGGCCACTCGGGCACTGCCCGAGGGCCCCATCAGGGTTGCCAGCCTCAGTAAACCAGGGACGGTATGTAAAAATTTGTTTTTGTTTTTTTTACATCTGTCTCTAAAATGTCCCGTACCGACATCCTTTTGGTCTAAAAATCCCAAGATTATAGCTGCCCCACCTCTCCAGTACCTTCTCAGCCAATAGAAACATGTCTTTGTATACTGTGTGATTGTATAGTGTGTGTGTGTGTGTGTGTGTGTGTGTGTGTGTGTGTGTGTGTGTCTACTGTGTGGCCCCATAATCTCTGATTGCCTGGGGACCCCATGAGTTGTCAGTCCGCCCCTGGTAAGAGGTAATCTGATGGGGGTCTTGTTGTAAGGGCAGATTCTGATGGGGACTCTGGTGTAAGGTGGAACTGTAATGAGGTCCCTGATGTCAGGGGGAATCTAATGTAATGGGGGGTGCTGATGGGGACCCCCATGTTAGGGGATACTCTGATGGGAACCCCGATGTAAGGGGGGATTTGGATGGAGACCTTGATGTAAACAGGTACTCTAATGTGGACCCTGAAGTGAGAGGGGACTTCTACGTAATGGGGTGGGGGTGCTGATGGGGACCCTCATGTTAGGGGGTACTCTGATAGGAACCCCGATGTAAGGGGGATTCTGATGGACACCTTGATGTAAACAGGTACTCTAATGGGGACCCTGAAGTGAGAGGGGACTCCTATGTAAGGGGAGATTCTGATGGGGACCCTAATGTACGAGAGGACTCTGACAGGGTCCTTGATGTAAGTGGGCACTCTGGTGGGATCCCTGAAGTAAGGGGTTATTTTGATGGAGACCCTAATGTAAGGGGGGGAGATGTAACAGTGCAGGGAATGTCATTTGCTCAGTAGCCCATCAGTTTGTTTTTTTTCAGCATCAACTGATCTTTTTAGACCCCTTTCACACCGAGAGCGTTTTGCAGGCGCTATAGCGTTAGAAATAGCGCCTGCAATCCGCCCTCAAACTGCTGCTCCTTTGTCTTCAGTGTGAAAGCCCCGAGGGCTTTCAGACCGAAGCGGGGCGCTGGCAGGATGTCAGGGAAAAGTCCTGCCAGCAGCTTCTTTGGAGCGGTGAAGGAGCGGTGTGTTTACCGCTTCTCCACCGCTGCTCCCCATTGAAATCAATGGGGCAGTGCTGTATTACCGCCAGCAAATTGGCGCTGTTGCGGCGTATTGCGGGCGGTTTTAACCCTTTCTCGGGCGCTAGCAAGGGGTAAAAGTGTCCTGCTAGCGGCCGAAATGCACTGCAAATCCGACGGTAAAACGCCGCTAAAAATAGTGTTTTATCGCCGACGCTATAGGCTCTTCGGTGTGAAAGGGGTCTTAGAGTTTATGATTTAAGGGCTTGGTGTAAATTCTAAGCCCTTCCACCCCAGCCAGCAATTAAAAAAAAAAATATATAGTAATATTACTACACAATTGTTTGCATTCCCAATGCACCATTACTCTATAAGGCGCAAACCAGGATAAACACAGGCTTTGCAGACAATGGGGTTGATTTACTAAAGGCAAATAGACTGTGCACTTCATAAAGTGCAGTTGCCCTCTGCAAGGGCGGATGCTCCAGAGCTTAGTAAATGAGGTAAAGCTTCACTTTGCAAAGAATACCCAATCATGGGCAAGGAATTTTTTTTTTAAAAACGGAATTTTTGCTTGCACATGATTGGATGATGGAAGTCTGCGGAGCTTCTGCACATTTACTAAGCTCTGGAGTAACTGCACTTGCAAAGTGCACAGTTTGTTTGCCTTTAGTAAATCAACCCCAATATATAACTACTCACAAATGAAAAGAAGAAAGAGGGCTTCTGTATCAGTGTTATCTTTAAAGCGCACCTTCAGTCATTTTTTTCAGCTTTCCATTTTGAAATCTTCAACCCCTTGTTGTTGTTTTAACTTTGATTATTAAAACATTTTTTCTTGTCTGCCAGTAAATACCTTATACAGCCCACTTCATGTTTCTTGTCTGGTCATTAGCCCAGGCTTATGACATCATTTGTGAGTACTTATATATTGGGGCTGATTTAGATCTCTCTAACTCTGGTAAGAGTTTAACAGGAAGGGTGCGGGTATGAGTCATAAGAGGGCCAATGAGAGCTGTGGGGCTGCAGAGCTGGAGGTGTGCCTCTGTGTGTCTGTGTGACTCCAGGATGTGAACAGGCAGCAGCTTCAGCTGCCCGCAGTTAAAGGGGTGTTCCGGCCAATCCTTTTTTCTTTTTTTTTTAAAGTCAGCAGCTACAAACACTGTAACTGTTGATTTTTAATAAGGACACTTACCTGTCCAACAATCCCGCAATCCATCCATCGTCCATCGGATCGGCTGCCGGCGCCTCCATCCTAACGAAGGGAAAACAAGCAGTGGAGACTTGCGGCTTCACTACCCGTTTCCTACTGCGCATTGCGCGAGTCACGCGGCGCTTTGTGAATGGCCCCGTTGTGTTCTGGGACACGTGTAAGGCAACGGGGGCCATGCGCCGAAGAGGAGGAAGCGCCGCGGAATAGGAAGAGACAGGTTAGGAAGACTGCCTAGCAACAGCGTTTCAGGCAGGGGTAGGGAACGTCGGCTCTCCTGCTGTTTTGAAACTACAAGTCCCATGAGACATTGCAAGACCCTAACAATCACAGGCATGACCCCTAGAGGCAGAGGCATGATGGGATTTGTAGTTTCAAAACAGCTGGAGAGCCGAGGTTCCCTACCCCTGGGAGGTAAGTGAAGTTTTTATTTTTTTATTTTTTATTTTATTAATGCAATTTTTTATTTTTTTTGGTGGCCCTCCACTTTAAAATGGACGTAGCCAGACTCAGTGGAGGGAGATTTCTGCTGCATATTTGGCAAGTACAGAATCACAGTATATATAAAATAATATGCAAAGTGATTGGAGGGAAGCTTCAGAATGGCATAGATGTTTTTATTACAAATGATGTGAACAGACCGCAGCTCCAATTTAAATGCACAGTGATCTAAAGTTATTTTATACATATATATATATATATATATATATATATATATATATATATACACACACATACCCATACATACTGTATATATATATATATATATATATATATATATATATATATATATATATGCACACACATACACATTATATATATATATATATATACACACATACACACACAGTCAGGTCCATAAATATTGGGACAGCAAACACAATTGTGATCTTTTTGGCTCTATACACCACCACAATGGATTTGAAATGAAACAAACACGATGTGCTTTAACTGCAGACTTTCAGCCTAATTTGAGGGTATTTACATCCAAATCAGGTGACCAGTGTAGGAATTACGACAGTTTGTATATGTGCCCCCCACTTTTTAAGGGACCAAAAGTAATGGGACAATTGGCTGCTCAGCTGTTCCATGGCCAGGTGCGTGTTATTCCCTCATTATCCCATTTACAAGGAGCAGCTAAAAAGGTCCAGAGTTAATTTCAAGTGTGCTATTTGCATTTGGAATCTGTGGCTGTCAACTCTCAATATGAGATCCAAAGAGCTGTCACTATCAGTGAAGCCATCATTAGGCTGCAAAAATGAAACAAACCCATCAGAGAGATAGCAAAAACATTAGGTGTGGCCAAATCAACTGTTTGGAACATCCTTAAAAAAGAAAGAACGCACCGGTGAGCTCAACAACACCGGAAGACCACAGAAAACAACTGTGGTGGATGACCGAAGAATTCTTTCCCTGGTGAAGAAAACACCCTTCACAACAGTTGGCCAGATCAAGAACACTCTTAAGGACTCTCTCCAGGAGGTAGGTGTATGTGTGTCAAAGTCAACAACCAAGAGAAGACTTCACCAGAGTGAATACAGAGGGTTCACTACAAGATGTAAACCATTGGTGAGCCTCAAAAACAGGAAGGCCAGATTAGAGTTTGCCAAAGAACATTTAAAAAAGCCTTCACAGTTCTGGAACAACATCCTATGGAGAGATGAGACTAAGATCAACTTGTACCAGAGTGATGGGAAGAGAAGAGTATGGAGAAGGAAAGGAACTGCTCATGATCCAAAGCATACTACCTCATCAGTGAAGCATGGTGGTGGTAGTGTCATGGCGTGGGCATGTATGGCTGCCAATGGAACTGGTTTTCTTGTATTTATTGATGATGTGACTGCTGGCAAATGCAGTAGGATGAATTCTGAAGTGTTTCGGGCAATATTATCTGCTCATATTCAGCAAAATGCTTCAGAACTCATTGGACGGAGCTTCACAGTGCAGATGGACAATGACCCGAAGCATACTGCAAAAGCACCCAAAGAGTTTTTTTAAAGGAAAGAAGTGGAATGTTATGCAATGGCCAAGTCAATCACCTGACCTGAATCCGATTGAGCGTGCATTTCACTTGCTGAAGACAAAACTGAAGGGAAAATGCCCCAAGAACAAGCAGGAACTGAAGACAGTGGCAGTAGAGGCCTGGCAGAGCAACACCAGGGATGAAACCCAGCGCCTTGTGATGTCTACGCGTTACAGACTTCAGGATCTAATTGACTGCAAAGGATTTGCAACCAAGTATTAAAAAGTGAAAGTTTGATAATTGTTAATCTGTCCCATTACTTTTGGTCCCATAAAAAATGGGAGTTACATATATAAACTGAACGGGAAGATGTAGCTGCGGCGCTAAACCTCTAGTTGGTAAAAATATTAGATATTAATATAAACTGGGTGATACACTTGATAATGAATGACCGAGTAATGGAAACCTATAACTGTAACCGAGTCCCGTAACGGGATCCCATTTTGGGTAAAAGAAATACAAAATTTTCTGAAGAAATTGAAAAAAAAAAAGTGAAAAAATAATAATAATAAAGTTCAAGTATTGCTGTGTTACACCCTCTGTCTGGTGTGTGAGGTTGCAGCAGGGAAAAAAAGGGGAGTATTTGGATTACTAAAGTTCCGCCAAATGCGATACAAAAAGGAAATAGAAGTAGGAGAAATTATTGTTCTAAAACAGGGATATGCAGTTAGCAGACCTCCAGCTGTTGCAGAACTACAAGTCCCATAATGCATAGCAAGACTCTGACAGCCACAAGCATGACACCCAGAGGCAGAGGCATGATGGGACTTGTAGTTTTGCAACAGCTGGAGGTCCGCTAATTTCATATCCCTGATCTAATAGATCAGGGATCGCAAACTGGTGGCCCTCCAGCTGTTGCAAAACTACAAGTCCCATGAGGCATTGCAAGGCTAACAGTTATAAGCATGACTACCACAGGCAAAAGCATGATGGGACTTGCAGTTTTGCAACAGCTGGAGGGTCGCAAGTTTGAGACCCCTGTAATACAGTGGTGTGAAAAAGTGTTTGCTCCCTTCCTCATTTCCTGTTCCTTTGCATGTTTGTCACACTTAAGTGTTTCGGAACATCAAACCAATTTAAACAATAGTCAAGGACAACACAAGTAAACACAAAATGCAATTTGTAAATGAAGGTGTTTATTATTAAAGGTGAAAAAAAATCCAAACCATCATGGCCCTGTGTGAAAAAGTGATTACCCCCCTTGTTAAAACATACTATAACTGTGTTTGTCCACACCTGAGTTCAATTTCTCTAGCCACACCCAGGCCTGATTATTGCCACACCTGTTCACAATCAAGGCATCACTTAAATAGGAGCTGCTTGACACAGTAAGGTCCACCAGAAGATCCTTAAAAGCTACACATCATGCCAAGACCCAAAGAAATTCAGGAACAATTGAGAAAGAAAGTAATTGAGATCTATCAGTCTGGAAAGGGTTATAAATCCATTTCCAAAGCTTTGGGAATCCAGCGAACCACAGTGAGAGCCATTATCCACAAATGTCGAAGACATGGAACAGTGATGAACCTTCCCAGGAGTGGCCGGCCGCCCAAAATTACCCCAAGAGCGCAGCGACGACTCATCCAAGAGGTCACAAAAGACCCCACAACAATGTCCAAGGAACTGCAGGCCTCACTTGCCTCAGTTAAGGTCAGCGTTCATGCCTCCACCATCAGGAAAAGACTGGGCAAAAATGGCCTGCATGGCAGAGTTCCAAGGAGAAAACCACTGCTGAGCAAAAAGAACATCAAAGCTCGTCTCAATTTCTCCACAACACATCTTGATGATCCCCAAGACTTTTGGGACAACATTCTGTGGACCGATGAGACAAAAGTGGAACTCTTTGGAAGGTGTGTGTCCAAGTATATCTGGCGTAGAAGGAACACTGCATTTCATAAAAAGAACATTATACCAACAGTAAAATATGGTGGTGGTAGTGTGATGGTCTGGGGCTGTTTTGCTGCTTCAGGACCTGGAAGACTTGCCGTGATAAAAGGAACTATGAATTCTGCTGTCTACCAAGAGATCCTGAAGGAGAATGTCCGACCATCTGTTCGTGTACTCAAGCTGAAACGAACTTGGGTTCTGCAGCAGGACAATGATCCTAAACACACCAGCAAGTCCACCACCGAATGGCTGAAGAAAAACAAAATGAAGACTTTGGAGTGGCCTAGCCAAAGTCCTGACCTGAATCCTATTGAGATGTTGTGGTATGACCTTAAAAAGGCCGTTCATGCTCGAAAACCCTCTAATGTAACTGAATTAGGACAATTCTGCAAAGATGAGTGGGCCAAAATTCCTCCAGGACGCTGTAAAAGCCTCATTGCACGTTATCGCAAACGCTTGGTTGCAGTTGTTGCTGCTAAGGGTGGCCCAACCAGTTATTAGGTTTAGGGGGCAATCACTTTTTCACACAGGGCCATGATGGTTTGGATTTTTTTTCACCTTTAATAATAAACACCTTCATTTACAAATTGCATTTTGTGTTTACTTGTGTTGTCCTTGACTATTGTTTAAATTGGTTTGATGTTCCGAAACACTTAAGTGTGACAAACATGCAAAGGAACAGGAAATGAGGAAGGGGGCAAACACTTTTTCACACCACTGTAGATCAATATGAATTACGTGCTAAAGTGTGTTACACCCTCTGTAGTCCAAGAGTTAGAGGTGTATCGTAGTGTGTTGTTGGCTAGATGTTTAAGTATGTGAAGTTGTGACGCCTCCAATTGACATATAGTGCAATTATGGTGTGTGTGTAAGTGTGTTTGACCCTCTGCTATAAAAACTTACTGCATGCTATACAATCATTAGCAGGAGGCAAAATAATAATACAAAAAAAAAGTTGATGAAACAATGTGAATGACCGCTGTGAAAGTGACACCAAAATAAATTGTGGGCTGGAAGTGTGTTAGACCCCCAGTGTTGTGCAAAGTGTCAGAAGTGTATTAAGCGTGTAGGTAAAGAGGAAGTAAACCCTGATGAGTTTACTTCCTCTTTCATTCCCTGCAAAGGCAAAGCATAATGGACTACTATGCATCGCATAGGAGCCCTTTATGTGTCACTTACCTGACACAGGAGCCAGCGATGTCACCGCTGTCCCCTGTAGTCCGCCGCATCCATCTTGCTGGTGGCGTCTCGCAGCTCCGCTGCTGTCATTCGGCGGAGCCGCGATGACGTCACTCCCGCGCATGCGCACGGGAGCCGACACGCGCGGCAGATCCATTGTTGGAAATGCCGCGCTCAGTGCGCCTGCGCGTTGCTGTCTACGGCGCATGCGCCTTAGACAGCGGTGCCTGTCTTCAGGCAAATATCTCCTAAACTGTATAGGTTTAGGAGATATTTCTTGGACCTACAGGTAAGCCTTAATCTAGGCTTACCTGTAGGTCAAAGTGGTTTGTAAGGGTTTACAACCACTTTAACACTGTGTTAATGTGAGGTAGTAAAGCCTCCAATTAGCATATGATACACCACCTGCAAAAATTGCTACAATCCTTACAGTTATTGACAAACCAAATCAAATAACCAAGTAAATAATATGCCGCTGTGATAGTTACAAAACAGGATAAAAAATATTTTGAAATATTTTATGAACAGTGAGGGAAAAAATAAAAAATGAAATGATTCCTTTAGTTCAGTGATAAAGTGACTTGTGTTCAAAACCCGTGTCCAGTGCCTGGTCAGAGTGATGTTATCAATCCTTAAGGTGACAGCAGTGCCGGTGACCTTATCCCTGCTGATAGTAGTTCTGCACTCACCAGAAGACCATCACTAGTCATTAGGAATGAGCCGAACACCCCCCGGTTCGGTTCGCACCAGAACTTTCGAATGGACCGAAAATTTGTACGAACTTTAGAACCCCATTGAAGTCTATGGGACTCGAACTTTGGAAATAAAAAGTGCTAATTTTAATGGCTAATATGCAAGTTATTGTCCTGAAAAGGGTTTGGGGACCTGGCTCCTGCCCCAGGGGACATGGGTCAATGCCAAAATTGTTTTAAAAAAACTGGTGTTTTTTTGGGAGCACTGATTTTAATGACGATTAAAGTAAATAAAAATTAAATAAAAAAAAAAGTGAAATATTCCTTTAACCTCTTGAGATCCGTGCTATAGCCGAATGACGGCTACAGCGCGGATCTGCTTTGCCGGGACGACGTCTATTGACGCCGTCCCGTGCACGAGCGGCCTGCGCGCCCCCTGAGGGGCACGCGCGGCGCGCTCTGTGATCGGCGAGTCTATGAGACTCGCCTGATCACGGATCCGAGCAGGGGGTCGATCCCGATCCCTTACCACGTGATCAGCTGTCAGCCAATGACAGCTGATCATGTGATACAACGGAGCCGGTAATCGGCTATTTTTCCTCCTCGCGCTGACAGCGCAAGGAGAGAAAAAAAAAGCCGATCACCGGCAGCCGCGATCGGGACATTAGTCCCGATCACGGCCAGCGTATCAGTGCCCACCTGCCTCCTGCCAGTAACCCCCAGATGATTAAAAAAGTGCCACACAGCAGTGCCACCCATCAGTGCCCATAGTGCCACCCAGCAGTGCCATACATCAGTGCCCACAGTGCCATACATCAGTGCCCACAGTGCCATACATCAGTAACCACAGTGCCATACATCAGTGCCCACAGTACCACCTATCAGTGCCCACAATCTGCCTCAAAAACATTGCTGCACCTCAGTGCCACATATCCGTGCCCATCAGTGTCATCTACCAGTGCCCATCAGTGCCGCCCATCAGTGCCCAGCAGTGCCACCTATCAGTGCCCATCAGTCCCATCTATCAGTGGTACCCATCAGTGCCCCTTAGTGCCACCCATCAGTGCCACCTATCAGTACCCATCTTTGCCCATCAGTGCCGCCTTATCTGTGCCCATCAGTACTGTCTTATCTGTGCCTATCGGTGCCACCTTATCTGTGCCTTTTAGTGTCGTCTTAACTGTGCCTATCAGTGCCCACCAGTGCCGCCTATCAGTGCCCACCAGTGCCGCCTCATCAGCACATTTCAATGAAGGAGAAAAATTACCTGTTTGCAAAATTTTATAACAAACTATTAAACATGATTTTTTATTTTATTTTTATTTTGCATCTTTTTTTGTTTGTTTAGCAAAAAATAAAACTCCCAGCTGTAATTAAATACCACCAAAAGAAAGCTCTATTTGTGGGAAAAAAATGATAAAAATTTCATTTGGGTACAGTGTTGTATGCCCGCGCAATTGTCATTCAAAGTGCATCAGCGCTGAAAGCTGAAAATTGGTCTGGGCAGGAGGGGGGTTTAAGTGGCCAGTAAGCAAGTGGTTAAATATCGTGCCCGGGGGGGGGGGGGTCTATAGTATGCCTGTGAAGTGCCACGTGTTTCCCGTGTTTAGAACAGTCCCTGCACAAAATGACATTTAGCGGAAAAAAAGTATGGATGAAAATCATTGAGAAAAATGGCATAGGTAGCCCTTCCCCCTACCCATTACCATCCCATTTGGGTCTTGTACGGATATTAAGGGGAACCCCGTCCCCAAATTTAAAAAAGGAAAGGCCCTATACACTCATAACAGCAGTATACAGGCGGTGCAAACAAGACAGGGACTGTGTAGGTTTTTTGTGTTAAGTAGAATCTGTTTGTAATTTTGAACTGGTGCGTTTTTAAAGTGTAGCTCCAGTCAAAAAATAAATTTTTAAGCTTTTTGGAAAACATGGGAAGGGATGTTTGAAAGTAGGGGCCTGCCCTATATGCTCTGCAGAAATGGGGGCCTAAGGTATTGGTGTTGCAACAACACTGTAAGCCCTCAAAGTGACTCTTGGTGGGCGCTGGAGTGCCCTGCTGTGAACAATTATATCAAGAATTGTAATTACATGCCATTGTTGAAAAGTGGTAGAAAAATTGGGCCTTTGGTGGTTGTGGTGGTGGTGCTGGTGCCACAACACTATAAGTCCTTACAGTTACTCTCGGTGGGTGCAGGAACGGGCCCTGCTGTGAAATATTATATCAAGAATTGTAATTACATGCCCCTGTTAACCACTTTCAGACCGGACCAATTTGCTGGTCAAAGACCAGACCACTTTATGCGATTCGGCACTGCGTCGCTTTAACTGACAATTGCGTGGTCGTGCGACGTGGCTCCCAAACAAAATTGATGTCCTTTTTTTCCCACAAATAGAGCTTTCTTTTGGTGGTATTTGATCACCCCTGCAGTTTTTATTTTTTGCGCTATAAACAAAAATAGAGCGACAATTTTGAAAAAAACGCATTATTTTTTACTTTTTGTTATAATAAATATCCCCCAAAAATATATAAAAAAACATTTTTTTCCCTCAATTTAGGCCGATACGTATTCTTCTACATATTTTTGGTAAAAAAAAATCGCAATAAGCGATTATTGATTGGTTTGCGCAAAAGTTATAGCGTTTACAAAATAGGGATAGTTTTATAGCATTTTTATTAATAATTTTTTATTATTTTTTTTTTACTAGTAATGGCGGCGATCTGCGATTTTTATTGTGACTGCGACATTTTCGGGGACCCATCGGACATTTTTGACACATTTTTGGGACCATTGTCATTTATACAGTAATCACTGCTATATAAATGCAGTGATTCCTGTGTAAATGACACTGGCATTGAAAGGGTTAACCAGTGGGTGGCAGTGTAGGGGTTAAGTGTTCCTAGGGGTGTGTTACTAACTGTGGGGGGGTTGGGATTTCATTTAGTGTACACTGATCTCTGCTCCAATCACATGGAGCAGAGATCAGCGTCACTAGTTGCTAGGCAGAATGGAAAAATGTTGTTTATACAGCATTTCCTCCATTCGGCCGCTCCGTGAGACGATCGCGGGGATGCCCGCGGCGTTCGAGTCCGCGGGTCCCGCGACCGGACTCACGGGGGTCCCGACCAGCGCGGGAGCGCGCCGCCGGCGGCGCGCTCCCGATGGCACGGCGGCAACGAATATTGGACGTACATGTACGCCAATATGCCTGCCCGTGCCATGCTGTCGACATACATCGTCGTGCGCTGGTCGGGAAGTGGTTAAACAGGGGCTGAAAAATTGGGCCTTAGTCACCGATTTCTGGTGCCACGACACTGCAACCTCTCCCAGATACTCTAGTTGGAGTGTAGGAATGAGCCCTGCTGCAAAGCATTGCATCAAAAATTGTATTACATGCCACTGTTAAACAGGGGCTGAAAAACGGGCCTTAGGCACTGGTGCCACGACACTGCAACCTCTCCCATATACTCTATTTGGAGTTCAGGAATGAGCGCTGCTGCAAAGCATTGCATCAAAAATTGTAATTACACGTCCCTGTTAAACAGGGGCTGAAAAATTGGGCTGGTGGCATCACCCAGAACCAAAAATGTTCTTCCAAGATATCAGCAGGATCATTGAGGAGGAAGAGGATAGTTAGTCAACATAACAGGACAGTCACTCAGCATCAGCATAGGCAGTCTTGAAGGGATGTGACATTTAAAAAAAAAAATATTCGGTTACATCAGCTTCAGGTGCTTGGTAGCTGGTGGTGATCCAAGACTAATTCATCTTTATGAAGGTCAGTCGATGAACCAAGTCGGTGGACAGGCGCACCCTGTGATCGGTTACAAAGCCACCAGCAGCGCTGAAGGTGCTTTCCGAAAGAACGCTGGATGCAGGACAGGTCAGTAGCTCAATTGCATACTGTGCAAGCTCTGGCCAGTGATTCATCCTCAAGAACCAGTAAGCCAGAGGATTTTCGGTGGGAAAGGTGTCCAAGTCTGACCTTGCCCCTAGGTATTCCTGCACCATGTAAATCAGACGCTGGCGATGGGTGCTGGAACTGATCATACCTCTGGGCTGCGGACTAAAAAATTGTTTGAATGCATCGGTCAGACGGCCACCTTCTCCACCGCTCCTTCTGTGACTGACCAAAGCCTCAGCAACACGTTGTCCAGGACCAGGAGTTTGTAACCTCCCAGTCTCTGTGAACGCATTGCACAGACCTTTCTGCAAGGCCTCCCAGAGATGTCTCATCCTCTGCTCCCTCTGCGACGGCAAGATAAGGTCCGCAACCTTACCCTTGTACAGTGGATCAAGGAGCGTGGCCAGCCAGTAATGGTCCCTCTCCTTGATCCGAAGAATACGAGGATCCTTACACAGGCTTTGCAGGATCAGGGAGGCCATGCAGCGTAGTTTAGCTGAGGCATTCGGTCCGGAGTCCTCTGGGTCACTAAGGACAACATGATCTGCAGCCACTTCCTCCCAGCCACGTACAAGTCCACGTGTTTCTTGGGACTGTAAATCATTCCTAAAAGACTGCTGCTGCTGATGTTGAGTGCCAGGCTCCACCTCCATGCTGACACAAGCCTCCTCCTCTTCCTGTGTGATGGGTGGGACAGCAGGAACACTGTCTGGATAAAGGGGGCCTTGAGAGGCAAGGAAGTCCTTCTCTTCCTGCCTCTGTTCTGCCTCAAGTGCCCTGTCCATTATTCCACGCAGTGTATGCTCCAACAGGTGGACAAGAGGTACAGTGTCACTGATGCATGCACTGTCACTGCTCACCATCCTTGTGGCCTCCTCAAATGGTGACAGGACAGTGCATGCATCCCTGATCATGCCCCACTGGCGTGGTGAAAAAAAACCAAGCTCCCCTGACCCTGTCCTGGTGCTGTAGTCGCACGGGTACTCATTGATGGCCCTCTGCTGCGTGTGCAGCCGCTGCAGCATGGCTAACGTTGAGTTCCACCTGGTAGGCATGTCACATATAAGGCGGTTCTTGGGATTCAACTCCTTTTGGAGCTAAGCCAGCCGAATACTGGCATTAAATGATCAGTGGGAATGCACACAGACTTTCTTGGCCTACCTCAGGATATCCTGTAAGCCTGGGTACCTGCCCAAGAACCGCTGTACCACCGGGTTAAGGACGTGAGCCACACAGGGCACATGGGTCAGTTGTTCCTGTCAGAGGGCAGAGAGGAGGTTGATGCCATTGTCGCAAACCACCATTCCTGGCTTAAGCTGGCGTGGCGCCAACCACCTGTCGGCCTGCCCCTGCAGAGCTGACAAAATATCTGCCCCAGTGTGGCTCCTGTCCCCCAAACAAACTAGCGCAAGCACGGTATGGCATCTTTTTGCCTGCGTACTTGCGTAGCCCCTTACGGAGCACCGCTGGTTCCGAGGACAGAGCACTGGAAGAGGCCTTGGAGGAAGAAGAAGAGGAGGGGGTGGAGGAGAGAGGTGTGTCACAACCAGAAGTAGCATTTTGGAGGCGTGGTGGTGGAACAACCTCCAACACTACTGCACCTTGTCCTGCATCCTTCCCAGCTGCCAGAAGAGTGACCCAATGTGGATGGCTGGGAGTGAACTTTTTTCGACAGTCCAGCAGCTGGGGCAGGGAAATTTGCCTGCTACAATCGGACGTGGATGTACTGCTAGCAGAGTTCCTGCAAGTACTTGGCTGTGACACACCTAATTCTTCACCTTCATTCCTCTCAGTGCAGGTTTCAGAGAGGATTGAAGGTCTAGTGGGGTTGGAGATCCCAGCTGATGAAGAGCAAGGAGAGCTCCACTTTGTTCTTTGGTGTGGGTCTTTAAGGTGTGCTTGCCAACGAGCTGCATGACAGGTCAACATATGTCTGGTCAAGCATGTGGTACCTAAGCGGCTGAAGTTTTGGCCACGCGAGATACGCTTGAGACATATGTTGCAAATAGCAGCGGTGCGATCTGATGCACTGGTCTCAAAAAAGGCCCACACCAAAGAACTTTTGGAATAATGCGCAGAGGCAGCGCCCTGCACAGACGGATATGTGATTCAGTCGGTGTGCTGCCCCTAAGCTGGCCCCCGGAGGGCATCCTGCCTCATTGGAGAGGTGCCTCCTCCTCCTCTCTCCTACCAGGCACCCACGTGTAGTCAGTGACCTCATCATCCCCTCCCTCTTCATCACTGGAGCAAACCTGGCAGTATGCTGCAGCTGGTGGAACATGACTGCCAGATCGCTGTCCTTCTTGAGCATCCAATCTCTGCGCTCACGCTACTGCCTTCCTCTAGCTGGGTATCATCAGAGCCTTCAAAACGCTGGGTATCCTCCTAGAGCATGTACCCAACACTGTGCTCTAACAGTTCGGGGGACTCCTCAGGAGGACGTGGTGGGTCTAGGAAAGGAGTGACTCATTATGACATTGAGACGAGGGAAGAGGACGCGTTGGCAGCTGCTTTGCTAGTACCCTGAGCCTGGGTGAGAAAGGGTGAAGAGGATGAAGAGGGCTTCGTCATCCTCTCTACCAAGTCTTCGGCATGATGCGGCTCAACACGTCCAGCTGCCGAAAGTAAGGACAAGCGTGTCCAATGGCCACGTGCTGATGACGATGCACGGCGTCCACGACCAGCACTGTTGTCTCTAGACACGGAGCCTGCTTGCCCTCTTTTATTGGCTCATGACTGTCTGCCTCTCCTTGTTGGCCTTCCAGACATAGTAATGCAGGCAGGGAGATGGGAAAACCAGCAATTGGGTAGTGTATAGTGTGCTGGAGGCACGCAACACCCACTGTAAAGGCTGCAGATGCCTGTATTAGAGAACACCAGCAAAAAAAGGGTCGATACAGGTGTATACTGTGCTGGAGGCACACAACACCCACTAAGCCCTGCAGATGTCTGTATTAAAGAACACCAGCAATAAAGGGTAGATACAGATGTATATTGTGCTGTGCTGGAGGCACACAACACCCACTAACTCCTGCAGATGGCTGTATTAGAGAACACCAGCAATAAAGGGTAGATACAGGTGTAAACTGTGCTGTGCTTGAGGCACACAACACTCACTAATTCCTGCAGATGCCTGTATTACAGAACACCAGCAATAAAGGGTAGATACAGGTGTATGTTGTGCTGGAGGCACACAACACCCACTAACTCCTGCAGATGCCTGTATTACAGAACACCAGCAATAAAGGGTAGATACAGGTGTATACTGTGCTGAATGCACACAACACCCACTAACTCCTGCAGATGCCCGTATTAGAGAACAACAGCAATAAAGGGTAGATACAGGTGTATACTACGCTGGAGGCACACAACACCCACTAACTCCTGCAGATGGCTGTATTAGAGAACAACAGCAATAAAGGGTAGATACAGGTGTATACTGCGCTGGCGGCACACAGCACCCCCTAACTCCTGCAGTTATCTGTATTAGAGAACAACAACAATAAAGGGTAGATACAGGTGCATACTGTGCTGGAGGCACACAACACCCACTAACTCCTACAGATGCCTGAGAAAAGAACACACTGCCCCTGCCTATCTAGCTCTTTCCCTGCACGCCGGAACACATTACACAAGGCTACCACGCTGGCGGCCTTATAAAGTGTGGGGCGTGTACTAAACCCCCTGAGCTATAATTGGCCACAGGCATCCTGCCTTTGGCCAATTATGGCTCTCCTCACTGCCGGCGCTGTGATTGGCCAAGCATGTGGGGTCACAGTGCATGCTTGGCCAATCATGAGCCAGCAATGCACTGCAATGGCGCAATGCATTGTGGGCCATGAGCGCCACACAAATTTGGCGCGAACGACCCACAGAGTTCTGGCTTCTCCGAACGGGCGAACAGCCGGTGTTCGAGTCGAACATGCGTTCGACTCGAACACCAAGCTTATCCCTACTAGTCATAATCCAAATATAACCATAGTACTGGCATTAGAATTAACCCAATTATAACCATAGCCAGACTTGAGGAGTGATCCAACGTTAACCATAGCCACAAACACAAGTCCTGATATAATTAAAACCATAACCTTAAAGCAGTACTCAGGAGTGCATATCACGCAGGGTGGGGGACTCAGTAGTATATATCACACAGGACTCAGTAGTATATATCACACAGGACTCAGGAGTGTATATCACAAAGGGCACAGGACTCAGGAGTATATATTGCACAGGGCAAAGGACTCTGGAGTATATATCACACAGGACTCAGGAGTATATATCACACAGGACTCGGGAGTGTATATCGCAAAGGGCAAAGGACTCCGGAGTGTATAACGCACAGGGCACAGGACTCAGGAGTATATATCACACATGACCCAGGAGTATATATCACACAGGGCAAAGGACTCAGGAGTATATATTGTACAGGGCAAAGGACTCAGGAGTGTATATCGCACAGGGCACAGGACTCAGGAGTATATATCGCACAGGGCACAGGAGTGTATATTGCAGAGGGCACAGGACTCAGGAGTATATATCACGCAGGACTCAGGAGTATATATCGCAAAGGGCACAGGACTCAGGAGTATATATCGCACAGGGCAAAGGACTCTGGAGTATATATCACACAGGACTCAGGAGTATATATCACACAGAGCAAAGGACTCAGGAGTGTATATCGCACAGGGCAAAGCACTCAGGAGTATATATCGCACAGGGCACAGGAGTGTATATCGCACAGGGCACAGGAGTGTATATCGCACAGGGCACAGGAGTGTATATTGCACAGGAGTGTATATCGTGCAGGGAACAGGAGTGTGCAGCGCAGAAGGCACAGGATTCAGGAGTGTATATTGCACAGCGCACAGGACCGCGGGCCCCTATAGTGTAGCAGAAGTATAAAGTTGGTACTAGGTCCTACATGTGGCTACAGAGCCCAGTAAGCCATCTTCAGGCCTTGGCAGCCCTGCTGGCTGCAGCTGCCTCTCTCAACTGCCCTATTCACCACAGTCCACTCCTCTGGTTCTGCACCCATCTCAGACTACAATCTCACAGTCCTCTCAGGCGTGCCTCCCCAGCCCTCTTGGCTGCAGCCAGTTGTCCTATCTGGTGCCTCTTAGTAGTACTCTCTCCCACTGTCCTCTCCTTGCTCTCTCGTGTGCCTCTGGTCCAAGACCTTTTCGCGTGTTCTTGAAGTTGGCCTCGACTGCATCCAAGCCCAGTCCCAGATCAAAGGCCCAGACAGCGTCCACACTCTCTGACTTCAGCTCTTCCACCCAACAGCTCCCCTGCCAATCCAGGTTGGGGATTGGTCAAGGCTCCTTAGAATACCCCAGACAGCTCCACCTCTTCTCTCCTCCTCTCTTTCCAGAATCTTCTGGAAATAAGATGGAGGTCTTGGTGATGCTGTATGTGAGTCTCCAGCTGCTGCACTGAGCCACTCCCTACCCAGAATGAAAACAAACAGGCCTAGCAAACAGCCAGGCCTGCCTAAATTTACCTTTTCTGTCTAGCACACTACTAGAGGGTGCTACATATAAACATAACCATAGTCCCATCAATAGTTGTGATCCAAACATAACCATAGTCCCATCACTAGTTGTGATCCAAGCATAACCATAGACTCATCACTAGTTGTGATCCAAACATAACCATAGTCTCATCACTAGCCACAAGCTAAACATAACTATAGTCCCATCACTAGTCATAATCAAAATATAACCATAGTCCCATCACTAGACGTAATCCAAATATAGCCATATACCCAACACTAGTCATTATATAAAATATAACCATAGTTATAGGTATATCACACAGGGCACAGGACTCCGGAGTGTATATCACACAGGGTACAGGACTTCGGAGTGTATATCGCACAGGGCACAGAACTCAGAAGTGTATATCACACAGGGCACAGGAGTGCGCATCACAAAGGGTTCAGGGTTCAGGAGTGTATAACACACAGGACACAGGACTCAGGAGTGTATATCACTCAGGGCACAGGACTCAGGAGTGCATATTGCACACTGTGCAGGGTTCAGGAGGGTATGCCACACAGGATTCAGGAGCTTATATCAAACAGGGTACAGGGCTCAGGAGGGAATATTACACAGAATAGGGGACTCAGGAGTTTATATCAAACATGGGGCAGGACTCAGGAGTGTATATATATCACACAGGACTCAGGAGTATACATCGCACAGGACACAGGAGTGTATATATATATCACACAGGACACAGGACTCAAGAGTATACATCGCACAGGACACAGGAGTGTATATCACGCAGGGCAGAGGACTCAGGAGTATATATCACACAGGGCACAGGAGTCTATATCACACAGGGCACAGGAGTCTATATCACACAGTACACAGGAGTGTATATCGCACAGGGCACAGGAATGTATATCACACAGGGCAGAGGACTAAGAAGTGTATATCCCACAGGACTCAGGAGTGCGTATCACAAAGGGGGCAGGGTTCAGGAGGGTATATCATACAGGGTGCAGGACTCAGGAGTGTATATCACTCAGGGCACAGGACTCAGGACTGTATATCACACAGGGCACAGGACTCAGGACTGTATATCACACAGGGCACAGGACTCAGGAGTGAATATAACAAAGGGTGCAGGGTTCAGGAGGGTATATCACACAGGACCCAGGAGTTTATATCAAAAAAGGTGCAGGGCTCAGGATGGTATATTACACAGGTTACAGGGCTGAGGTGGGTATATCACATTGTGTGCAGGAGACTCTAGAGTTTATATCACATAGGGCACAAGACTCAGGAGTGTATATCACACAGGACTCAGAAGTAGTCAGTGAATGACCAAGAATTACATTCCCCCAACCTCACCACTACAGAGCCTTCCCCCAGCACCCCCCCCCCCCTCTTCTCTCCAGAATAGAGCTCCTTCCGACCCACCCCTTTTTCCCTAATACAAGGTTCTGCCCCATCCCCTGTACAGAGTCCTCCTCACAGTACAGAGCACCCCCACCTATCTCAGTACAGAGTCCCCCGCACAGTACAGAGCACCCCCACCTATCTCAGTACAGAGTCCTCCTCATAGTACAGAGCACCCCCACCTATCTCAGTACAGAGTCCTCCTCATAGTACAGAGCACCCCCACCTATCTCAGTACAGAGCACACCCACCTATCTCAGTACAGAGTCCCCCGCACAGTACAGAGCACCCCCACCTATCTCAGTACAGAGCTCTCCTCACACCCCCCAGTACAGAGCCCTTCCACTGTACAGAGCTCACCCCACCCCCTCCCCAGTACACAGATCTCCCCCCACGATCCCATTATATGCAAAAGGAAACATAGAAAAGTGATATCAGAAAAAAGACCAAATTGTCCATCGAGTCTGTTTTTTTTTTTTGTTTGTTTGATTTGTTTAATTTATTTATAAATGGTTTTGTATTTTTTGTTTGTTTTGTTAAGTTTCTTATCTGAGTATAAGCCATTTACCGTTGACTGTCTTGCTACCTCTGCTGGAAGTCTATTCCAAGCATCAACTACCCTTTCAGTAAAATAATACTTTCTAAGATTAATTTTGAACTTTCATCCAGTCAGTTTGAGGTCATATCCCCGCGTTCTTGAAAAAAACTGCCCCCCTGAACCTTATTCACCCCCTTAATGTATTTAAAGGTTTCAATCATGTCTCCTCTCCCCTTCTTTCCTTCAGACAATACATATTAAGTTCTTGAAGTCTCTCCTGATATGTTTTATCCCCCAAACCTTTCACCATTTTTGTTACCCGTCATTACAGCGCATCCACTTCCCACAGTACAAAATTTGGGGAATCTGTGTCCTCTGTCCTCAGTCCCTTTCCCTGTCTCAAAGGTGAGATGTCAGGGGTCTGTGTAGACCCCTGACATCTCACCAAAGTAACCCCCCCTCCACGGGCCTGATAAATAAAAATAAATAACACATTTAAAAAAAAAAAGAGAGAAAAGAAAGCATTGTAAAAAATAAAAATAAAATAACATATAAATTGTAAAAAAATAGAAAAAAAGAAATTGTAAAAAATGTAATTGTAAAAAAATAAAAAACTACTCACAGGCCACGCCTCATCAGTGCCACCTATCAGTGCTGCATATTAGTGCCACTGTCACATGATATTAAAAAAAAAATTATAGGTACTTGTACTCTGTCTTAAAAAAGTGGTATCGGTGCAACCCCAACTCTAACCATTACCCTAAAAAAAAATCCTCAACTCGAATTCTAACCATAATAAAAAAATAAAAATAAAAAAAAAACCTTAACCATAATCCTAATAAAACCCCAAATTTAACACTAACTATAATTGTAATTGTACATAATCCTCATAATGACAAAACATTTTTTTATTTTTTTTTGATAGAGGGGAAATGAATTGGAGCACCTGTCAGGTTTTATTGCTGTCTGTGCCCCCCGTTAGGGAGATTCACCCTATTTGTCCCTTTTACCATTAACCCCCCTTACACTATCCACAATGAATAAATATTCTGCTTATAGTTCTACTTTAACGCTAACCATAATTTTAAGACCCAAACTCTAACACTGATCATGGCCCTAACAAAACCCCAATGCCGCGTACACACGATCAGACTATCCGGCGGACAACCCGCCACACTTTGTAGCGGAGGTCCGCTGGACTTTCCCGAGCGGACCTGCCCACACACGACTGGACTTTTCCGACTTTGCCGAACTTTTGAAATGAACGGACTTGCCTACACACGGGGCTCCAGTTAGATGGAACTAGCGAAGGAAGTGAATGTCGCCGCCTCCATCGGTGAGATTAACACCTTGCTAGACCCGTCGCCTGGTATCCGGGACTGTGACATCATAAGGGGCCCGGGTCACCATGTGACATCACCCAGTGACCCCGCCCCTTGTCCCTATATAAGTCGGCAACACAACGCGTCCACAACATTACGGCCGGTGACAGCGTTGTGTCAACATCAGAAGAAGGAAGAAGAAGAAGCAGAAGGCGGCGGTGGCGACAGCGACAGAAGACTGGGCCAACGCTAGTAAAAGAGCTGGAAGAAGAAAGCGGAGGCCCGGCAAGAAGAACCGAAGAGCAGGACAAGACCCCCGAAGTCGGAAGAAGACCCCCCCCAGACGGCGGCGGAGACAAAGGAGAAACCCGGGCTCCTCCGCTAGTAAAAGAGCTAGCAGAAGATAGCGGAGGAGTTCGGCGAGAAGACCCCCGAAGACGGAAGAAGAGAAGACCCCCGGAGCTGTCTAATAAAGTATTTTAAAAACCTGTGTTGTGTTTTTTTATGTACACTTTTTTCCCCAGGTGAATGGGTAGGGGTACAACGTACCCTATACTCATTCACATAGGGTGGAGGGCCGGAATCTGGGGGCCCCCCTATTAAAGGGGGCGTTCGGATTCTGATAAGCCCCCCGCCCGCAGACCCCGACAACCAACGGCCAGGGTTGTCGGGAAGAGGCCCTTGTCCTCATAAACATGGGGACAAGGTGCTTTGGGGTGGGGGGGCGCAGGGTCTGGCTCAGGAGGGGGGGGGGGGCGCTCGCTCGTCCCCATCCCTTTTCCTGACCGGCCGGTCTGCATGCTCGGATAAGGGTCTGCTATGGACTTTGGGGAGACCCCCACGCCGTTTTTTTGGCATAGGGCTTCCCCTTTCAATCCATACCAGGTGATGGGGCTAGCGAGGTGTTAATCTCACCGATGGAGGCGGCAACATTCACTTCCTTCACTAGTTCCGTCTACCTGGAGCCACATTCAAAATGAACGGACTTTACTCCGTGTGTGGGCAAGTCCGTTCATTTCAAAAGTCCGGCGGACTCCCGCCATAGTCCGCCGGAAAAAGTCCGGTCGCGCGTGGGCAGGTCCGCTCGGGAAACTACGACGGACAAAGTGCCACGTATGCTCAGAATAAATTACGAGACAAAAGCTATTGGCTACTGGCCCGTTTATAGTCCCAGCGTACGTGTTCTACGTTCAGAATGATCGGGTTTTCCGATAACTTTGTGCGACTGTGTGTATGCTAGATAAGTTTGGGCCAAAATCCATCTGAAAAAAAATCGGATTTTGACGAAGGAAAGTCCGACCATGTGTACAGGGCATAACACTAACCATAGTCCTAATAAAACCCCAACACTTAACATAATCCTAATAAACCCTAACACTAATACTAATCCTAATAAACCCTAACACTAATACTAATCCTAATAAACCCTAACACTAATACTAATCCTAATACACCCTAACACTAATACTAATCCTAATAAACCCTAACACTAAAGCCGCGTACACACGGGCGGACTGTCTGGCCAACTTAGTCCGCCAAAACACATTTCAGCGGACAGTCCGCTCGTGTGTGGGCTTCAGCGGACTTTTTCAGCGTGCAGTCTGGCGGACTAAGTATTTCGGAATTTCCATAATATTGTCCGTCAGACTTTGGTTTCAGCGGACAGTCCGCTCGTGAGTAGGCAAGTTCGACGGACTAAGTATGGCGCATGCTCAGAAAGGATTTACACGGCGAAAGGTTGCATTGCTGTGTATTGGACTTCCTATTTCTAGTCCCGTCGTACGCGCTGTACACGTCATCGCGCAAGCTTTCGACGGACTGTTTTGCATCCGTGTGTGGTCAAGTCCGTTCATTCGAAAGTAGGACGGACTGTCCGTCGGATTGTCTGACGGACTTAGTTGGCCAGACAGTCCGCCCGTGTGTACGCGGCTTAATACTAATCCTAATAAACCCTAACACTAATACTAATCCTAATAAACCCTAACACTAATACTAATCCTAATAAAGCTCTAACCTTAACCCAAACCATAATACTAATAAAGCTCCTAATAACACTCTAGCCTTAACACTATTTATAACCCCAATATAACCCAAGCCTATGGCTAATGTTATAGCCATAATCCCAACATAATCCCAACCCAGGCAGAAGCCATATATAATCACTGTATTACTGAGCCCTAACCCTCGCTATAACCCTCCTGTAACCATAGACAATCTTTTTTTCTTTTATTTCTTCTCCTTGCAGGTATTTCACTCGAACACCATGAAGAAGCCAATGTTCATCACCGCCTTACTCCTGCTATGTGTGGCAGCTGTAGACTGCATGTGTCCATTCCCGAGAGAATGTGTTGAAGGGGTTAAAGATTTCCCAGTACCTTGTTGCCCATTTTACAATGGCACGCGGTGCGGATCCGGCGAATTCAGGGGGGACTGCATAATGGTGAAAGCCAGCAGAACTGTGCCTCCACCGGATATTATTGATGATGAGCGCGGTTATTTTCCTGGTTTCTTTTTTAACTGGACTTGCCAATGCAAACCGAAATTCATGGGTCACAACTGCGGTGAATGCGCTTTCGGCTGGATTGGGGATAGGTGCGAAACACCGCACCCGGTCTACAGAAAGAACATGCAGGACATGAATGACACTGAACTACAATCATATCTCGCGGCACTTCATTACTGCAAAACCAAAATTGACCCAGATTGTGTCATTCTGAGAACCAGCGACCGTTTCCGTGAGAGGTCCATGGGATTCATGGATGCCTCCTTCTTTGATGCGGCTTCTTTTGCTCATTACTATGCTACCGTACCTTTCATTTCTAGAGGCCGGGTAATTAATATAAACAACTTTGCTCATGGCAGTTCAGGTTTTCTAACCTGGCATCGGCTTTGGTTACTTCATTTGGAGAGGCAAATGCAAAAGTGCACAAATAATATAAACTTTGGTCTTGCCTATTGGAAATGGGAGACAGATCCGGACTGCTACCCCTGTGATAATAAATGCCTTGGAGCCAATAGCTTGGATGGAGGAATCGATAAATATTCTGTTTTCTCTGAATGGCGGGTATGTTGTAGACTTATTCCTGTCCTGTGTTCTAGATCCCTATGGTTGAGGCATATAATAAACCCTACTAGATGTTCTCTGCAGGACTGTCACACTTTATTTTTTGTCAAGGCTTGGGCAGTTTGTATATATAGATATGTACTCACCAGATGGGAGGCCATGCATACATATATTTTGCACTATTTAGTGGTGGGATTAGTTATAATTAATGCTACAAACACTGGCTGTTAATTTTGAATGAAATAGGGAATGTACAGCACAGTGTATAAAATGGTGCGGTGTGGAATAGGGAATGTACAGCACAGTGTAGAGAATGACGCGGTGTGGAATAGGGAATGTACAGCACAGTGTAGAGAATGACGCGGTGTGGAATAGGGAATGTACAGCACAGTGTAGAGAATGACGCAGTGTGGAGTAGGGAATGTACAGCACAGTGTATAAAATGGTGCGGTGTGGAATAGGGAATGTACAGCACAGTGTAGAGAATGACGCGGTGTGGAATAGGGAATGTACAGCACAGTGTAGAGAATGACGCAGTGTGGAGTAGGGAATGTACAGCACAGTGTATAAAATGGTGCGGTGTGGAATAGGGAATGTACAGCACAGTGTAGAGAATGATGCGGTGTGGAATAGGGAATGTACAGCACAGTGTAGAGAATGATGCGGTGTGGAATAGGGAATGTACAGCACAGTGTAAAGAATGATGCGGTGTGGAATAGGGAATGTACAGCACAGTGTAAAGAATGACACGGTGTGGAATAGGGAATGTACAGCACAGTGTAGAGAATGACGCGGGGTGGAATAGAGAATGTACAGCACAGTGTACTCTTCTCACCAATGCTCACAGCTACACCTCTGAACCCCCTTTCACCAATACTTACAGTACCTCTGCACTCTCCCCTGTATCTCTTTCACCAATGCTCACTTCTGCATTCCTGAACCCCCCCTTTCACCAGTGTGTACTTTTGCTCCCCCTGTACACCACTTTCACCAATGCTTACCTATATACACCCCCTGTAACCTGTACTGAACTAATGCCCCATACACGCGGTCTGAAATTCCGACGGAAAAAGTCAGATCGGATTATGTTGTCGAAAATAACCGATCTTGTATGGGCTCTATCGGACTTTTTCCGTCTGAATTTCCGACGGAAAAAGTTTGAGAGCTGGATCTAAAATTTTACAACAACGAAATCCGATCTGACTTTTTCCGATCGTGTGTAGAGAATTCCCGACGCACAAAGTGCCACGCATGCTCAGAAAAAATTTGGAGACGAAAGCTATTGGCTACTTGCCTCTACGTAGTCGCGTCGTACGTTTTGTACGTCACCTCGTACCGAACGATCGGATTTTCCGACAACTTTGTGCGACCGTGTGTATGCAACACAAGTTTGGGACAAAATCCGTCAGAAAAATTCTGACGGATTTTGTGGTCCGAATGTCCCGCTGTGTGTATGGGGCATAAATGCTGTAATGTAACAAAATAGGGGGTGAATACTTTTGCAAGGCACAATATATATATATATATATATATATATATATTTTTTTTTTCCAGTTTTCCTGGGAAAAAAAGCAAAAAGGGGCTTCAGAAATAAAAGTCCCCGATTTTTAATTTTCTTTCTAGGCCTTCCCATCTCTAAGTAAAAATGGAAAATTATTGTGCTCCTAGTTAAAAGAAAATTATACCCCCAAGTTACTAAAGCTGCAGCTATTAGGATGTGATACACATCCAAAATATCAATAAAAAACTAAAATGTATAGCTGCGCTACCTATATACTCCAACCTCTTTAAATGTGAACACTGGTGTTATCACAACCTACAGACCATCACCATAATACATAAATTAAGGGAAAAAATGAGTGAGTACTTTCCCAATTAATACATCAACATATATAAAAGATAGTGAATAAATAAATATTGCACAAATTCATAGATAATATTAATAAATGACAATAAAAAATAAAAATGAAAAAATAGATAAATAAATAAATATTCTAATAAAAATAATAAGAGCAATTAAGCATAAATAGAGGTGGAACAGTGACCCAAAACCCAAAGTGGAAAAGTCCGAAAAAAGTCCTTTCAGTGAGAATAATATCTCCTTTCAATAATATTAATCAACGTGCGATTTTCCTTCACCGACAAACTGTGCTGATCACCAGTAAAAAGGCGCGCTTACCAGAGGGAAGCGTGTAAACGCTCACTTAACATACACAATGTGGACTGCCGGATGGATCGCAAATTCCCACCAATTCAGACTGGAACCTCTCACGGGAAGCTCGTATGTATGCCGATGGTAACTCAAAAAACATAAATAGAGAAGCCTCCCATAGTGTAAAACAGGCAAGCAGCTTTATTCAGAATAAAAACAAATTGTACTCACAAACAAAAGCAAAATTTCAGCGCATATGCCGGTCGGCAAGCGAGTGCACCCAGACGACGTCATAGTATGACGAAACGAGCGTCGGGTGACTTAGACGTGCTGACGCTCTCGCGTGATTTCCGAGCGAGCAAACTTGTGTTGCATACACACGGGCGCTTGCTTGCCGGCCATAGTGTAAAACAGGCAAGCAGCTTTATTCAGAATAAAAACAAATTGTACTCACAAACAAAAGCAAAATTTCAGCGTATATTCCGGTCGGCAAACGAGTGCCCGTTCGCTTGGAAACCACGTGACAGCGTCGGCACGTCTAAGTCACCCCGACGCGCGTTTCGTCATACGATGATGGCGTATTGACGAAACGAGCGTCGGGTGACTTAAGACGTGCTGACGCTCTCACGTGATTTCCGTGCGAGCGGGCCGGCATATGCGCTGAAATTTTACTTTTGTTTGCGAGTATAATTTGTTTTTATTCTGAATAAAGCTGCTTGCCTGTTTTACATTATGGGGGGCTTCTCTATTTATCTTCCCATCTCTAGTTAGGATGTTAATAAATTGCGCTATTGGCACGTTATGATTACTATGCTATTGTAAATTCTGATTATGTTTCTAATCTGTTTATTAGTATATTATGCTATTAAGCATGCTATGATGTCAGTAGACAATTTTTCATGAAATTACATCTGTTTTTCTCCTTGCAGACCATTTGCGCAGTCAGTTATCCTAATACGGTATGTTTAATGGATGACTGCGTTTGCGACCGCCCGAGGCTTACTCGTTCAGCTGGCTTATCAAATCTTGTAAAGCCAACATTGGCTGATGTATATCGATGTAAAAACATGACCAACATTGATGTGGCGCCTTTTGACACAACCTCAGCAGGTTTCAGGAATTGCTTAGAAGGTAGGAACTGGGAAGCTCTGATTTTCATAAACAAAAAGGGCATCCTGCTCTCAAAGCCTCCTGAGATACCTACATCACATACTCCAGGAGGCTGCAGGAGCAGGACAAACCATGGCCCGTGGGCAGAGATGGTTTGTATTATTGTGAGCTGGCTGCCTGAACCTGGAAGAGGCAGCCAAGCTCATGAACAAAGAGGTGGACCAAGATGGTGGCACGGGACCTGAGCTGTCACATTTGAGCAACAGATTGCAGCAGGACCACACTGGATCAACTGGGTGGGTGAGTACTGGCTGTCCCCGGGTTACGAACATCAGAGGTATGAACGACTCCTACTTACGAACGGAGCCAGTGGCGTAACCAGAACCTTCAGGGCCCCGATGCAAGAAACCATGAAAGGCCCCCCTGAACCCCAGCCAGGGCCTTTCCCTCCGAGTCCGGCGGTGGAACTCCAGGGCGTGGTCACAGGTATGACCTTTGTGAGCCCTGTAGTTCCACCACTGGTATGAGTAGTTTTTTTTTTTTTTTTTTACATTTTTAGGTGCCCCATTGGGGGACTGTCCCTAGGCAGCATTGGGTCCCTGTCCCCAGAAGAGATGAGGTCCTTTTCTCCAGGGCAGATGAAGTTACTGCCCCCAGGTGAGAAGAGGTCCCCGTCCCCAGCTGAGGTGGAGGTCGATGTCCCCACGTGAGAAGGGGTCCCTGTCCCCAGGGGGATATGGAGGGGGTTGTAGAGCCGGCCATATGTAGAGGGGGCTGCATGGGCCCCCTGCATCACAGGGCCCAGTTGCGGTCGCAACTGCTGCACCCCCTATAGTTACGCCCCTGAACGGAGCCCCAAATAACAAAACTTCACACATAGAAGCGCCTGGAACATCCCATATCACTGCACAGGTTGCATTTGCACTTAAAAATGTACAGTTCTGACTTACAGACAAATTCGGTTTAAGAACAAACCTACAGTCCCTAACTTGTTCGTAACCCGGGGACCGCCTGCATGTGAATCAAGGACAATGCTGCGTAACAGGTAAGGGGGGTAAAGAAAATATGGGGGCGAGTAAAATGATGTAATATGTCAGTGGCATAACTAGAACTGTCAGGGCCCCGGTGCAAGAAACCATAAAGGGCCCCCTCATGGTGGCGGAACACCAGGGCCTGGTCGCATGTGTGACCTTGGTAGTTCCGCCACTGGTGGCAGTATATATATATTTTTTTTTTTATTGTTTTTTTTTTTATTATTTTTTTTTTACCATTTCTATTTATTTATTTTACAATTTAATTTGTTTAATTATTGTTTTTACAAATTTTTAGGAGGCCTGTTGTTGGGGGGATTTGGTGAGATATCTGGGGTCTAAACAGAGCATGGGGCCAGGTCGCAATTGCAACCCCTGTATGTACACTGCTGCAATACGTACATGTACCAGCCCTTAGACAACATGGCTGCATTCGTTTTTATTTATGGAAAGGGACCAAACTGATACCCAGGCTGGACTTTAACCACTTCAGCCCCGGACCATTTTGCTGGTCAAAGACCAGACCACTTTTTGCGATTCAGCACTGCGTCGTTTTAACTGACAATTGAGTGGCCTTGCGACGTGGCTCCCAAACAAAATTGACGTCCTTTTTTTCCCACAAATAGAGCTTTCTTTTGGTGGTATTTGATCACCCCTGCAGTTTTTATTTTTTGCGCTATAAACAAAAATAAAGCGACAATTTTGAAAAAAACACATTATTTTTTACTTTTTGTTATAATAAATATCCCCCCAAAATATATAAAAAAACATTTTTTTCCCTCAGTTTAGGCCGATACGTATTCTTCTACATATTTTTGGTAAAAAAAAAAATCGCAATAAGTGATTATTGATTGGTTTGCGCAAAAGTTATAGCGTTTACAAAACAGGGGATAGTTTTATGGCATTTTTATTAATATTTTTTTTTTTTACTAGTAATGGTGGCGATCAGCGGGTTTTATTGTGACTGTGACATTATGGCGGACACATCGGACATTTTTGACACATTTTTGGGACCATTGTCATTTATACAGCAATCAGTGCTATACAAATGCAGTGATTCCTGTGTAAATAACACTGGCAGTGAAGGGGTTAACCAGTGGGTGGCAGTGTAGGAGCTAAGTGTTCCTAGGGGTGTGTTACTAACCATGGGGGGCTGGGCTTTGTTTTAGTGAACACTGATCTCTGCTCCAATCACATGGAACAGAGATCAGCGTCACTAGTTGCTAGGCAGAATGGGGAAATGCTGTTTACAATGGCATCTCTCCGTTCAGCCGCCCCGTGTGACGATCGCAGGTATGCCCATGGTGATCGAGTTCGCGGGACCCGCGACTGGACTCATGGGGGTCCCGACCGGTGGCGGTGCGCTCGCGATGGCAGGGCGGCATTAAAGATTGGACGTATCTGTACGCCAATATGCCTGCCCGTGGCATTCTGCCGACGTACATCAGCGTGCGCCGATCAGGAACCGGTTAAACGCGCCTTCCTATGTTCATCTCCATTACATGTGGGGGAGGGGTAATTGGTAGTGCAGTATCGGGAACCTTTACCCCCTTCCTGCCCAGGCCAATTTTCAGCTTTCAGCGCTGTCACACTTTGAATGACAATTGCGCGGTCATGCAACACTGTACCCAAACTAAATTTTTTAGCATTTTGTTCACACAAATAGAGCTTTCTTTTGGTGGTATTAAATAACCACTGGATTTTTTATTTTTTTGCTAAATAAACAAAAAAGTCACAATTTGAAAAAAAATTATGCTTTTTCTTTGTTTCTGTTATACAATTTGGCAAATAAATAATTGTTCTTCATGAATTTAGCCCAAAATTTATTCTTCTACATTTCTTTAGTGAAAATAACCCAAATCAGTGTATATTATTTAGTCTGTAGGAAAGTCATAGAGTGCACAAACTATGGTATATACACTATATTACCACACATGAACTTTAATGGCAATCTAGTCTTAGTCTGTAGGGTTCAATATTGAGTTGGCTCACCCTTTGCAGCTATAACAGCTTCAACTCTACTGAAGAAGAGGTTCTACCTTCTAATAACCTTGAAACGCGTTGGGCCTTGTTGGTCCTAATACCAATTTGGGATCTATAAATGTGGTGTAATTATCCCCGTTGTGTTGGTATATAGCACTGTGTTTTTTTGTACATCAGTTAGTAATTACTGTGCATCCTTTTGTTCTTATTGTTATTCATGCTTTTAAATTTTCAAATAATAAAAAAAACAAAAAATCAGCTTGTGCTGTAACGAATCACAGCACAGTGATTAGACACAAGAGGCGGGATTTAGAATTTCTCCAATCACAAGCAGAGGGTGGGGATTGTGCTCCTCCAGACATTCCCAGCCAGGACAAGTACGGTCAGTGAGTAAAGCGGTCATGTGGCGGCCTTTTTTGAGGGCATTAGGTGGCCTGGGGGGGGGGGGGGGGTGGCTTTGTCAGTTTCATTCCGGGACACTGTATTGTCCTGGAATGAAGGTACCCAGGACAGACCTGCAAAATTCGAGACTGTCCCGGGCAATCTGGGACATGTGGCCACCCTAACCAACAGCGAGCCGGGACTCTGATCAGTCATGTCCCGTGGACATGGCCGGTGACAGATTGCGCCACTGCGTGGCCCCGTGATTAGCTTATCCTGACAGGACGTCATATGACGTCCAGTCAGGGTGGGAAATAGCATCTGTTATTGGCTGGGCGGGAACTGCTTAATGGAAGGAAAGTAGCATTGTTTGTGCTTTCAGTTCATCTCACAGGAAGTGACAAGGACACCACATTTCTGACAGGATCAACAGATGTCTGTACGTGCTAAAATTTTTCTTCCTAAAAAAAAATATAAAAATGAATACAGACAAGATTTTTTGCCATTCCCAAACATACTCAAGAAAATTTGGGCATGGGTGTAATATCTCAGACCCATTGGGTTTGCCAACACATTGTTGCATGTCTGAGGTTGTCTCCCATGCCTTATAGTCTACCTCTTTGGGCACCCCCAGCCACTTTTCATTACTCATTTCTTCCCTCCTACGTATCTTGTCCCTGATCTTATGTAGAGCTAATAAGTGAGCTAATTGTCAAACAAAAGCAAAGGAAACGAGGCACTGCCATGGGGGACTTGTGCCAAAATGAAAACAAAAAACTATCTCTCCCTAACAGATTCAACTTCCACTAATAGTATGGCCCAAGAGCCCACTAGTTTATGGAAGACGGACTGGGTTATTCAGTCATTTAAATCAGTGGTCTCCAAACTGCGGTCCGGGGGCCGGATGTGGCCTTGGCTTACTTCTTTTATCTGGCCCTTGGGTCACTATTTCACCAATTAACATCATCGATGGGGCACTATTCATCCCACTGACACCATCGAAGGGACACTATTCCTCCCACTGACACCATCGAAGGGACACTATTCCTCCCACTGATACCATTGATGGGGCACTATTCCTCCCACTGACACCATTGATGGGGGCACTATTCATCCCACTGACACCATCGAAGGGACACTATTCCTCCCACTGACACCATTGAAGGGACACTATTCCTCTCACTGACACCATTGATGGGGCACTATTCATCCCACTGACACCATCGAAGGGACACTATTCCTCCCACTGACACCATTGATGGGGCACTATTCCTCCCACTGACACCATTGATGGGGCACTATTCATCCCACTGACACCATCGAAGGGACACTATTCCTCCCACTGACACCAGTGATGGGGCACTATTCCTCCCACTGACACCATTGATGGGGCACTATTCATCCCACTGACACCATCGAAGGGACACTATTCCTCCCACTGACACCATTGATGGGGCACTATTCATCCTACTAACACTATCGATGGGGCACTATTCATCCCACTGACACCATCGAAGGGACACTATTCCTCCCACTGACACCATTTATGGGGCACTTTTCATCCCACTGACACGATCAATGGGACACTATTCCTCCCACTGACACCATCGAAGGGACACTATTCCTCCCACTGACACCATTGATGGGGCACTATTCATCCTACTAACACTATCGATGGGGCACTATTCATCCCACTGTCACCATCGAAGGGACACTATTCCTCCCACTGACACCATTTATGGGGCACTTTTCATCCCACTGACACCATCAATGGGACACTATTCCTCCCACTGACACCATCGATGGGACACTATTCATCCCACTGACACCATCGATGGGACACTATTCCTCCCACTGAATTCTTCCCATTGATATCAGCAATTGGCCACTATTCCTTACACTCAACCCAATGATGGGGCATTGTTTATACTCACTGATACAAATGGCACTTACACACGACTGGACTTTCCATCAAACTAGGTCCGACGGTCTTCCCGACGGACTTCCGATGGACTTTTCGAGAGGACGGACTTGGCCACACACAATCACACCAAAGTCTGACGGATCAGACTGTGATGACATACGACCGAACTAGAATAAGGAAGTTCGTAGCCAGTAGCCAATAGCTGCCCTAGCGTCGATTTTCGTCCGTCGGACTACCATACAGACTAACTGACTTTTCGACCGGACTCGAGTCTGTGGGAAAAATTTGAAACATGTTCTAAATCTAAAGTTCGTCTGATTTTTCGACAGCAAAGGTCCGATGAAGCCCACACATGATCTAATTGTCTGACTGATTAGTTCCGTCGGACCTTTACTGTTGAAAAAGTCCAGTCGCAGCATAAGGCTTTTTCTGCTCCCAATGGTCACAGTCTGGCCCACTAAAGTTTGATGGACAGTAATCTGTCCCTAATTTAAATTATTGGCTCTTATGAGCAGGAGCAAAGGCTATGCACTTCATTACAGGTCGGTCTTTATTTCTTGCGCAAACCTTTCTCCCCAAAGTTTGCTATACACAAGTTTTGTGAACCAAAACCTTATTCTAATTTTCACAATGACCTGTTTGGTGCCTGCATATTGATATAATGGCCCAATTTTTTCCCATGTTCTATTATGACAGATGGCTTGTTGCCCCTGGGAGTTGTCAAAATAGCCTGTTTGGTGCCCACATGCAGGACTGGGAAAAGGGCTGGACAGGAGGGGCGGCTGCCCTGGGTGCAGTGGTATCATGTGAGGTGGGGGGCGTTGCGTGGAAAGATCCTATCTAGAATCTGGCGGGACTAGTGACAGCAGCGTCAGTGTAACAAACATTTGTGCTGAGTTAGAGAAAAGGATTAGTGCTAGGAGGGGGTTTGAGGGGGGAGTTGGCTGCAGGATTAGTACTGGGAAGAGAAAATTTGGCACCAGCAGTGGTGTACAATTTATTTTAGGAGGCAAAATTTGGGGGTAGGGGGTGATTTGTGCTAGGAGGGGGGATTTGGGTTAGGGTGTGGATTTGGGAGGGGGCCCAGGATTTGTGCTAGTAGGCATGATTGGGTGGATTTGTGCTAGGAGGGGGAGTTTGGAGTGGGAGGGGGGGATTAATGCTCAGAGGAAACTTGAGGGGTAGAGGGGGGGGGGGGGCAAAGATTTGTGTTGAGTTGGGGATTTCAGCAGGAAGGGGATGAGGGGGCTTGTACTGGAAGAGGGGGAGTTTTTGTTTGGGGAGAATTTTGGCTTGCAATAGCAATTTAGGCTTGGGAATAAGTGTGCAGATTAGTGCTCAAACCATTTGGCATCTTCGCGCTGGGCGATTGATGACCTTGTCCCGGCACTGCCCACATGTGTCCATGTTGAGTTGCTTGGTGCCTACATATTGCGACAATGGCCCATTTATTGCCTGCATATTTATTGTCATGATTCCCCATTTTGTGCTCACCTGTTGTCACAAAGGCCCTTTTGGTGCCTACAGTAAGGGGGAAAAAGTATTTGATCCTCTGCCAATCTTGTACGTTTGCCCACTGACAAAGAAATGATAAGTCTAGAATTTCAATGGTTTATTTTAACAGTGAGAGACAGAATAAAAACAAAAATATCCAGAAAAACACATTTCAAAAAAAGTTATAAATGATTTGCATTTTGATATCTTGAAATAAGTATTTGATCCCCTATCAATCAGCAAGATTTCCAGCTCCAAGCTGTCTTCTATACGGGCAACGAGCTGAGATTAGGAGCACTCTCTTAAAGGGAGTGGTCTTAATCTCAGCTTGTTGTCTGTATTAAAGACACCTGTCCACAGAAGCAGATTCCAATGTCTCCACCATGGCCAAGACCAAAGAGCTGTTCAAGTATGTCAGGAACAAGATTGTAGACCTACACAAGGCTGGAAGCCTACACAAGACCATCGCCAAGCAGCTTGGTGAGAGGGTGACAACAGTTGGTGCAATTATTCGCAAATGGAAGAAACACAAAATAACTGTCCGTCTCCCTCAGTCTGGGGCTCCATGCAAGAACTCATGAGAACGGTGAGGAATCAGCCCAGAACTACACAGGAGAATCTTGGCAATGATCTGAAGGCAGCTGGACCATAGTCACCAAGAAAACAATTGGTAACACTACGCCGTGAAGAACTGAAATCCTGCAGTGCCCACAAGGTCCCCCTGCTCAAGAAAGCTCATGTACAGGACCATCTGGGGTTTGCTAATGAACATCTAAATGATTCAGAGAACTGGGTGAAAGGGTTGTGGTCAGATGAGACCAAAATCAAGCTCTTTGGCATCAACTCAACTCGCCATGTTTGGAGGAGGAGGAATGCTGCCTATGACCTCAAGAACACCATCCCAATGTAAAACGTGAAGGTGGAAACATTATGCTTTCGGTGTGTTTTACTGCTAAGGGGACAGGACAACTTTACCACATCAAAGGACGGGGCGCCATGTACCGTCAACTCTTGGGTGAGAACCTCTTTCCCTCAGCCAGGGCATTGAAAATGGGTCGTGGATGGATATTCCAGCACGCCAACGACACCAAAACACACGGTCAAGGCAACAAAGGAGTGGCTCAAGAAAAATCACATTAAGGTCCTGAAGTGGTCTAGCCAGTCTCCAGACCTTAATCCCATAGAAAATATGTGAAGGGAACTGAAGGTTCGAGTTACCAAACATCAGCCTCAAAACCTTAAAGCGTGAGTAAACCCAGTTTAAAAAAACACTTACATTCCCGGCATGCCGGAAATGCTAACCTTCACATTGGTTGTGCTCTCAACCAAACTTTCAAACCATCCAATGGCTGGTGTCATAACTGATCACATGTGCAGCATTATGGCAGTTGTAGAATTATTAGAGGCCAAGATGGCAGCTTCCTTGACTGAAAACTATAGGAGGGTTTACTTCCACTTTAAGAACTTGGAAAGCATCTGCAAAGAGGAGTGGGACAAAATCCCTCCTGAGATGTGTGCAAACCTGGTGGCCAACTACAAGAAACGTCTGACCTCTGTGATTGCCAACAAGAGTTTTGCCACCAAGTACTAAGTCATGTTTTGTAACAGGGTCAGATACTTATTTCACTCAGTAAAATGCAAATCAATTTATAAAGTTTTTGAAATGTGTTTATAATAAACCTACCATTAAAATGATAGACTGATCATTTCTTTGTCAGTGGGCAAACATATGTAGCACTGACCCCCGAAGGAGCTGCTGGTTTTATGGGGCTTTCCGTTACCTTCTTGACCTCGCCTCCATCTAGGGGTTCCCGTGGTAGATGGCCTAAAGAAATGCAGAAACTGACACTGGATCCTCTTTTGGGTTATTTATTTAGAAGATAACACAGTTTATTCATGAGGGTAGAGGGTTAGGAAGGAAGTTCAGGTACTTTTGGAACTGCAGAAATAGAAAGTCTCTTTTAGAAAAAATCCAGAGAATAAAAGTTTCATAGCTGGATTCTCACAACCTCCGGATAGACCTCCTCTCACTAGGCCTAGAAGCTGGCAGGGTGTTAAGTAAAGCAAAGTCTCTGCCACAGACTTGGATGTAATTGAGAGACGTAGACAAATCTAGAGAACTATCATACGGTACCAGTATCTCTCAGCCGGTCCGGCGATACCGTATCAGTGTAGATCCACAAAGTGTCCTTCAACTGAGCCTCCAGGCTCCTTCTTAGAAGCCAGCCTATTGCATGGCCTTTTCCTCAAGAGTCCTCCCCTGGATGCTCCTCCAGTTGCTGGACCTCTCCTCAGATGAGACGGCACTGGACCACCTTTGAATCGTTATGGCCTCATATCCATTCAGGCCTGTCCCTGCAGTTGTTTCGCCTCTGCCTATCCAGCCTCGAGACTCAGAATTGCATGGATGCGCGCCCCATGCCAGGAGGGCCATGGGGGCTGGTCAGGACGACCAGGACCAAACAGACAGAAGGATCTTCTGGACCGGAATCCAGAAACACGTGATGTCAGTACCTTAAATACCACCTCCCAGAATGCACAGTAGGATGACACTCCAACTGAGCTGGTTCCAAGAAAGGATGACACTCAATACGCCCAGCCAAACTGCGTTCTCACATGTGCCAACGGTGACAGTGACACCTGCAGCCAAGGAGGAGTCACTGCAATCCAGCTAGACTGGTACTGAAACCATAATTTGGCATAATTAGGCCTGAAACCCAACTGTGGTTTTAGGAATATTAATTTGAAAAAAACATAGAGCATGTGCTCGTCGGGAGCCGGCGCTACACATACAAAATCAACAGGACATCAAATACTTTTCCCCCCTCACTGTATGTACAGTTGTGCTCATTAATTTACATACCCTGATGAGAAACAAGGATGGGGGAAGGTTGCGCTATGGAACTAATTAATATATCTGTGGTATGAGCGGCCTCTATTTAATTTAGTTTGCTGTTGTCCTGGGAGACCCTCGTTCCTCCACTGGTGTTACGTGCCCCATTATATGTAACAAGGAAGAAGCATATCCATAGTGTAGTATGTATAATAAGGAGTTTGATTCATAAACCAAAAGAACTACTCACAAACAACCGGTGATCAATCGCTTTTTGTGATAACAGATTTTAAAATCCCACCGGCCGTGTTGCCGCCTGTGTAAGAAGTGCACGCTGTCTGGCCACGCCCTACGCGTTTCGTCACACCGACGTCATCTGGCCCGCTCCATAACGGGGCACGTAACACCAGTGGAGGAACAGGGGGTCTCCCAGGACAACAGCAAACTATTGCCAGAGAGAGAAACACAGTGGCTTATACTGTGGAGGCTGATCCACCCCGGACGGGGTAAGATTTTTGGTGAGAGCAATCACATTATCATTCACTGTGCACTGGGAGCAGCAGTTGCAGATACCTTTTGAAGATATTCACGGAGGATTTTCATCGTCCATTTTTCACTATTATTATTCACTTGTTATTTATGATGTGTCACTTAGCACATTGATTTTTTACAAACGTGGGACTTTCACAGATCGGTATTCCGAATAGTGTTTGATATTGTTTTGATAATGTTTTTATATTATTTCTTCATTTTCTTTGATATCTTATGCTCAAATCTCACTTGGGATTTGCACGGTTTTCACTTGGATTTCCATTATTAATTCGTTTTTTTGTAATTGTATGTTCACTTATCCTTTATTTTGTATATATTTTATTTTTTATAATAAGGCTTGCACTTTTATGGTATTGACACAGGTGCATGTGATTTCATATGGAATTTTCTAATAACACTTGTCATAAAGGAATTTTTTTTTTTTTTTTTTTTTTTTTTTTTTTTGGGTTTATGATTATTTACCAGCATGCTAAAAATTTATACACCAGTCAGTTTATAGCCTCTTTTCACAAATCTGATTCCAATTTACACACCCTGGCAGAATTCATGATTTCCTGGCCATTTTTCAGAGAATATGAATGATAACACAAAAACTTTTCTTTCACTCATGATTAGTGTTTGGCTGAAGCCATTTATTATCAATCAACTGTATTTACTCTTTTTAAATCATAAGGCCATCAGAAACTACCCAAATGACCCTGATAAAAAGTTTACATACCCTGGTGATTTTGGCCTGATTACATGTACACAAGTAGACACAAAGGGGTTTGAATGAATATTAAAGGTGACCATCCTCACCTGTGATCTGTTTGCTTGCAATTAGTGTGTATAAAAGGTTAATGAGTTTCTGGACTCCTGACAGACCCTTGCATCTTTCATCCAGTGCTGCACTGACGTTTCTGGATTCTGAGCCATGGGGAAAGCCAAAGTATTGTCAAAGTATCTGCGGGAAAAGGAAGTTGAACTGTATAAAACAGGAAAGGGATATAAAAAGATATCCAAGGAATTGAGAATACCAACTAGCAGTGTTCAAACTCTAATCAAGAAGTTGAAAATGAGGGGATCTGTTGAAACCAAACCACGGTCAGGTAGACCAACTAAAATTTCAGCCACAACTGCCAGGAAATTAGTTTGGGATGCAAAGAAAAACTAACAAACAACTTCAGGTGAAATACAGGACTCTCTGAAAACATGTGGTGTGGCTGTTTCAAGATGCACAATAAGCACTTGAATAAAGATGGGCTGCATGGTCGAGTCGCCAGAAGAAAGTCATTACTACACAAATGCCACAAAGTATCCCAATTACAATATGCCAAACAGCACAGAGACGAGCCTCAAACCTTCTGGCACAAAGTCATTTGGAGTGATGAGACCAAAATCGAGCTTTTTGGCCACAACCACAAACGCTACATTTGGAGAGGAGTCAACAAGGCCTATGATGAAAGGTGTTGAGGTCGACCACTGATGTTTTGGGGATGTGTGGGCTACAAAGGCACAGGAAATTTGGTCAAAATTGATGGCAAGATGAATGCACTATATTATTAAAAAATTCTGGAGGAACACTTGCATTCATCAGCCAGGAAGCTGCGTATGGGACGTACTTGGACATTCCAACATGACAATGATCCAAAACACAAGGTCAAGTCGACCTGTCATTGGCTACAGCAGAATAAAGTGAAGGTACTGGAGGGGCCATCTCAGTCTCCTGACCCCAATATCATTAAGCCACTCTGGGGAGATCTCAAACGTGCCGTTCATACAAGGCAGCCAAGAATTTACAGGAACTGGAGGCTTTTTGCCAGGAATGGGCAGCTTTACCATCTGAGAAGATAAAGAGCCTCATCCATAAATACCACAAAAGACTTTAAGCTGTCATTGATGTTAAAGGGAGCAATACACTGTATTAACCTCCTCGCGCCCGCCCTATAGCCGAATGACGGCCGTAAAGCAGGCACTTTCGTCCGGGTGGCCGTCCCTGGACGTCCTAATGTTTACTTCCACAATGCGCGCCGCCACGGGCGCGCATCGGGGAAGTTCTGTGTTTGCCGTGTCCCCCGGGGACAGGCAAACACAGATCGCTGTAAACGGCCAATCACAGCGGCCGTTTACAGCGAGATCGGCGTGTCCAATGGGAGATGATCTCATATGTAAACATATGAGATCATCTCTCAGCGCCGCTCTCCCTCCTCACACAGACAGAGTGTGAGAGGGGAGAGATGAACGGCTGCAGCGGCCGTCAGTGTAAAAAAAAAAAAAAAAAAAAGGAAAAAAAAAAGTGCCATCCTCCCCCAGTGCCATCCTGCCCCAGTGCCATCCACCCCAGTGCCACCTGCCCCCAGTGCCACCTGTTAGTGCTATCTGTCCCCAGTGCCACCTGTTGTCAGTGCCATTTGTCCCCAGTGCCATCTGTCATCAGTGCCACGTGTCATCAGTGCCACATAGTGCCATCTGTCATCAGTGACACGTATTAGTGCCATCTGTCATCAGTGCCATGTATCAGTGCCATTTGTCATCAGTGCCACCTGTCAGTGTCACGTGTCATCAATGCCACCTGTCATCAGTGTCATGCGTCATCGGTGCCACGTATTAGTGCCATCTGTGGCACGTATTAGTGCCACCTGTCATCAGTGCCACATATTAGTGGCATCTTTCATCAGTGCCACATATTAGTGCCATCTGTCATCAGTGTCACGTGTCATTGTCCTGGTGCTTCAAAAGTGTAATAGGTAGTCAACAAGTTAGATGTGTAATTTATGCTCCTAGAACATGATGGCGCTCCCTGCATGTTGGGCCTCTCTATGTGGCCAGGCTGTGAAAAAGTCCCACACATGTGTGGTATACACATGCCATGTGAGAGAAATAACCTATTACAATGACAATTTTGTGGAGAAAAATAAAAAAACTAAAAAATCTTAATTTTGCAAAGAATTGTGGGAAAAAAATGACAACATCAAAAAGCTCACCATGCCTCTTACTAAATACCTTGGAATGTCTACTTTCCAAAAATGGGTCATTTGGGGGGTATTTGTACTTTCCTGACTTGTTCGGGTCACAAGAAGCGAGATAGTCCACCAGTACATCAGATGTGATCAATTTTGTGCGATTCGCACCACAGCTTGTAGACTCTCTAACTTTCACAAAGACCAAATAATATCCACTAATTTGGGTTATTTTTACCAAAGATATGTAGCAGTATAAATTGTGGCCAAAATTTATGAAGAAAAATTAATAATTTGCATAATTCTGTCACAGAAACAAAGAAATATGCGTTTTTTTTCAAAATTTTCGGTCTTTTTTCATTTATAGCGCAAAAAATAAAAACCCCAGAGGTGATCAAATACCACCAAAAGAAAGCTCTATTTGTGGGAAAAAAAGGACAAAAAAATCATTTGGGTACAGTGTTGTATGACTGAGTAATTGTCATTCAAAGTGTGAGAGCACCAAAAGCTGAAAATTGGTCTGGGCAGGAAGGGTGTTTAAGTGCCCAGTAAGCAAGTGGTTAAAGAACTGGGGTATGTAAACTTTTGATCAGGGTAATTTCTGTTGCTATTTGATTTAAAAAGAGTAAACACAGTTGATTGATTATAAATGGCTTCAGCCAAACACTAACCATGAGTGAAAGAAAAGTTTTTGTGTTATCATTCATATTCACTGAAAAATGGTCAAGAAAGCATAAATTCTGCCAGGGTGTGTAAACTTATGAGCACAACTGTATTGTTACTATTGCCTGTCTGTTGCTATGATGGCCTGTTTACTGTTTACTAAGCTCACCAATATTAATACCTTCAATTTGCTGTGACGTGATATGCTATTATGCCACCCAGTACATGATTCCAGTGTTTCCTAGGTGTACAGTGTGGGTTGTCAGTGTGTGTGATGTCATTTCATAGCAGTGCAAAAAAATATGGTGGCCCAGGCACATGCAGTGGCCAGTAGCTCTCAGCACCCGTGCTATCTGTAGGATGCTGACTGGGAATATATCTGTATTCCATTTTATGATTTTCATTATAGAATGACAACAGATTTCTTGAATCTTGTATAATGTTGGTGTGTGTAGTGTGATGTCATAGTAGTACAGCATGTGATTCTCATTGCGTGTTCTCTCTCATCCTTGAAGGCTTACACAACCGCATTCACCGTTACATTGGTGGAACGATGAGCCAAGTTATACTTTCTGCCAATGACCCCTTTTTTAGCTGTCACCATGCGAACGTAGACAGGTAAGAAAAAGTCATTTTACCTTTCAATTTCTTTTTTTTTTTTTTTTGCCTCTGGGACAGGAAATTACATTGTTGTGATCATAATTATATCTTAACCAGTTCCCATCCAGGCCATTTCTGATCTTTATCTCCTACATGTTTTTTTTTTTTGCTAGAAAGTGACTTAGAGCCCCCAAATAAATATTTTGTGACATAACAAAAAAATTGCAACACTCACCATTTATTTCTCTAGGGACTCTGCTAAAATAATATAAATTATATATATATATATATATATATATATATATATATATATATATATATATATACACACACACACATATATAAAAAAAAATTATATATATAAAAAATGTATATATATATATATATATATATATATATACACACACACATATATTAAAAATATATATATATATAAAAAAAAAATATTATATATATATACATACTTTAGCAGAGAGAAAAAAATGGTGAGTGTTAGCCCTTGTACACACGGTCGTAGATTCCGACGGAATGTGTCCTATCGGACCGTTTTGTTGGATAATCCGACTGTGTGTGGTCTCCATCGGACTGTTTCCGACGGACCAAGTTTTCCAATTTGTCTGTAAAATTTTCCGACAACATGATCCGATCGGACTTTGTCCGATCACGTGTAGAGAATTCCGATCGGACAAAGTGCCACGCATGCTCAGATCAAATTCCTACATCAAAGCTATTGGCTACTAGCCTGAACGTAGTCCCGTCATAACGAAATAATGCCATCACGTTCTGAACGATCGGATTTTTCCGACAACTTTGTCTGACCGCGTGTATGCAACAGTTTCGGACAAAATCCGACGGATTTGGTTGTCGGAATGTCCGACCATGTGTACAGGGGCTTACAATTGTTTTATGTCGCACGGTATTTGTGCAGTTGTTTTTTAAACGTCATTTAAAATTATATATATATATATATATATATATATATATATATATATATATATATATATATATATATATATATATACACGTTAATGAATTTTATTGTACACAAACGCTATCTAATACCAACTTTTTTGTTAAAATCTAAACGACAATAGGGCGAGTGAATAGAAACCCAACGTGCACGTCCGTGGAACGGATCCAAACTACGGAACATAAAAATCTCCATTAGCGACGCTTTAAAAGCCTTTACGGGTTACCAGTTTAGAGTTACACAGGAGGTCTGGAGCTAAAACTTTTGCTCTCATAGTAACATTTGCAACGATACCCCACGTGTAGTGTGATCACCATTTACATATGCATGTGGGACTTGCATTCGCATCTACGCGTAAAGCACTTTTTTTTTTTTAAATCAATTTTCTTGCTTTCGCAAGGGATGAACAACATCCCCTGCGAAAGCATGGGTCGTGACAGGTCCTCTTCATGGTGATATCTGGGGTCTATTAGACCCCAAATCTCTCCTGTGGCCTGCAATGCAGCTGATCACACACTGATTGGTCTGATCAGCTGCCAACGTCCAGGCAAAGAGCCGAAACTGGAAAGTGATGAAATCCTCATAACTTCAGGTTTCTGGGGTCACACAGATGGAGGAACGTCAGTTCCACTCTCCCTGCATGACAGTAGCAGTGGGAAGTGGGGGGGGGGAGGGACCTCTTCTGCTGCCCGCAGAAGTGATTGAGTGGCTGTTCGTTGGTGTGCCAAATCATCCCAAAGGTGTTCAGTAGGGTTGAGGTGAGGGCACTGTAAAGGACACTTGAGTTCTTCCACACCAGACCCATCAAACTATGTCTTTATGGAGCTGGCTTTGTAGACAGGGGCACAGTCATGCTGGAACAGAAAAGGGTCTTCACCGAATTGCTACCACAGAGTTGGAAAAGTACAATTGTCTAAAATTTGTATGCTGTGGCATTAACAGTACCCTTCCCCCGGAAACAACACAAAGGGAGGCCACCAAGATTCTGAAACCCCAGGCCTGATTTCAGACTTGGCGTGTTGGTCCCTCCATCTCCAGAAAGATTATTTCATGCTCATGTGATGGGGGTTACTGTAATCTCCAGAGGTTTGCACAGAGCTTGAACTCAAAGAAGGACCCCTGTATAAGGAGTTTAAAATTTGCCTATCACAAATAAAAAAATATCAATAGAAGCTTGCAAAGCACTGCACCCAGGCATGTACTGACCATTGGGACTACAAGGAGTTTCCCGGTGGGCCGATGGCCCAGTGGGCCGATCAGGTGCAGTCTTGGAGCCGCTCCTCTCTGACAGTGATGATCGCAATTTCACTCCTGTTAGGAGGAGCAGCTGCCGTCACTTGCTGGAGAGAGCATTAGGCTTTCTGCTCCCTCCAGCCTGCAGGGGGAGATAGACAGCTGGCAGACATTCCATCCGCTCTCCCCTTATCACATGACTGGAGAGAGGAACCAGAAGCTACCTTCAAAACTGTGAGTACATGTGGGAGGGGGAGGAGAGGGAGCACAGTCTGATGTAAGGGGAAGTGCTGATGGAGAAGCTCAAAATTAAAGTGGGCCTTTCATGATGAAGTCCAGGGCCACATTTTTGTCCCAGTCCAGCCCTGACTGCACCCGGGATCAGTGTATCGCTATTGTAGCCTTAACCCCGAGCCCCATGTCTGTACAGAGGTAAAGACCTTCTTATTTAGAGTTTGAAGAAGTGGTGCAACCCTGCTTTCAGCTGAAAAAGAAGATATCTGAATGATGCCTTCCATTGCACCCATCACTCAGATATCACCACTCATATGCAGGGCAGGACTTAGGGTGGTTGGGGCCCCTGGGCTTGAGTCACTTTCGGGCCCTACCTTCTATACATTACCGTATTTAATCGGTGTATAACATGTTCCCCAAGTTTAGGAGGGAATTTTAAGGAAAAAACTTTTAGGAGGAAAGTTTAAGGAAAAAACTTACATGTAAATGCCCATCAATGCAGCCTTATCAGTGTCCATCTGCAGCCTTGCCCATCCATCTGCAGCCTTGTCCAGTGTCATTGCAGGCTTTCTAGTGTAGCCTTGTCATTTGCAACCTTGCCCCAGTGTCATTTGCAGTCTTGTCATTGCAGTCTTGAAGTTTAAAAATGGCGCCGCCGAGATACAGAGTCCTGTGTATCTCGGCGGCTCTTGGGTCCTCTCGGCAGCTCTCATCGGCTCTCGAGTCCTCTCTGCGTCTCTCGGGTCCTCTCGGCAGCTCTCATCGGCTCTCGAGTCCTCTCTGCGTCTCTCGGGTCCTCTCGGCAGCTCTCATCGGCTCTCGGGTCCTCTGTGTGGCTCTCGGGTCCTCTCGGCAGCTCTCATCGGCTCTCGGGTCCTCTCGGCAGCTCTCATCGGCTCTCGTGTCCTCTCTGCGGCTCTTGGGTCCTTTCGGCAGCTCTCATCGGCTCTCGGGTCCTCTCGGCAGCTCACGGGTCCTCTTGCAGTCCCGAGCGGAGCCGAAAGTAGCAGAGTGTACTCGTCTCGGCTCACAGTCATGCTCAGTCCTTATGTTATGTCCATCATAGGGCAGGACTGGGCGTGACTGTGAGCGGAGCCGAGTACACTCATCTATGTATCTCGGCGGAGCCCGCGGGGCCCTCTATTGGGCGGGGGGCCCATGGGCTCTTGAGCCCAGTCAAGTCCAATGATAAGTCCGGCCCTGCTCATATGACGTCCTTGGGGGCCGGAAGTGGTTTTCATTTCTTTATTCTGAGCATTCGGTAAACTTAGTTTATACAGTGATTTGGGTATTCGGATATATCCAAATCTCAGAATAATGAAAAATGTAACCGAATATTTATTCAGAACAAAACGAAACCTAACATGTCTAAAAACGATTTGGCACTGCGTTGCTTTAACTGACAATTGCGCGGTCGTGCAACGTTGCACCCAAACAAAATTGGCGTCCTTTTTTTCCCCACACATAGAGCTTTATTTTGGTGGTATTTGATCACCTCTGTGTTTTTTATTTTTTTGTGCTATAAACAAAAATAGATCGACAATTTAAAAAAAAAAAAAAAAAAAAAAAAAAAAAGCAATATTTTTTTACTTTTTGCTATAATAAATATCCCCAAAAAATATATAAAAAAAACAATTTTTTTCCTCATTTTAGGCCGATACGTATTCTTCTACATATTTTTGGTAAAAAAAAAAAAAATAACGCAATAAATGTATATTGATTGGTTCGCACAAAATTTATAGTGTCTACAATATAGGGGATAGATTTTGAGCATTTTTATTATTCATTTTTTTTTATTAGTAATGGCGGCGATCTGTGATTTTTATCATGACTGCGACATTATGGCGGACACATTGGGCAATTTTGACACTGTTTTGGAACCATTGTCATTTATATAGCGATCAGTGCTATAAAAATGCACTAATTACTGTGTAAATGACAATGGCAGGGAAGGGGTTAAACACTAGGGGGCGATCAAGGGGCTAAGTGTGTCCTAGGGAGGTGTTCTAACTGTGGGGGGGGGGGGTGGGCTTCCACAGACATAACAGCCATCACTGCTCCCGATGACAGGGAGCAGAAGATCCCTGTCATGTCACTAGGCAGAATAGGGAAATGCCTTGTTTACAAAGGCATCTCCCCGTTCTTCCGCTCCGTGACACGATCGCAGGCCCCCGGCAGACATGGAGTCCACAGGATCCGTGGGCACACAGCATGCAGCGGGGGCGCGCACGCCCACAATGCCGTGATGTAAAGGGGACGTACCTGTAAGCCTATTTGCCCAGCCGTGCCATTGTGCCGACATACATCATTGTGTGCTAGTCAGCTAGTGGTTAAGCAGCTCATCTTAACCTACCTCCCTTCCCCAGCAGTGGGGTAGCAGCTTAGAACCACCCCCCCCCCCCCCGCGCAAATTAGTGACTCAGCAGCTCAGCTCTACCTGCTCCTAGGGTTGCCACCTTTTCTTCAAGCCAAACCCGAACACTTTTGCGGCACAATTTTTTTTGTGTGGAGTATACATTATAGGATTATAAAAAACTTAGGACACCTTTGAGTGCCTCAAGGAGAGTAGAAATGCAGCAAGCTAGGTGCGCCATGGTGAACAGTGAGTGTTTGCCAAATTACATTGGGAGGGGCTGAAAGGCACATTGTTAAATAAAACGCATTCTTGTACCCATAAATTATAATTAAATTAATAAATAAAATGTAATTTTAAAAATATGAATTAGCCTACCTTAAAAGCGGACAGTGTCAGTCAGTAGAGCAGTGGACTGTGTCAGCAGGGCAATGGGCGGTGTCAGTAGAGCAGTGGACAGTGTCAGTAGAGCAGTGGACAGTGTCAGTAGAGCAGTGGACAGTGTCAGTAGAGCAGTGGACGGTGTCAGTAGAGCAGTGGACGGTGTCAGTAGGGCAGTGGACGGTGTCAGTAGGGCAGTGGTCGGTGTTAGTAGAGCAGTGGACGGTGTCAGTAGAGCAGTGGACGGTGTAAGTAGGGCAGTGTACATGTCAGTAGGGCAGTGGTTGGTGTTTCAAGGGCAGTGGTCGGTGTCAGTAGAGCGGAAGACGGTGTCAGTAGAGCAGTGGACAGTGTCAGTAGAGCAGTGGACAGTGTCAGTAGAGCAGTGGACGGTGTCAGTAGAGCAGTGGATGGTGTCAGTAGGGCAGTGGACGGTGTCAGTAGGGCAGTGGACGGTGTCAGTAGGGCAGTGGTCGGTGTTAGTAGAGCAGTGGACGGTGTCAGTAGAGCAGTGGACGGTGTCAGTAGAGCAGTGGACGGTGTCAGTAGGGCAGTGTACATGTCAGTAGGGCAGTGGTTGGTGTTTCAAGGGCAGTGGTCGGTGTCAGTAGAGCGGAAGACGGTGTCAGTAGAGCAGTGGACAGTGTCAGTAGAGCAGTAGACAGTGTCAGTAGAGCAGTGGACAGTGTCAGTAGAGCAGTGGACGGTGTCAGTAGAGTAGTGGACGGTGTCAGTAGAGCAGTGTACATGTCAGTAGGGCAGTGGTTGGTGTTTCAAGGGCAGTGGTGGGTGTTAGTAGAGCAGTGGACAGTGTCAGTAGAGCAGTAGACTGTGTCAGTAGACGGTGTCAGTAGAGCAGTGGACGGTGTCAGTAGAGCAGAGGACGGTGTCAGTAGGGCAGTGGTTGGTATTTCAAGGGCAGTGGTCGGTGTCAGTAGAGCAGAGGACGGTGTCAGTAGAACAGTGGACGGTGTCAGTAGGGCAGTTAGAGCAGTAGACGGTGTCAGTAGAGCAGTGGTCGGTGTCAGTAGAGCAGTGGCCGGTGTCAGTAGAGCAGTGGCCGGTGTCAGTAGAGCAGTGGCCGGTGTCAGTAGGGCAGTGGGCGGTGTCAGTAGGGCAGTGGGCGGTGTCAGTAGGGCAGTGGGCGGTGTCAGTAGGGCAGAGGACGGTGTCAGTAGGGCAGAGGACGGTCTCAGTAGGGCAGAGGACGGTCTCAGTAGGGCAGAGGACGGTCTCAGTAGGGCAGAGGACGGTCTCAGTAGGGCAGAGGACGGTCTCAGTAGGGCAGAGGACGGTCTCAGTAGGGCAGTGGGCGGTGTCAGTAGGGCAGTGGGCGGTGTCAGTAGGGCAGAGGACGGTGTCAGTAGGGCAGAGGACGGTCTCAGTAGGGCAGAGGACGGTCTCAGTAGGGCAGAGGACAGTCTCAGTAGGGCAGAGGACAGTCTCAGTAGGGCAGAGGACGGTCTCAGTAGGGCAGAGGGCGGTCTCAGTAGGGCAGTGGGCGGTGTCAGTAGGGCAGTGGGCGGTGTCAGTAGGGCAGAGGACGGTCTCAGTAGGGCAGAGGACAGTCTCAGTAGGGCAGAGGACAGTCTCAGTAGGGCAGAGGACGGTCTCAGTAGGGCAGAGGACGGTCTCAGTAGGGCAGAGGGCGGTCTCAGTAGGGCAGAGGACGGTCTCAGTAGGGCAGAGGACAGTCTCAGTAGGGCAGAGGACGGTCTCAGTAGGGCAGAGGACGGTCTCAGTAGGGCAGAGGGCGGTCTCAGTAGGGCAGAGGACGGTCTCAGTAGAGCTGTGGACGGTGTCAGTAGCTTTTTTTTTTTTAACAAATTTATTTATTTTTACCTTTTTTTAACAGTCTTGGGGGGGGGGGGGGGCTTTGGTGAAATATCAGGAGACTAAACAGACCCCTGATAGCTCACTTTTGAAACAGAGAAAGGGAGAGAGGGTGGATTCTCCAGTTCCTTTCTCTGAGCCATAATAAATACAGTCAATTGGAACAAATTGACTTTTTCTGGTTCCCTCAATCTATTGTGGAGCCTGAAAAGTCCCAATATATTCCTGAAATAGCCAAGATCTTTACTTTCTCATTCAGTAAAGCTGAATGAGAAGGCAAAGTTTGGAAGGCAAAACAGGTTGGGACTCACGGGAGGAGAATATACAGTGTGGTCTCCATCCTCTGTTCTCTTCAATCTGCCCCAGGGTGAGCCTGGATGTCTGCTGGGCAGGAGGAAGCAGTCGGTGTAGGGTCGCTTGCTCCGCCCACCTGTAGAGGAGCTCTGTTAAAGCCCCTATCCAGCCTTAGAGGAGCGTGTGCCCAGGGGAAAGGGTGTGTTGCTGCCATAGAAAGAAAGCTGGCAGTAGATATGGGCACGTCCTCCTCCCTGCTTTTCGATTCTTCAGCTGTCACTCCTTGTCTTGGCCCGCCCACCGGCTCCCTCCTGCACGCAATCATCGGCAGGCAGTGTGGGCTTACTGAAGTGCTTCGGATCCCCCCTGCATTCAGCATTAGTGCGGGGTGGACTGACACTATGTCATTAGTGAGACGGCGGGAGAGGGGAGACACATCATCCACAGAGCAGTCTCATCACTCTCGGGCAGTCCGGTCTGAATGATGTGTACGGGTCTGGAGCAGATGAAAACCCGTACACATCATTAAAGAACCGGACTGTCCGGGTGAAACCCGTACAGGTGGCAACCCTACCTGCTCCCTCTCCTAGCAGTTGCTCAAATCTCCCCTTTCCCCTTCATTGAGCAGCTCAGCTATCCCTGTTCTTCCCTCCCAGCAGTGATTCAGCAGCTTAGCTCACCCAACTCAGCAGGTCAGCTCACTCTGCCAGGGCTGGTGCAAGGATTTTTAAAACTCTAGGCGAAACCTCATTTTGCCGCATCACCCCCCCCCCCCCCCCGGCTCCACCTACTTTGCCCTGCCCATGTATACCCCACATTTTTAATGAAGTGCCCATCAAATGCAGCCCACCCGAGCACAGCAAATGCAGTTTTACCATCACTCATCAAACGCAGCCTCACCAGCACCCATCAAATGCAGCCTCACCAGTGCCCCCTTTGCCCTGCCCATGCAGACTAGAGGTCGACCGATATATCGGCCGATATTTGCCGTTTTTTAATTAATCAGCATTGGCCGATTGTGCTGGTAAAAAGCCGATATAGAACTGCAGCGGGACTTTGAAATGACTTCTCTAATAGAAGCCAGTGTAAGTTGCCATAAAAACACTTTCCTCCTCTCTGGGCAGGCTGCCAAGAAAAGAACAGAAAGATACAATGTTTACACTTCAATGAATGAAGTCATCTCTATGTGTAGAAGTTCTCAGTTTAACCATTTAAAGACTAAATCTTTTCTGACACTTGATGCTTACAAGTAAAAATCCTGTATTTTCTGCCAGAAAATCACTTAGACCCCCCCAAAAATTATATATATATTTTTAGCAGAGACCCTAGGGAATAAAATAGCGGTTGTTGCAATATTTTATGTCACACGGCATTTGCACAGAGGTCTTTCAAATGCATTTTTTTGGGGAAAAAAATACACTATTTAAAAAATAAAAATAAAATAAAAACAGTAAAGTTAGCCCATTTTTTTTTTTCGTCCAAAAGTTTTGACTACCTGTTTTTATTTAATATATAGTTTTTTGTTTTTTTTTTATCTAAATCATACATACAAGTAAACTGATTGGAGGTTTGTTTTGTTTAATAAATGTTTAAATGTAAGAAATTTTCTGTATCACTTATGAAGACTGCTTTCACACTGGAGCGGGCAGGCGTTGATGGTAAAACGCAAGTTTTAGCGGCTCTTTACCATCATTTTAGCGGTGCTATTTGGCTGCTAGTGGGGCACATATAACCCAGCTAGCGGCCAAGGAAGAGGTTAAATGCGCCCATGAAGCACTGCTGCCAAACCGCATTGCATGCGCTTCGGCAGTGGTGCCCATTCATATCAATGGGCAGGAGTGGTGGAGGAGCGGTATACACCACTCCAAACGTGCTGCTTGCAGGACTTTTTTTTCAGATCCTGCCAGCGCATCGCCTCAGTGTGAAAGCACTCTGTCTTTCACACAGACTGCAGGGGAGCCATTTTGCAGGCACTTTACAGGCGCTATTTTTAGCCCAAAAGCGCCTGAAAAACACCCCAGTGGGAAAGGTGTGTTAGATCAAGGGGGATTAAAAAAAAAAAAAAAAAAAAAAAAGGAAAAAAATAAATAAATAAAATAAAATCGGCCTAACATATCGGCCCAAAAAAATCGGCATCATATATCGGCTATCGGCCGCCATGATTTCTAAATATCGGCATCGGCCAGAGAAAAACCCATATCGGTCGACCTCTAATGCAGACCCCACTTTTTTATGAAGTGTCCAGCAAATGCAGCCCACCAGAGCACATCAAATGCAGCCCCACCAGCGCCCATCAAAAGAAGCCTCACCAGTGCTCATCAAACACAGCCTCACCAGTGCTCATCAAATGCAGCCTCACCAGCGCCCATCAAGTGCAGCCTCATCAGAGCACATCAAATGCAGCCTCACCAGCGCCCATTAAATGCAGCCTCACCAGCACCCATCAAATGCAGCCTCACCAGCACCCATCAAATGCAGCCTCACCAGCACCCATCAAATGCAGCCTCACCCCGCCCATGTATACCCCACCTTTTTAATGAAGTGCCCATCAAATGAAACCCACCAGAGCACAAATGCAGCCTCACCAGCTCCCATCAAATGCAGCTTCACCAGCTCCCATCAAATTCAGCCTCACCAGCGCCCATTAAATTCAGCCTCACCAGCACCCATCAAATTCTGCCTCGCCCCCCTTTGCCCTGCCCATGTATACCCCACCTTTTTAATGAAGTGCAAATCAAAAGCAGCCTCGCCAGCGCCCACCAATGCAGCCTCACCAGCGCCCACCAATGCAGCCTCACCAGCGCCCACCAATGCAGCCTACCAGTTAGGGAGGGGATACCCGACCGCTTAGTACATGGACAGATCAGTCTTAATACACCAAATACATTTACATGCGAATCTGTGATGATGCAATCTCAGACAGTGACCTTATTTCACTCACCAGGTCTGGGGCTCTGCAGACTGGTCTACATCCATGTGACCACGCGACCCTACCAGTGCAAGTGCGAGGAACATTTTTAAACTCTGGCTGCCTCAGTGCCTCCTCCAGGCAGGCTCCACCTGACAGCAAGCTTGGAGCGCCGCCGCCAAGTGCTATAGCTCTTGAGTGATGCTGCCAGCATTGTTCAGGACAAGCCATGAGGGAGAGCGGACTCAACCACAGGGGGGATGGGGCCAGGGGACACAGGATTAGGAATCACGTATGGGCAGAGGCAGAGCTGGCTGGCTGGGGTCACATCACGGATAGCAATCACTGATCAGAGGTGCGCAGCAGGGGAGGTTTGCTTGCTTTCATTCATTCCGGAGACGGGACACGGACACAGTCCTAAGCCACTGACACTATGTATGAACGGAGCGGCGCCTGCCTGCTGATGCTGAGATTTAGTTGCTTGGTGCAGGGAGAGATGAGAGTAGGAACACCAGCAGCTGGGCACCCTACTGGTAGCACTGGACCTACACTCTGCTCTCCCTCCCAGCAGTGACTGAGCTTCCTCTCATCATCAGCTCCACCTACTCTCCTAGCAGTGAATCAGCAGATCAGCTGGCCCTGCTCCCTCCTCCCAGCAGTGACTCAGGAGCTCAAGTGACTGCTTTCAGCTAGTATGGTCCTCAAAGACTCAGAGAACAGTGCAGACCATATTTTAAAACCCTGAAGTCAAAGCTTTGTTGCATCTTCCCTTCCATATTGCTCTCTAGTGAAGGTGGGAGAGAGGTGGATCAGGCTTTAAAGGTGAGGAAAGCCTGCATATTTGGGTTTTGATCAGGGGGTCGAACTATGTGTACTCGCAGGATCCTCATGTTCTCAGCAGGTATCCTTCTCCTTCACCCCCTCCTTGTCTGCTCAGACAATAAGTCTTTGTCTCTTTGCAGGATTGCAGACGAGTACTATGTAGAATATGGCATCACCCCGGCTTCCTACCCCACCGCAAACACCATCTATGGGCACACCGCTACAAGCTGCATCACCGCATTCTACAACTGCTGGAGGAACAGAGATATGATGAGACCAGGCATTTATTTTGGAACCGTATACGTCTAATCTGACGAACTGCATGGGGGGTTTCCGCAGCTGAAGAGGATGGAGTCTGAAAATGTATCTCTCAAAAGGAAATTTGCAATCATAATACTTGAGATAATCAGAATTATTAAAAAACAAACAATACTCACAGATCTTAAAGTAAACGTTGATTAAAATGATGATTAAGCTGTTCAATCGCCCACTGCTTCATTGGAAATGCATTGCTATTAATAAATACCCCATGCACAGCGAATGTGTCTTCCAGGGCTTTTTTATTTCGTGGGAACACAGTTCTGGCAACTCCGGCACTGAATGTAATAGCAAGGGGTGCTTGGATGTGCTGGAGGGTCTATTGATGCTGGCTGCTGGGGGATCTATTTGTTGCTGAGGAAGTCTATGGTTGCTGGGTGGCTCTTTGGTTGCTTGGAGGGATCTACAGTTGAGGAGGGGTTTGCTGTTGCTGGAGGATTAATTCATGCTGGCTGGTAGGAGGTAAATAGTTGCTGGAGCTGATCTATTCTTGCTGGGGGGGTAGCTATATTGTTCCTGGAGTTGATCTATTCTTGCTGGGGGGGGGGGGGGCGGGGGTAGCTATATTGTTCCTGGAGTTGATTTATTCTTGCTGGGGGTAGCTATATTGTTGCTGGGGGGGGGTCTATTGTTACTGAAGAAGTGTATTGTAGTTGTTGGAAGGTCTATTGTTGCTGGAGCTGATCTATTCTTGCTGGGGGGGGGGGTGTCTATTGTTACTGAAGAAGTGTATTGTAGTTGTTCAGAGGTCTATTGTTGCTGGAGCTGATCTATTCTTTCTGGACGGGGGTAGCTATATTGTTGCTGGGGGGGGGGGGGGGTCTATTGTTACTGAAGAAGTATATTGTAGTTGTTGGAAGGTCTATTGTTGCTGCAGTGGATCTATTATTGCTGGGGAGGGGGGAACTATTGCTGCTGGTCTGGTCTACACCCTGTTCCAAATTATTATGCCAATAATATTTTTCTCATTTACCTAAATAGTTGATGTAAACAATAGTCAGCGTAGCCTCCCAGAGCTGCTGTTTGGAAGTAAACTGCCTCCCACCCTCATAGATCTTTTTCTTGAGGATGCTCCAAAGGTTCTCATTAGTATTGAGGTCAGGGGAGGATGGAGGCCACACCATGACTTTCTCTCCTTTTATCCCCATAGCAGCCATTGATGCCGAGGTATTCTTTGCAGCACGAGATTGTGCATCGTCATGCATGAAGATGATTTTATTACGGAAAGCATAGTTCTTCCTTCTTTACCAGGGAAGGAAGTGGTCAGTCAGGAACTCCACATACTTTGGTCATCTTTACACCTTCGGGGACCATAAAGGGGCAGACCAGATCTCTTCCCATGATTCCGGCCCAAAACATGACTCCACCACCGCCTTGCTGACGTCGCAGCCTTGTTGGAACAGGGTGGCCGTCCACCAACCATCCATTACTCCATTCATCTGAACCATCCAGGGTTTGCACGGCACTCATCAGTCAACAGGACTGTTTGAAAATTTGTCTAATCGCGTACACACGATTGGACTTAGTCCGGCGGATTGTCCGCCGGACTTTCAAACAAACGGACTTGGCAACACACGATCACTCCAAAAGTCCGACGGACTCGAACGTGATGACATAGAATAAGGAAGTTCATAGCCAGTAGCCAATAGCTGCCCTAGCGTCGGTTTTAGTCCGCCGGACTAGCACACAGACGAACAGATTGTCCGCTAGAAAGCCGGACAATTTTGAAGCAAGTCTAATTTCTAAGTCTGCCGGACTTTTGGGAAGTAAAAGTCCGCCGGAGCCCCCACACGATCGAATTGGCTAGGTCCGCCGGACTGTCCGATCATGTGTATGCGGCATTAGTGTATTTTTCTGCCCAATGCAGCCGTTTCTGCTTGTGAGCATTGGTTAGTGGTGGCCGAATGGAAGGTTTATGCGCAGTTGCAAGACTCTGGAGGACTCTACACCTTGATGTCCGTGGGACTCCAGAGGCACCAGCAGCTTCACATATCTGTTTGCTGCTATGTGATGGTTGGTGGACGGCCACCCTGTTCCAACAAGGCTGCGACGTCAGCAAGGCGGTGGTGGAGTCATGTTTTGGGCCGGAATCATGGGAAGAGATCTGGTCTGCCCCTTTATGGTCCCCGAAGGTGTAAAGATGACCAAAGTATGTGGAGTTCCTGACTGACCACTTCCTTCCCTGGTAAAGAAGGAAGAACTATGCTTTCCGTAATAAAATCATCTTCATGCATGACGATGCACAATCTCGTGCTGCAAAGAATTCTGGCAGAAATCTTCCTCAATGTGCCTTTATCTGCACGAAACCCGTCTGTGCTCTGAATCAGCCACAAATCTCTTAATAGATCAATAGAAAAGAAAATGTACGGAGATAAAAGAAAATTTACGGAGAGAAAAGAATATTCCCGGCCAAGAAAATTCTTTTCTGTAGCAACATGAGGTGAAATTGAAGGCTTGGTCGGCCGAATTTCGAAAATCAATGGTGGCATCATCGGATCACAAAAAAAACGAATTTTCTGATTTTGAAAAGAAAATTCGTTCGAAATTCGACCGTGTATGGCCTGCATTAGTAGTTTTTCCTTTAATTGGGCTCACCTGGCAATCTAATTATCACAGGTGTCCGAGATTGTTTTCAGTGATCAAAAGAGCCCTGAGACACAATGCCATCCATGAGTTAAATTGAAAAACAAAATATTTAATCTTTGCGACACTGAAATAGAATTTGCATAATAATTTGTAACAGGGTGTATTGTTGCGGTCGGATCTATGGTTGCTGGAGGGAGGTCTATTATTACTTAAGTGGTCTATTGTTGCTGGTTATAGGGAATTTCATTGACTACTTTTCTTGTTATTGTTAACCACCTGCCGTCATTATACTGCACAATCCAGCAAATCGGTGTAGGTGTACGTCGGCACCTTTAAGGGTGATAGCAGGCTCGCGCGAGCCCGCTACACGGCGGGGGGGACCCGATGCTCGTGGCCGTGGTGTCCGCCGGCCACCTGCGATCGCAGGCACGAGAGCCAGAACGGGAAAGTGTGTATGTAACCACACAGATCCCCATTCTGACAGGAGAGGAGAGACAGATCTGCTGTTCCTAGTAATCAGGAATAGCGATGTGGCTCCTCCTCTAGTCAGTCCCCTCCCACCACAGTTAGAAACACACACGAGGGAAAGCATTTAACCCCTGGACCGTCCCCTAGTGTTAACCCCTTACCTGCCAGTGACATTTACACAGTAATCAGTGCATTTTCATCACTGGTCCCAAAAAAGTGTCAAAAGTGTCCGATCTGTCCACCACAACGTCGCAGTCCCGGTAAAAAAATTGCTGCCATTACTTGTAAAAAAAAAAAAAAAAATAATAAAAATTCCATAAATATATCCCCTGTTTGTAGACGCTATAACTTTCTCGCAAACCAATCAATATACGCTTATTGCGATATTCTTTTTCCAAAAATATGTAGAAGAATACATATCGGCCTAAAGTGATGAAGAAATATTTATTTTTTTACATTTTGGTTTTGATTTTTTTTACAGCAAACAGAATAAAATATTGTTTTTTTTTTGTCGCTCGTTTTTTGTTTATAACGCAAAAAATAAAAAAACGCAGAGCTGATCAAATACCACCAAAAGAAAGCTCTATTTGTGGGGGAAAAAAAAATTAAATGAATTTTGTTTGTGTACAGCGTCGCACGACCGAGCAATTGTCAGTTAAAGCGACGCAGTGCCGTATCGCAAAAAATGGCTTGATAATTAAGGGGCAAAAATCTTCCGGTCTGTAAGTGGTTAATAAATTCCATACAAAACCAAGTATCATTTTGTGGTGCTATGTAATTTGTATGGGTAGAAGGTGGAACTAAGGGACACTGCTCGGAGGTGGGCAAGGGGCGGAGACAAGGGGTGACTCAGAAGTTGGGAGTACCTGCACTTCTTCTCCGAGAAAAAAAGCGATGGTGTCTCCTATTTGATGGTGTCTCTCTTCTAAGACCCTAAAACTTTGTGTTAGCGCCAGTAGACACCTTCACCCGGAGTGATAGATGTAATGCTCACTTACCAATTTCCCACAAACCCCTATTGAGTGTGGTCACAGAGCGTTTTTTTGGCTGTTAATTATGGATCCCAAATCACCACTGTGGATGCTGCTTAATTCCTTAGGGACACCAACAGTCCAGCAATTACAGCGAGATTGTGCACCAGAATACTCATGTAAGACAAGCAGAAAATGCCTCTCCATAGTGTAAAAAAACTTTTAAAACATTTAATAAGAAAGAACACTCACATACAATTAAAAGCAATGCACATAAATGTAAAAATGTAAAATGTAAAATAAATCACTCGGCCAGCATTTCCACTTCCTGGAACGCGATGACATCAGCAAAAGGCTCCGCCCAAAGCGTTTCCTCATCAAAAGAGGTCTTTGCCTTTCCAAGACTCATCAAGTAGTCATAAATTCTTGCCTCATGCACATACAAAGATGTAAAGTGTAGGAAGGTACAGCAGGGGGGACAGAATTGAACCCTATCCTACTTCGGGTAGGATATATATATATATATACAGTGGTGTGAAAAAGTGTTTGCCCCCTTCCTCATTTCCTGTTCCTTTGCATGTTTGTCACACTTAAGTGTTTCGGAACATCAAACCAATTTAAACAATAGTCAAGGACAACACAAGTAAACACAAAATGCAATTTGTAAATGAAGGTGTTTATTATTAAAGGTGAAAAAAAATCCAAACCATCATGGCCCTGTGTGAAAAAGTGATTGCCCCCTAAACCTAATAACTGGTTGGGCCACCCTTAGCAGCAACAACTGCAACCAAGCGTTTGCGATAACGTGCAATGAGGCTTTTACAGCGTCCTGGAGGAATTTTGGCCCACTAATCTTTGCAGAATTGTCCTAATTCAGTTACATTAGAGGGTTTTCGAGCATGAACGGCCTTTTTAAGGTCATACCACAACATCTCAATAGGATTCAGGTCAGGACTTTGGCTAGGCCACTCCAAAGTCTTCATTTTGTTTTTCTTCAGCCATTCTGTGGTGGACTTGCTGGTGTGTTTAGGATCATTGTCCTGCTGCAGAACCCAAGTTTGTTTCAGCTTGAGTACACGAACAGATGGTCGGACATTCTCCTTCAGGATCTCTTGGTAGACAGCAGAATTCATAGTTCCTTTTATCACGGCAAGTCTTCCAGGTCCTGAAGCAGCAAAACAGCCCCAGACCATCACACTACCACCACCATATTTTACTGTTGGTATAATGTTCTTTTTATGAAATGCAGTGTTCCTTCTACGCCAGATATACTTGGACACACACCTTCCAAAGAGTTCCACTTTTGTCTCATCGGTCCACAGAATGTTGTCCCAAAAGTCTTGGGGATCATCAAGATGTGTTGTGGAGAAATTGAGACGAGCTTTGATGTTCTTTTTGCTCAGCAGTGGTTTTCTCCTTGGAACTCTGCCATGCAGGCCATTTTTGCCCAGTCTTTTCCTGATGGTGGAGGCATGAACGCTGACCTTAACTGAGGCAAGTGAGGCCTGCAGTTCCTTGGACGTTGTTGTGGGGTCTTTTGTGACCTCTTGGATGAGTCGTCGCTGCTCTCTTGGGGTAATTTTGGGCGGCCGGCCACTCCTGGGAAGGTTCACCACTGTTCCATGTCTTCGCCATTTGTGGATAATGGCTCTCACTGTGGTTCGCTGGATTCCCAAAGCTTTGGAAATGGCTTTATAACCCTTTCCAGACTGATAGATCTCAATTACTTTCTTTCTCAATTGTTCCTGAATTTCTTTGGGTCTCGGCATGATGTGTAGCTTTTAGGCTGGGTTCACACTGCTGCGGGGGGGAGATCCGGATGTGATTCGCACAGCAAATCACATCCGATCTCCGTAGCACTGCGAGTTCAGCCATACAGATAGTATGGCTGAACTCGCAGCTGTCCCGCAGCAAACTCGCACAGGACCCTTTTTTGGGTCCGCAACGGAATCGGATCGCATGGGGGTTCACACCATGCGATCCGATTCCTGTGCGAGTCGGCAGATCGCACTGCGATATGCCGACGGATCTGGGGGTGTCATTAACATAACATTGACACCCCCAGCCGTCCGCATAGGGCAGTGTGAACTGCCGGCGGGAGATGAGCGATGCGGGAAAACGCCGCGGATTCGCGGCGTTCCCGCATCGCAATAGTGTGAACCTAGCCTTAAGGATCTTCTGGTGGACCTTACTGTGTCAAGCAGCTCCTATTTAAGTGATGCCTTGATTGTGAACAGGTGTGGCAATAATCAGGCCTGGGTGTGGCTAGAGAAATTGAACTCAGGTGTGGACAACCACAGTTATAGTATGTTTTAACAAGGGGGGCAATCACTTTTTCACACAGGGCCATGATGGTTTGGATTTTTTTTCACCTTTAATAATAAACACCTTCATTTAAAAATTGCATTTTGTGTTTACTTGTGTTGTCCTTGACTATTGTTTAAATTGGTTTGATGTTCCGAAACACTTAAGTGTGACAAACATGCAAAGGAACAGGAAATGAGGAAGGGGGCAAACACTTTTTCACACCACTGTATATATATATATATATATATATATATATATATACACACACACACACACACACACACACACACACACACACACGCGAGCTTCCTCCTGTCACCCCAATCCCCTCTCCTGTGTCTCTGCAGCTAGTTGTCCCAATCCTCTCTTCTGTGTCTCTGCAGCCAGTCGTCCCAATCCCCTCTCCTGTGTCTCTGCAGCCAGTCGTCCCGATCCTCTCTCCTGTGTCTCTGCAGCCAGTCACCCCAGTTCCTCTCTTCTGTGTCTCTGCAGCCAGTCGTCCTAATCCCCTCTCCTGTATCTCTGCAGCCAGTCATTCCAATCCTCTATCCTGTGTGTCTGCAGCCAGTTACCCCAATCCTCTTTCCAGCGTCTCCTCTGTAGCCAGTCGCCTCAATCCTCTCTCCTGTGTCTGCAGCCAGTCACCCCAATTCCTCTCTTCTGTGTCTCTGCAGCCAGTCTCCCTAATCCTCTCTCCTGTATCTCTGCAGCCAGTCTCCCTAATCCTCTCTCCTGTATCTCTGCAGCCAGTCATCCCGATCCTCTATCCTGTGTGTCTGCAGCCAGTTACCCCCAATCCTCTTTCCAGTGTCTCTGTAGCCAGTCGCCCCAATCCTCTCTCCTGTGCCTCTGCAGCCAGTCGTCCCAATCCCCTCTCCTGTGTCTCTGCAGCCAGTCATCCCAATCGTTTCTTCTGTCTCTGCAGCCAGTTGTCCCAATCTTCTATCCTCTGTTTCTGGAGCCAGTCACCCCAATCCTCTCTCCTCTGTCTCTGGAGCCAGTCACCCCAATTCTCTTTCCTGTGTCTCTGAAACCAGTCACCCCAATCCTCCCTCGTGTCTCTGCAGCCAGTCACCCCAATCCCCTCTCCTGTGTCTCTACAGCCAGTCACCCCAATCCTCTCTCTGGTGTCTCTGCAGCCAGTCACCCCAATCCCCTCTCCTGTATCTCTGCAGCCAGTTGCCCCAATCCCATCTCGTGTCTCTGCAGCCAGTCATCCCAATCCCCTCTCCTGTGTCTCTACAGCCAGTCATCCCAATCCCCTCTCCTGTGTCTCTGCAGCCAGTCATCCCAATCCCCTCTCCTGTCTTTGTAACTAGTTGTCCCGATCCCCGTTGTCCCAATCCTCTCTCCTGTGTCTCTGGAGCCAGTCACCCCAATCCTCTCTCCTGTGTCTCTACAGCCAGTCATTCTAATCCTCTCTCCTGTATCTCTGCAGCCAGTCATCCCAATCCTCTCTGCTGTGTCTCTGCATTCAGTCACCCCAATACTCTCTCCTGTGTCTCTGCAGCCAGTCATTCCAATCTTCTCTCCTGTGTTTCTGCAGCCAGTCATCCCAATCCTCTCTGCCGTGTCTCTGCATTCAGTCACCCCAGTTCTCTCTCCTGTATCTCTTCAGCCAGTCATCCCAATCCTCTCTCCTGTGTCTCTGCAGCCAGTCTCCCCAATCCCTCTCCTGTATCTCTGCAGCCAGTCATCCCAATCCTCTATCCTGTGTATCTGCAGCCAGTCATCCCAATCCTCTCTCCTGTGTCTCTGCAGCCAGTCTCCCCCCCTCTCCTGTATCTCTGCAGCCAGTCTCCCCCCTCTCCTGTATCTCTGCAGCCAGTCATCCCAATCCTCTATCCTGTGTGTCTGCAGCCAGTCTCCCCAATCCTCTCTCCTGTATCTCTGCAGCCAGTCATCCCAATCCTCTCTGCTGTGTCTCTGCATTCAGTCACCCCAATCCTCTCTCCTGTGTCTCTGCAGCCAGTCATCCCAATCCTCTCTGCTGTGTCTGCATTCAGTCACCCCAGTCCTTTATCCTGTATCTCTTCAGCCAGTCATCCCAATCCTCTCTCCTGTGTCTCTGCAGCCAGTCTCCCCAATCCCTCTCCTGTATCTCTGCAGCCAGTCATCCCAATCCTCTATCCTGTGTGTCTGCAGCCAGTGTCCCCAATCCTCCCATCTTGGAATATATATTATGTGTAGTACCTCTGCGCTGGCCCAACAAAAAAGTGTAAAGGGAAGATGGGATACTGCTGCATGCACTGGTTAAGGGTAAACTCCTACCCTAATGGGATAAATATGTATGCATGTGATAGTGCTGCACCGTATAAGGATGAGGGAAATGGAAGAGAGGGGGAGAGGGGGGGTTGGGGGAATTTATGCAAATAAGTAATAGATATAAAAATAAGTGCTAAACCGTAAATTACCAAAATAATAGATAATAGTCCACTACATGAACCGTGCTTGACTCAAGTAGAAATGGTAGCACAAAATGGTGGCTAGATAGTAACGATGTGTCATAACTAGGGATGCACCGAAATTTCGGCCGAAAATGGCCCTTTCGGCAAATTGCCGAAAGGAAAAAACGGCCGATAATTGAGCCGAAAATGGGGCGGGGCCTGGGCGGGGCAGAGCTCTGCCCCCGCCCCTGGTGCCGCCCATCACGGGAGGTGTATAGCGCAGGAAAGCCGCCTCCGCCGTCTGGATCAATAGAGCGCCGGGAACATCACAGCTTTAATTTTAATAGCTGTGTGTCCCCCCGTCGTGCACCGTTGCATACAGCCCCTCCCCCTCGTTCGGGGAACTGTGATAGACAGATCCCCCGTCCAGATTGGACGAGGGATCTGTCTATCACAGTTCCCCGGACAAGGGGGAGGGGCTGTATGCGACGGCGCGCGACGGGGGAACACACAGCTATTGAAATTAAAGCTGTGATGTTCCCGGCGCTCTATTGATCCAGACAGCAGAGGCGGCTCTCCTCTCTTTCTGCATCACTGACTATACAGGGGACAACACACGCTGCATGAGGGGACACAAACATTGGCTGCACGAGGGGACACAAACACTGGCTGCACGAGGGGACACAAACACTGGCTGCACGAGGGGACACAAACACTGGCTGCACGAGGGGACACAAACACTGGCTGCACGAGGGGACACAAACACTGGTTGCACGAGGGGACACAAACACTGGCTGCACGAGGGGACACAAACACTACTGGCTGCACAAGGGGACACAAACACTACTGCTGCACAAGGGGACACAAACACTACTGGCTGCACAAGGGGACACAAACACTACTGGCTGCACAAGGGGACACAAACACTACTGGCTGCACGAGGGGACACCACACTTATCTCTTTTATCATGTCGCCAGTCTCTGACCACCTCCTGTACCATGTCGCCAGTCTCTGACCACCCTTCTGTACCATGTCGCCAGTCTCTGACCACCTCCTGTACCATGTCGCCAGTCTCTGACCACCTCCTGTACCATGTCGCCAGTCTCTGACCACCTCCTGTACCATGTCGCCAGTCTCTGACCACCTCCTGTACCATGTCGCCAGTCTCCGACCACCTCCTGTACCATGTCGCCAGTCTCCGACCACCTCCTGTACCATGGCGCCAGTCTCCGACCACCTCCTGTACCATGGCGCCAGTCTCTGGCCACCTCCTGTACCATGGCGCCAGTCTCTGGCCACCTCCTGAACCATGTCGCCAGTCTCTGGCCACCTCCTGAACCATGTCGCCAGTCTCTGGCCACCTCCTGAACCATGTCGCCAGTCTCTGGCCACCTCCTGAACCATGTCGCCAGTCTCTGGCCACCTCCTGAACCATGTCGCCAGTCTCTGGCCACCTCCTGAACCATGTCGCCAGTCTCTGGCCACCTCCTGTACCATGTCCCCAGTCTCTGACCACCTCCTGTACCATGTCCCCAGTCTCTGACCACCTCCTGAACCATGTCCACAGTCTCTGACCACCTTCTGAACCATGTCCCCAGTCTCTGACCACCTCCTGAACCATGTCCCCAGTCTCTGACCACCTCCTGAACCATGTCCCCAGTCTCTGACCACCTCCTGAACCATGTCCCCAGTCTCTGACCACCTCATGAACCATGTCCCCAGTCTCTGACCACCTCCTGAGCTATGTCCCCAGTCTCTGACCACCTCCTGAACCATGTCCCCAGTCTCTGACCACCTCCTGAACCATGTCCCCAGTCTCTGACCACCTCCTGAACTATGTCCCCAGTCTCTGACCACCTCTTGTACCATGTCCCCAGTCTCTGACCACCTCCTGAACCATGTCCACAGTCTCTGACCACCTTCTGAACCATGTCCCCAGTCTCTAACCACCTCCTGAACCATGTCCCCAGTCTCTGACCACCTCCTGTATAAAAATATTTTTTAAAAACAGTCATTTTCGGTATCGGTGCTGTTTCGGTATCGGTTTCGGTTTTCGGCCTCGGTTTCGGCACAAAAAAACCCATTCGGTGCATCATAACATATATATAAGATCAAAGTGCACATGTGCTAAAAATATAGTACCACTATAAATTTAAAGTGCCAAGTGCTAAAACTTAGTAGTGCAGAAAAACATAAGCCAATAAAGTGACTAGTGCACACACCATGTATGTATATAATGATTAAAAAATTATTAAAACTCAGAACCAAATCCGTTAAATAAAGTGCTTAGTGCCAATAGATCCAAACAATAAGTCAAATAATAAAACAGTCTAAATAGTGAAATGAGTGTAAATGTTGCTGACGCAGCATTCAGGCAAAAGGCATTCCAACGTACTGTGCTGTGCAAATCATGCAGGCAATTCAGTGCCACACTCCTTCTTTCCCCTCCGTGGGATAAATGGATAGATGTCCCCTTACCTTACAGCGGTAAGGTTACAGCGTGTATCAGTATATATTGGCCGCAATGGGGTTTCCTCACTTCTTATATCCAATATATATTGGCCGCAATGGGGGTTTCCTCACTTCTTATACCTGGTGTCTTAGGGCAGATGTACCTCACAATGTACAAGAGATGGTACCAGATAGTGTAGTAGGTTTAGTATTCCAATTTTTATTTAATAAAAATGTCAGGTTAGGCCGCGTACACACGCGGGGACTGTTCGCTCAACTTTGTCCGTCAAACAGTTTCAGCAAACAGTCCGCTCAAAATTAGCATGGACGGACTTGCCCACACACGACGAACGAACAGTTTGCTGAAACCGTGCGCGATGACGTGAACGGCATGTACGACGGGACGGAAAATACGACGTCCTATACACTGCATTACAACTTTCGGCGTGTAAATCCTTTCTGAGCATGCGCGGAACTTAGTTTGACGAACAAGCCTATACACGAGGGGACTGTTCGCTGAAACCAAGTTTCAGCGGACAGTTTTTCGGAATTTCCGAAAAACTTTGTTCAGCAGACTGTTCGCTGAAACTGTCCGCTGAAAGCCCACACACGGGCGGACTGTCCGCCGAAACACTGTTCAGCGGACAAAGTTGGGCGAACAGTCCCTGCGTGTGTACGCGGCCTTACTCACATTCAGTAGGATTAAAACAGGCATCAAGTATAAACAAACGACGAACGGCAGGCTCGGACGTCACTTCCGGTGTCTCTCTCTCTCTCTCTCTCTTTCCGACGCGTGTTCGTCACCGTCACGTGACTTCATCAGGGAATAGACAGAGAGAGGAAAGTGTCCCTTGTCCCTTACTTCCTCTTTAATCACATGAAAAAAAACCCCATTGGAATCCATGCGTCTGGCGTCCTGCATGTAGATTAGGGGGCCTGAAACACGGGGGCGAGGTGGGGCAGTGCCCCGACACCCCTAATGGAGGGACCGCTTCTGCTTGGAACAGAAACTTCCAAAGCATGCAAGATATTTGCACTATGAGAGACACGCATAATTGTGTCACTATAATACACTAGTAAGGCTGGCCATACATGGTCGAATTTCAAAAGAATTTTCTTTTGAAAATCAGAAAATGTAGTGCGTTTTGTGATCCGATGATGCCACCATTGACTTTGAAATTCAGCCAACCAAGTCTTCAATCTCACCCCATGTTGCTACAGAAAAGAATGCTGGGAATCTTCTTTTCTTTCCGGAAAGGATCTTTTCTTGCACATGCGCATTTCTTTTTTCGATCACACTTCTCGCACCATTGATTAGAAAACCGTTTGTTTTTCAAAAAATGTACAACATGTCAGATTACTCAGATTTGATTGCCGCACGAAAATCGGCTGTTCCTGCAGCCCACTAATGGTGTGCGAAATACGAACGAAAATTCTTAGATAAGATTTTTGAAAGAAAATTCTTTCAAAATTCGACCCGTGTATGGCCAGCCTAAGGTATCATCATGAGCATGTGGTGCAGTCATTTTCCCCAAAGCTTAGTGAATGCAGTGAAGCGTCACTGTGTAATGAATACCCAATTGGGTGCAAGGAAAATTAAATACGGCGCTTTTGCTTTCATATGATTGGATGATGGAAATAAGCAGGAGTTTCACCACATTCACTAAGCTTTGGGGAAAATTAAATCAAGTTCACTTGCAAACTGCAGTGTAATATTTGCCTTTAGTAAATCAAACCCACTCAAAAGCACTCTTTGCAACTGCATGAAAAAAAGAGGTTTGACCTTTGAACACCAAAGAGATTCTTTTCTGTAAGAGCCAAGAAGATTGTGGAAACATTTTTCTGCAGGAGCTGGGTCGAGCTAACTCAATAAAACAGGCTTTGGTGCCTTTTTAAATGCACAAAACATAACTTATACTTAACCGCTTAAGGACCGCCTCACGCCGATGTACGTCGGCAGAATGGCATGGCTGGGCACAATCACATACCTGTACGTTGCTCTTTAAGTGCCCAGACCGTGGGTCGCGAGCGCGCCGCCGGTCCTGAGCTCCGTGGTAGGGGGTGGAGCCAAGAGACAGTGCTCAGAGGTGGGTAGGGGGGCAGAGACGAAGGGTGACTTATAAGGGGGGAGTTCCTGCACCTATTCTCTTAGAAAAAAAGCCCTGAAGCCACTATATCAATTGGGATCACTACCTCAATCTTCCTTTTCTCAAAAAACATGGAGACCAAATATGATTCAGAGTTATTGATGGGCAGGCTACTTATTCTTGGTCTTCCTTCAAAAAGAAGGTGAATAATCTGGCTTTGATACCAAGGTTAAATTGGCACAGAACATTTGATGCGTGCATCAACCTTTGTGAATTTTGGTGCAAAGAGCTGAAAAAATTGATTTATCAAGCCTAATGCCCTGTACACACCATAGGATTTTCCCACAACAAAATCCATGGGATTTTTTCTGACGGATGTCGGCTCAAACTTGTCTTGCCTACACACGGTCACACAAATCTTGTCGGAAATTCCGAACGTCAAGAACCCGGTGACGTACAACACATACGACGAGCCGAGAAAAATTAAGTTAAATAGCCAGTGCTGCTTCTGAACAAGTATGGCGGCCATATTTGTATTTCCTATAGTCACCCGTTACTCCTAACTAGAGATGAGCCGAACACCCCCCGGTTAGGTTCGCACCAGAACTTTCGAACGGACCCCAAATTCGAACGAACTTTAGAACCCCATTGAAGTCTATGGGACTCGAATGTTCGAAATGAAAAGTGCTAATTTTAACAGCTAATATGCAAGATACTGTCCTAAAAAGGGTTTGGGGACCTGGCTCCTGCCCCAGGGGACATGGGTCAATGCCTAAAATGTTTTTAAAAATGGCCGTTTTGGCGGGAGCACTGATTTTAATGACGATTAAAGTGAAAAAAAAAAAGTGAAATATTCCTTTAAATATGGTGCCTGGGGGGTGTCTGTAGTATGCCTGTGAAGTGCCACGTGTTTCCTGTGTTTAGAACAGTCCCTGCACAAAATGACATTAAACGGAAATAACACCATTTAAAACTGCTTGCGGTTTTAATGTTTTATCTGGTTCCTGCAACATGGTTGAAAATCATTGAGAAAAATGGCATGGGTAGCCCTCCCTGCCCATTACCAGCCTATTTGGGTCTTGTACGCATATTAAGGGGAACCCCGTACCCATATTAAAAAAAGGAAATGCGTGTGGCCCCCAGGCCCTATATACTCAGAACAGTAGTATACAGGCGGTGCAAACAAGACAGGGACTGTGTAGGTTTGTTGTGTTAAGTTGAATCTGTTTGTAATTTTCAACTGGTACATTTTTAAAGTGTAGCTCCAGTCAAAAAAACAATTTTTAAGCTTTTTGGAAAACATAGGGAAGGGTTATCACCCCTGTATAATTTGTTTTGTCGTCCATCTTTTTTCATCTCACTTGCTGTTGTCTCCTTCCGTTTGCAAGTAGGAGATGTTTGTAAATTGGATGTTTGAAAGTAGGGGCCTGCCCTATATGCTCTGCAGAAATGGCGGAACAAGGTGTTGGTTTTGCCACAACATTGTAAGCCCTCAAAGTGACTCTTGGTGGGCGCTGGAGCGCCCTGCTGTGAACGATTATATCAAGAATTGTAATTACATGCCATTGTTGAACAGTGGTAGAACAATTGACCTTTGGTGGTTGTGGTGCTGGTGCCACAACACTATAAGTCCTCACCGTTACTCTGGGTGGGCACAGGAAGGGGCCCTCCTGTGAAATATTATATCAAGAATTGTAATTACATGTCCCTGTTAAACAGGGGCAGAAAAATTGGGCCTTAGGCACTGGTGCTACCACACTGCAACCTCTCCCATATACTCTAGTTTTATTGCAGGAATTAGCCCTGCTGCAAAGCATTGCATCAAAAATTGTACTTAAACGCCCCTGTTAAACAGGGGCAGAAAAATTGGGCTGATGGCATCAACCAGAACCAAAAATGTTCTTCCAACATATCAGCGGAGGAGGAAGAGGATAGACAATCAACATAACAGGACAGTCACTCAGCATCAGCATAGGCAGTCTTGAAGGGATGTGATATTTCAAAAAAAATTATTCTGTTACATCAGCTTCAGGTGCTTGGTAGCTGTGGGTGATCCAAGACTGATTCATCTTGATGAAGGTCAGTCGATCAACTGATTCGGTGGACAGGCGCACCCTGTGATCGGTAACAAAGCCACCAGCAGCACTGAAGGTGCGTTCCGAAAGAACGCTGGATGCAGGACAGGCCAGTAGCTCAATTGCATACTGTGCAAGCTCTGGCCAGTGATCCATCCTCAAGACCCAGTAAGCCAGAGGATTTTCGGTGGGAAAGGTGTCCAAGTCTGACCTTGCCCCTAGGTATTCCTGCACCATGTAAATCAGACGCTGGCGATGGGTGCTGGAACCGATCATACCTTGGGGCTGCGGACTAAAAAATTGTCTGAAAGCATCAGTCAGACGGCCACCTTCTCCACTGCTCCTTCTGACCGATGCCTCAGCAACACGTTGTCCAGGACCAGGAGTTTGTAACCTCCCAGTCTCTGGGAACGCGTTGCACAGACCTTTCTGCAAGGCCTCCCGGAGATGTCTCATCCTCTGCTCCCTCTGCGATGGCAAGATAAGGTCGGCAACCTTACCCTTGTACCGTGGATCAAGGAGAGTGGCCAGCCAGTAATGGTCCCTCTCCTTGATCCGAAGAATACGAGGATCCTTCCGCAGGCTTTGCAGGATCAGGGAGGCCATGCAGCGTAGGTTAGCTGAGGCATTCGGTCCGGAGTCCTCTGGGTCACTAAGGACAACATGATCCGCAGCTACCTCCTCCCAGCCACGTACAAGTCCACATGTTTCTTGGGACTGTAAATCATCCCTACAAGACTGCTGCTGCTGATGCTGAGTGCCAGCCTCCACCTCCATGCTGACACAATCATCCTCCTCCTCCTCTTCCTCCTCCTCATCCTCTTCCTGTGTGATGGGTGGCACAGCAGGAAGACTGTCTGGATAAAGGGGGCCTTGAGAGGCAAGGAAGTCCTCCTCTTCCTGCCTCTGTTCTGCCTCAAGTGCCCTGTCCATTATTCCACGCAGCGTATGCTCCAAGAGGTGGACAAGAGGTACAGTGTCACTGATGCATGCACTGTCACTGCTCACCATCCTTGTGGCCTCCTCAAACGGTGACAGGACAGTGCATGCATCCCTGATCATGCCCCACTGGCGTGGTGAGAAAAAACCAAGCTCCCCTGACCCTGTCCTGGTGCCGTAGTCGCACAGGTACTCATTGATGGCCCTCTGCTGCGTGTGCAGCCGCTGCAGCATGGCCAATGTTGAGTTCCATCTGGTGGGCATGTCACATATAAGGCGGTTCTTGGGCAGGTTCAACTCCTTTTGGAGCTCAGCCAGCCGAGCACAGGCATTATATGATCGGCGGAAATGCACACAGACTTTCCTGGCCTGCTTCAGGACATCCTGTAAGCCGGGATACCTGCCCAAGAACCGCTGCACCACCAGGTTAAGGACGTGAGCTACACAGGGCACATGGGTCAGTTGTCCCTGTCGGAGGGCGGAGAGGAGGTTGGTGCCATTGTCGCAAACCACCATTCCTGGCTTAAGCTGGCGTGGCGTCAACCACCTCTCGGCCTGCCCCTGCAGAGCTGACAAAACATCCGCCCCAGTGTGGCTCCTGTCCCCCAAACAAACCAGCGCAAGCACGGCATGGCATCGTTTTGCCTGCGTACTTGCGTAGCCCCTGGAACGCCCACGGAGCACCGCTGGTTCTGAGGACAGAGCACTGGAAGAGGCCATGGAGGAAGAAGAAGAGGAGGGGGTGGAGGAGAGAGGTGTGTCACAACCAATAGTAGCATTTTGGAGGCGTGGTGGCGGAACAACCTCCAACACTACTGCACCTTGTCCTGCATCCTTCCCAGCTGCCAGAAGAGTGACCCAATGGGCCGTGAAAGACAGGTAACGTCCCTGTCCATGCCTGCTGGACCATGAGTCAGCGGTAATATGCACCTTACCGCTGACCGCCCTGTCCAGCGAGGCAAGGACATTGCCTTCCACATGCCAGTAGAGAGCCGGAATCGCCTTCCGTGAGAAAAAGTGGCGTTTGGGGACCTGCCACTGAGGAACCGCACATTGTACAAACTCACGGAAGGGGGCCGAGTCTACCAACTGAAAAGGCAGCAGTTGAAGTGCTAGCAATTTAGCCAAGCTAGCATTCAACCGCTGGGCATGTGGATGGCTGGGAGTGAACTTCTTTCGCCGGTCCAGCAGCTGGGGCAGGGACATTTGCCTGCTATAATCGGACGTGGGTGTACCGCTAGCAGAGTTCCCGGAAGCACTTGGCTGTGACACACCTAATTCTACACCTTCATTCCTCTCAGAGCAGGTTTCAGAGAGGACTGAAGGTCTAGTGGGGTTGGAGATGCCAGCTGATGAGGAGCAAGGAGAGGTCCGCTTTGTTCTTTGGTGTGGGTCTTTGAGGTACGCTTGCCAACGAGCTGCATGGCAGGTCAACATATGTCTGGTCAAGCATGTGGTGCCCAAGCGGCTGATGTTTTGGCCATGTGAGATACGCTTAAGACATATGTTGCAAATAGCAGCGGTGCGATCTGATGTACTCGTCTCAAAAAAGGCCCACACCAAAGAACTTTTAGAATAACGCGCAGAGGCAGCGCTCTGCGGTGTGATTCAGTCGGTGTGCTGCCCCTAAGCTGGCCCCCGGAGGGCATCCTGCCTCGTTGGACATGTGCCTCCTCCTCCTCCTCCTCCTCCTCTCTCCTACCAGGCACCCACGTGGAGTCAGTGCCCTCATCATCCCCTCCCTCTTCATCGCTGTAGCAAACCTGGCAGTATGCTGCAGCTTGTGGAACATGACTGCCAGATTGCTGTCCTTCTTGAGCATCCCCTCTCTCTGCGCTCACGCTACTGCCTTCCTCTAGCTGAGTGTCATCATCAGAGCCTACAAAACACTGAGCATCCTCCTGGAGCATGTACCCAACACTGTGCTCAAAGAGTTCAGGAGACTCCTCAGGAGGACGTGGTGGGTCTAGGGAAGGAGTCACTGATGATGACATTGAGAGGAGGGAAGACGATGCGTTGGCAGCTGCTTTGCTAGTACCCTGAGACTGGGTGAGAGAGGATGAGGAGGATGAAGAGGGCTTGGTCATCCACTCTACCAAGTCGTTGGCATGTTGCGGTTCAACATGTCCAGCTGCCGAAAAGAAGGACAAGCGTGTCCCATGGCCACGTGCTGATGACAATGCACCGCGTCCACGACCAGCACTGTTGTCTCTAGACACAGAGCCTGCTTGCCCTCTTTTATCGGCTCACGCCTGTCTGCCTCTCCTTGCTGGCCTTCCAGACATGGTAATGGCCTGAAGGGAGTTGGGTAAAAAAGCAGTTGGGTAGTTTATATTGTGCTGGAGGCACACAACACCCACTAACTCCTGCAGATGCCTTTATTATAGAACACCAGAGATAAAGGGGTATATACAGATGTATACTGTGCTGTGCTGGAGGCACACACAACTTCCAATAACTCCTGCAGATGGCAATTGGGCTCAAATAGAGAACAGCTATGTAGGTGGATATAGCGGTATGTACTGGGTACAGAGCACGTACACAGCACGCACTATCTCCTAACACTACTGACTGCAAGCTCTATTATAAAAGATAGATCACTAGCTATATAGGTGAGGTGAATATAGTGGTGTATACTGCGGTCAGGGCACGCAGACAATAACCACTACACAACAGCAAGATCGAAAATCGGCCGAAAACGATCGGTGTGTACTGTGTTGAAGGTACACAGAACACCCACTAACTGCTTCAGATACCAACACACTACACAAGGCCGCCGCGCTGGCGGCCTTATATAGTGTGGGGCGTGCACTACACAGCCTGAGCTATGATTGGCCACAGGCATCATGACTGCGGCCAATCATGGCTCTCCTCGCTGCTGGCGCTGCGATTGGCCAAGCATGCGGGGTCACAGTGCATACTTGGTCAATCATGAGCCAGCAATGCACTGCGCCATCGCAGTGCATTGTGGGCCGTGAGCGCCACACGAATTTGGCGCTCACGGACCAAAATGTTCAGACTTCGCCTAACGGACGAACAGCCAATTTTCGAGTCGAACGTATGTTCGACTCGAACACGAAGCTCATCCCTACTCCTAACATGGTTACTGTAGGGTTCAATAAAGTTGTTGAACCAACATGGTTGCCATCTCTATGTCTCTACATGGAGGCCAACTTTGATGCAGAGCTATTGCTGGGCACTCTACTTACCCTGGGTCTTCCTTCAAAGGGCAGGTGTATAATCTGGGGTTGATACCAATGCCGATTTGGCATCAAATATTTGGTGTGTACATCAAATTTTGTGAATGTTGGCTCCAAGGAGCCGGTTGGAGTGATATGGCTGCCACATACATGTATTTTCAATAATCACCTATTACTCCTAACATGGTTACTGTAGGGTTCAATAAAGTTGCTGTACCAACATGATTGCCATCTCTATGTCCCTACATGGAGACCAACTTTAATTCAGAGCAATTTCTGGGCATTCTACTTACCCTGGGTCTGAACTGTAATGTAGGATTTAGATGTTTCTCAAAAACAAATTGGCGTTATACAACTTCTTGGCTCCTTCTGTATTCTGGAAACCAATGCACACACGCAAAGGCAGTCAACAGGGAAATATCCTGAAAAGATCAGCCAAGGTTAATTTAAATATTATTGACATTATTTTTTTCTCCCATTTGGAAAGCGATCATTTCATTTGCCTACGTGCTTTTCCTGGAACCGCCTCTCTGACTGAAGCATCCATCACACCGTATATATATATATATATGGCGACAGCTCCACTTGCATGAAGCAAGAAACTTCCCACTCAAGCCCCGGACTCTCAGACCTACCTGACCAGACCCTCCGAGTCTCCAAAGGCTTCTGCAGGGGTGGAGGTATTGTACCATTAATGATATAGATTAGAACACTTTGATAAGTATGAATAGGTTACAAATGTGGTGGCTGCGTTTGTTTTCCTTTTTCCAGGCTAAAAGTGGATATTATTACATCTTGACAAATTTAACTGCTAATATCCCTATTATACAATCTATATATGATACACGTGAATGGGGCTTTCATTTTCAGCATCTATAGCCATAGACATCATTTTATAAAAGCCATACGTTTTTAAATGGTAACTAATATTATAGCACAGTGGTTCTCAAACGGGGTTCTGCCACAATCTTTTTGTCAGTTGCAGGCAGCTGAGAGGAGGATCGCACAGACACGGGCAGAGATAGGCAGGGAAGCGGCTGGCACCCTATTGGCTGTAGCACGCTGTTCCCCGCAGGCCCCTCCTCCCCCTCGCCACTGGAGGAGATATGAAATGTGCTCTGAAGCCAGAAGAAGAAAGCTGGTACTGAAGTGTGCCCAGCTGCGTGCCCCCATAATGTGCCCATTGCCCAACAGTCTGTCCCATGTAATGTCCCCTGCCCCATGTAATGTCCCCTGTCATGTCCCGTGTCCCATGTAATGTCCCCTGTCATGTCCCCTGTCCCATGTAATGTGGCCTGTCCCATGTAATGTCCCCTGTCATGTCCCCTGCCCCATGTAATGTCCCCTGTCATGTCCCCTGTCCCATGTAATGTCCCCTGTCATGTCCCCTGTCCCATGTAATGTCCCCTGTCATGTCCCCTGTCCCATGTAATGTCCCCTGTCATGTCCCCTGCCCCATGTAATGTCCCCTGTCCCATGTAATGTCCCCTGTCATGTCCCCTGCCCCATGTAATGTCCCCTGTCCCATGTAATGTCCCCTGCCCCATGTAATGTCCCCTGTCCCATGTAATGTCCCCTGTCATGTCCCCTCCCCCCCCCCATGTAATGTCCCCTGCCCCATGTAATGTCCCCTGTCCCATGTAATGTCCCCTGTCATGTCCCCTCCCCCATGTAATGTCCCCTGCCCCATGTAATGTCCCCTGTCCCATGTAATGTCCCCTGTCATGTCCCCTCCCCCATGTAATGTCCCCTCTCATGTCCCCTGCCCCATATAATGTCCCCTGCCCCATGTAATGTGGCCTGTCCCCTTTCATGTCCCCTGCCCCATGTAATGTCCCCTTTCATGTCCCCTGCCCCATGTAATGTCCCCTGTCTCATGTAATGTCTCCTGCCCCATGTAATGTCCCCTTTCTTGTCCCCTGTCTCATGTCATGTCCCCTGCCCCATGTAATGTGGCCTGTCCCATGCCCCATGTAATGTCCCCTGCCCCATGTAATGTCCCCTGTCATGTCCCCTGCCCCATGTAATGTGGCCTGCCCCATGTAATGTCCCCTTTCTTGTCCCCTGTCTCATGTCATGTCCCCTGCCCCATGTAATGTGGCCTGTCCCATGTAATGTCCCATGTCATAGTTACATAGTAAGGTTGAATAAAGACTATGCTATACTAAGACTCATATAATAGGGCCAATTTTGGACAGAAGCCATTTAACCTACCTGCATGTCTTTAGAGTGTGGGAGGAAACCGGAGTACCCGGAGGAAACCCACGCAGGCACAGGGAGAACATGCAAACTCCGGGCAGGTGGTGTTGTGGTTGGGATCCAAACCAGCGACCATTTTTACTGCTAGGTGAGAGTGCTACCCACTACACCACTGTGCCATAACAGTCATGTCCCCTGTCCCATGTAATGTCCCCTGTCCCATGTAATGTCCCCTGTCATGTCCCCTGTCCCATGTAATGTCCCCTGTCCCATGTAATGTCCCCTGTCATGTCCCCTGTCCCATGTAATGTGGCCTGTTCCATGTCATGCCCCCTGCCCATGTAATGTCCCCTGTAATGTCTTTTGTAATGTCTCCTGTCATATCCCCTTGTCCCATGTAATGTCCCATGTAATGTCTCCTGTCATGTCCCCTGTCCCATGTAATGTCTCCTGTAATGTCTTTTGTAATGTCTCCTGTCATATCCCCTTGTCCCATGTAATGTCTCCTGTCATGTCCCCTGTCCCATGTAATGTCCCATGTAATGTCTCCTGTCATGTCCCCTGTCCCATGTAATGTCCCCTGCCATGTCCCCTGTCCCATGTAATGTGGCCTGTCCCATGTCATGCCCCCTGCCCATGTAATGTCCCCTGTAATGTCTTTTGTAATGTCTCCTGTCATATCCCCTTGTCCCATGTAATGTCCCCTGTCCCATGTAATGTCTCCTGTCATGTCCCCTGCCCCATGTAATGTCCCCTGCCATGTCCCCTGTCACATGTAATGTCCCATGTAATGTCCCCTGTCCCATGTAATGTCTCCTGTCATGTCCCCTGCCCCATGTAATGTCCCCTGCCATGTCCCCTGTCACATGTAATGTCCCATGTAATGTCCCCTGTCCCATGTAATGTCCCCTGCCATGTCCCCTGTCCCATGTAATGTCCCATGTCATGTCCCCTGTCCCATGCAATGTCCCCTGCCCCATGTAATGTCCCCTGTCATGTCCCCTGTCCCATGTCATGTCCCCTGTCCCATTTAATGTTCCCTGCCCCATGTAATGTCCCCTGCCCCATGTAATGTCCCCTGCCCCATGTAATGTCCCCTGCCCCATGTAATGTCCCCTGCCCCATGTAATGTCTCCTGCCCCATGTAATTTCCCCTGTCCCATGTAATGTCCCCTGTCCCATGCAATGTCCCCTGCCCCATGTAATGTCCCCTGTCCCATGTCATGTCCCCTGCCCCATGTAATGTCCCCTGTCCCGTGTAATGTCTCCTGCCCCATGTAATGTCTCCTGTCCCATGTAATGTCTCCTGCCCCATGTAATGTCCACTGCCCCTTGTAATGTCCACTGCCCCTTGTAATGTCCCCTGTCCCATGTAATGTCCCATGTAATTTCCCCTGCCATGTCCCCTGTCCCATGTGATGTCCCATGTCATGTCCCCTGTCCCATGTAATGTCCCCTGTTCCATGCAATGTCCCCTGTCCCATGTAATGTCCCCTGTCATGTCCCCTGCCCCATGTAATGTCCCCTGCCCCATGTAATGTCTCCTGTCCCATGTAATGTCCCCTGTCCCATGTAATGTCTCCTGCCCCATGTAATGTCCCCTGTCCCATGTAATGTCCCCTGCCCCATGTAATGTCTCCTGTCCCATGTAATGTCTCCTGCCCCATGTAATGTCTCCTGCCCCATGTAATGTCCCCTGTCCCATGTAATGTCCCCTGTCCCATGTAATGTCCCCTGCCCCATGTAATGTCCCCTGTCCCATGCAATGTCCCCTGCCCCATGTAATGTTCCCTGTCATGTCCCCTGTCCCATGTCATGTCCCCTGCCCCATGTAATGTCCCCTGTCCCTTGTAATGTCCCCTGTCCCATGTAATGTCCCCTGTCCCTTGTAATGTCCCCTGTCCCATGTAATGTCCCCTGCCCCATGTAATGTCCAATGTAATGTCCCCTGTCCCATGTAATGTCCCCTGTCCCATGTAATGTCCCCTGCCCCATGTAATGTCCAATGTAATGTCTCCTGCCCCATGTAATGTACCCTGTCATGTACCCTGAATGGATCAGCTCTGCAGGAAAAGAAAGCACAAATTTCACATTAATTAGGTACGTTTTAATATTTTTTCTTTTGCTTAATGCTATTTCTACAAATAATTTTTATCAACAGTTCGCTGATCATACCAATGTCCCGTGAGCTGTAGATGTGAACATTATTTCACGGGTTCCTCGAGATCTCAAACTTTTTTCCAGGGGTTCCTCCAAGGTAGAAAGGTTGGGAAACACCATTATATCATATACAATTACTAAACAAGCCATACTGTAATATTATTAAAAACGATCTTTGCTCATCAGTCTGCAGCGCTGTCATTTTCTGTAGAAATCAAAGCAATGCATCAACCTGGAGGTAGAGAGGACCTCAAGATATGAAATGTCCCGCTGGTGTGATTGGCTCACTGATTTTCCCACAAAACTGCACCAACACACGCACAAGTCTTTTTAGACAACCCCTGCAATAGAAACTTCAATTTTAGTGAGATACAACTCAAGGGTTAAATACTTCTAAAGGAATGCAGACCCTGCCGCTTTTCTCACTAGAACACTGAGAGTGCACCTAGGCCATTATAATGAACCAGACCCTCCCATTCAGAATCAGTCTGCACAGGACATTGTAAAACAAAAAGCTATTTCTTGAGAGCAACAAAAGGTAGGAATCCACTGCAAAGTTTTTTAACCACTTGACCTTCAGAAGATTTACACCCCCCAGCAACAACCCCCCCCCACCCAACAACCACCCCCCCCCCCCCCCCGCCCCTTCACTGACCAGGCCATATTTTTTTTTCCAATACTGACAGTTATGCGGTTGTGCGACGTTGTAGCAAAATAAAATTGATGTTCTTTTTTTCCCCACAAATGGAGCTTGATTTTGGTGGTATTTGATCACCTCTGCATTTTTTTTTTGTTTTTTTTTTTGCACTATAAACAATAAAAATGCCAACAATTTTGAAAAAAAAAAAAAATTTTTACTTTCTGCTATAAAACATATCCAATAAATTATGTAAACAATCAAATTTCTTCATCGATTTAAGCCAATACTTATTCTGCTACATATTTTTGGTAAACAAATCCCAATTAGCGTATATTGATTGGTTTGCGCAAAAGTTATAGTATCTACAAACTATGAAATACTTTTATTCATTCACTTTTTACTTGTAATGGCAGCAATCAATCAAAGACTGCGATATTACGGTGAACAATCAGACACTAACTGACACTTTTGGGAACCAGTGGCACCAATACAGTGACCAGTGCTAAAAATATGCACTGTCACTGTAATAATGAGACTGGCTGGGAAGGGGGTTAAACATCAGGGGTGATTAAAGTGTTAAATGTGTGCCTAGCCAGTGTTTTCTTACTGTGGGGGGAGGTGTTTGTACTAGGGGAAGACGTGGATGTCCCTGCTTTGTTGGAACTCAGGGTACATGTCTTCCCTCCTGACAGAACAGCAATCTGGCTTGTTTACATAGGCGGATCGTCGTTCTGCCTGTGTACCAAGTGATCGGCGGGTGTCGGCAGACATCTAGTCCGTGGTACCAGCCCATTGGCTCCCACTGTGAATAACTGGAAATGCGGGATCACGGATATATATGTAATCCTGCACACAGCGGCCGCCCCCGGAAGCAGTAGAAATGCTATAGGGCGGTCAGAAAGTGGTTAAAATCCCTGCAATGTACATTGATATCCCAGAGGGGATTGTTTTTTTTCCCCAACAAATTGGAGTTGCTCTAAAGCCTGGGTGAGAGGGGACTCCTATGTAACGGGGGGTGCTGATGGGGACCCTCATGTTAGGGGGAACTCTGATGGGAACCCCGATGTAAGGGGGATTGTGATGGAGACCTTGATGTAAACAGGTACTCTAATGGGGACCCTGAAGTGAGAGGGGACTCCTATGTAAGGGGAGATTCTGATGGGGACCCTCATGTTAGGGGGAACTCTGATGGGAACCCCGATGTAAGGGGGATTGTGATGGAGACCTTGATGTAAACAGGTACTGTAATGGGGACCCTGAAGTGAGAGGGGACTCCTATGTAAGGGGAGATTCTGATGGGGACCCTCATGTTAGGGAGTACTCTGATGGGAACCCCGATGTAAGGGGGATTGTGATGGACACCTTGATGTAAACAGGTACTCTAATGGGGACCCTGAAGTGAGAGGGGACTCCTATGTAAGGGGAGATTCTGATGGGGACCCTAATGTACGAGAGGACTCTGACAGGGTCCCTGATGTAAGTGGGCACTCTGGTGGGATCCCTGAAGTAAGGGGTGATTTTGATGGAGACCCCAATGTAAGGGGGTCACTGTACACTGTTAGCTGTGGTTGGAATTTCCCAGAGAGATGTAACAGTGCCCAACAGTGCGGGGAATTACATTTAATCATTAGCCCATCAGATTTTTTTTTTTCAGCACCAACTGATCTTTTTAGAATTTATGATTTAAGGGCTTGGTGTAAATTCTAAGCACTTCCACCCCAGCCAGCAATTAAAAAAAAAAAAAAAAAAAAAATAGTAATATTACTACACAATTGTTTGCATTCCCAATGCCCCATTACTCTATAAGGCGCAAACCAGGATGAACACAGGCTTTGCAGACAGTGGGGTTTATTTACTAAAGGCAAATAGCAAGGGCAGTTGCTCCAGAGCTTAGTAAATGAGGTAAAGCTTCACTTTGCCAAGAATACCCAATCATGTGCAAGGAAAATGTAAAAAAAAAAAAAAAAAAAACTGAATTTTTGCTTGCACATGATTGGATGATGGAAGTCTGCGGAGCTTCTGCACATTTACTAAGCTCTGGAGTAACTGCACTTGCAGAGTGCACAGTCTGTTTGCCTTTAGTAAATCAACCCCAATAGATTGTAAGCTCTAACGAGCCGGGCCCTCTAGTCCCTCCTGTATTCATTTGTATTGTAAGTGTACTGTCTACCCTCATGTTGTAAAGCGCTGCGCAAACTGTTGGCGCTATATAAATCCTGTATAATAATAATAATATATAACTACTCACAAATGAAAGGAAGAAAGGGGGCTTCTGTATCAGTGTTATCTTTAAAGCGCACCTTCAGTCATTTTTTTCATCTTCACATCTATTAAATCTTCAACCCCTTGTTGTTGTTTTAACTTTAGATAGTAAAAAACGTTTTTTTGTTTTTCCGCCAGTAAATACCTTATACAGCCCACTTCATGTTTCTTGTCTGGTCATTAGCCCAGGCGTATGAGATCATGCACAGTTCTCTCTCTCACTCTGATGAGAGTTTAACAGGAAGGGTGAATGAGTCATAAGAGGGCCAATGAGAGCTGCGGGGGGGGGGGGGGGGGGCTGCAGAGCTGGAGGTGTGCCTCTGTGTGTCTGTGTGACTCCAGGAAGTGAACAGGCAGCAGCTTCAGCTGCCCAGTTAAAATGGCTGCAGCCAGACTCAGCGGAGGGAGATTTCTGCAGCATATTTGGCAAGTACAGAATCACAGTATGTATAAAATAATATATAAAGTGGTTGGAGGGAAGCCCTTAGAATGGCAAAGATGTTTTATTACAAATTATGTGAGCAGACTGAAGTTCTTCTTCAGTGATCTAAAGTTTTTTATATATATATATATATATATATATATATGTATATATATATATATATATATATCTATATAGATATATAGATATATATATATATACATATATATAGATATATATATATATATATACATATATATATATATATATATATATATATATATATATTCATATATACATATATATATATATATATATATATATATATATATATATATATATTGTTCCCTTAGCTTAATAAATACTGTAAGGACCTTTTTAAGCCAAACATCCAATCATGTGAATGCAAAACGTATTTATTTATTTTTTCTTAATCTCCCTTGGGCATGTTTGCAAAGTGAACGTTGACTGCAATTGAACATTGCTCATAGTTTTCATATATATTAAAATAATTATGAGGGACACCTAGAAAGGACATATAAGGGAAGTGCAGCCTGCTTTACACATTAGAGAGTGACCAAAAAGTGTACGAGGCCAAAAAAAAGTGGAGGTGGCTTTACAGTGTATTGTTTGTAGTGTGGTGCCTTTTGCCTTATTCTTTGCTGTTTTAGGGCCAGGGTTCACACTATTGCGATGGCAGACATCGCATGTAATGTGCAGCACACTGCTGTTCACATTACATGCGATGTCTGTGATACACATAGTATGGCTGATATCACACCATATTTTCGGTACAAACACGCACAGGACCCTTTTTTCTGTTCAGACCAGAATCGGATCGCCTGTGTGTTCACACACATAGCTTCATAGTTAGTAAGGTTGAATAAAGACACCAGTCCATCCAGTTCAACCTGAGTGAGTGTCTACAATTGTCCCTATCCCTGTACATTGCACACTCACATCGGTCCCTACCCTCAAGGAGCCCACAATCCAAGGTCCCCATTCATATACTAGGGCCAATTATGGACAGAAGCCAATTAACCTACCTGCATGTCTTTGGAGTGTGGGAGGAAACCGGAGTACCCGGAGGAAACCCACGCAGGCACAGGGAGAACATGCAAACTCCAGGCAGGTAGTGTCCTGGTTGGGATTTGAACCAGCGACCCTTCTTACTGCTAGGTGAGAGTGCTAACCACTACACCACTGTGCCATATGCGATCCAATTCATGTCCGAACTGTCAGTTTGCAGTTTGCAACTGTGATTCAGCTGTATGTAATTACCTTTAATGTCCTGCCTCTTTTTATGTTTTATGCTATATATTTGACATTTGCTTGAAAGATAGTAAGCTATGAGTAAGCACTGATCACGGTGCGAAACGCGTCAGAAATTTCCCTGTACCCTGTTATTTTCTTGCTGTGGATTATTTGATCTAGTTTTGATGTGACCCACATTGTTTTAATAAAAGACGGGATTTCAAGTCTTTTTCCAGTGTGCGGCTAGCCAGAGTTTTGTTCTGCTTGCCCACTGTCAGTTCGCAGTGCGATACGCGAACTGAAACAGGGGTGTCTTAAACATATAATGACACTCCCCAGCAGTTCCCATACGACAGTGTGAACTGCCGTGCGTGTCGGGTGCGATGCGGGAACCCGTAGTTGATTTGCAGGGTTCTCGCATCGCAATAGTGCGAACCGGCCCTTACTGCGGGAATAGAATAAATCTCATCGTGTAATGGATCAATATTCCTGCGCCACCATGTAAAAAGCATGAAAAATTAACCGCTGCAGACACCAAGTGTGGATCAAACCGTATCCACCGCAAATAGTATTAAATGAAAAGAGTAGTGTTGCGCTGTTCTAATGCCGCATACACGCGATTGGAATTTCCGGCCAGAAAAAGACAGATGAGAGCTTTCCATCGGAAAATGCGACCTTGTGTACGCTCCATCGGAATTTAGCTGTCCGAATTTCCGCCAGCCAAAAATTGATAGCATGTTCTCAATTTTTCCGAACTGAAAAACTTTCTATCGGTAATTCCGATCGTGTGTATGCAATTCCGACACGCCAAAAATCACGCATGCTCAGATTCAACTATGAGACGGAAGCTATTGGCTACTGGCTATTGAACTTCCTTTTTCTAGTCCCGTCGTACGTGTTGTACGTCACCGCGTTCTAAATGATCGGAATTTGGTGTGACCGTCGGAATTCCGTCGGGAAAACCATCAGAGCTTTTTCCGACGAGAATTCCGATCGTGTGTACGCGGCATAAGGAGTAGTAAAATAGCGATATGATAGAAGAAATAGTAATAAAGATGCAGCGAGGAGAATACGTTACTATAATCAGCAGTGCTGGTAGAAAGCCAGTAAGCGCAGAGTGCAACAGATATAATATCTTGGTATAGGGGAAAAAAAACGGGTTTTGATATAGTACTAGAACAAAATAAAATTAAAAATTTGATTAAAATGCAGAAAAAAATTCATATAATAAAATCCTGTGCAAAAAAAGGTGAGTCGCTACCTTCACCTTTCAATTAAGGTGTTACGTAACATCAAAACATATCAAAAAGTGCAAAAATGCAAAATATAAACAATGATGTATATAAAATGAAAAATTCGCAATAAAGTGCAAAGTGAATGATGTCAAAAAAATATTAATCACTAATATATATACAGTACACTAAGGAGGTGTACGGATGGCGATACCATGCATGAAAAACACAATACTCATGTGTTCCGTGAAACCAACCTGTGCAAAGCAATGCAAAAAAAGGTGCAAAAACATATATATAAATGTATATCACACAATCAATAATATATTAAATCCGTGCGAATCCAACAAAAAATGAGTGCTAGTCTATTTATCCAGAAAATCTTCTATGCATAAATCAGCATATAAATGTATTAATGTATAAATATATTAATGTTCAGCCATGCATTTAGTGCAAATATTCCAAAGTGCAGGAGCTTCACTGTGCAAATATATAGATAAGCAACAATTCCAAAAGTGAAAACATTGCAGTGTTTCTCCACTTCGTGCAAACACACACTGATAGGTAGTAAAATTGGAAAAGAAACTGCGCTACGGTACACAAATGTGTTAAATAACCTTATATAAAAGATTTTTTATTTATTTTTTGGTCTGTATAAGAACCTATTGGAAGCTGCAGCTTAGCTGTATTACTACAGAAAGAAACAAAGGAAAAAAAATATATATATTATAAATATATAGACTGCGCTAAACCAATGACACACAAAATAAGTGAATAAGTGCTATAAAATCGCATACATATTGAGTCGCACCGGCCACATCAAAATGGACAGAGCGACTCATAAGCACAAAGGACTAATCTGTGATAAACAAATTATAAAAATAAATAAAAATAAATTAAACAAAATAAAAAATAAATAAAATAAAATAAATTATGTATAAATTAAACAATAAATCTAGACTTAGCCCTTGTACACACGGTCGGAGATTTCGACAACCAAATCCGTCGGATTTTGTGCGATGGATTTTGTCTGAAACTGTTGCATACACACGGTCGAACAAAGTTATCGGAAAATCTGACGTGATGACGTTATTTCGTTACGACGGGACTACGTTCAGACTAGTAGCCAAAAGGTTTGGTGTAGAAATTTGATCTGAGCATGCGTGGCACTTTGTCCGATCGGAATTCTCTATACATGATTGGAGTATGTCCGATCGGAGCATTTTGTCGGAAAATTTTACCAACAAGTTGGAAAACTTGGTACGTCGGATATTCCCACGGAAACAGTCCGATGGAGACCACACACAGTCGGACTATCCGACAAAACAGTCCGATCGGATACATTCCGTCGGAATCTCCCACCGTGTGTACAAGGGCTAAGACCCGGTTCACACTGAGGCAGCACGACTTGCAGCGTGACTGCCTCAGGCGACCGGGATCCGACTTTAGCGGCAGGCTTGCAAAATGACTTCTGTATAGAAGTCAATGCAAGTCGCCCCAAAAGTCGTAACAGGAACCTTTTTCTAAGTCGGAGCGACTTGAGTCACTCCGATTAGAACGGTTCCATTGCACAGAACGGGACGCGACTTGTCAGGCGGATAAGACGCCTAACGAGTCGCCCCTGTGTGGAACCGGCTCTTAGATACCCACTGTGAATAAAATATACAATGATATTAGTGAATGATAAGTTGCAAAAGTGAATGCAAAATCTATGTGCAATAAAAATGAAATAATGATTTTAGGTGCTGAAAGCGATACAATTATTTTGCATGGAAATTTGGCGTTTTATATTGCAGACCTGTAATTCTTAGGAATAACTCTTAAATCTGTTCAAACAAGAGTCTAGTAGACATCAAAGGTAGGATAATGTTTATAATATAATAAATAGCTATAAATAATTATAACAAATAATAATAAAAAATATTCAATAATGTAATCAAATCCAAACACACTGAAATTTGCTAATTTGCAGAATTGTCGCTGTCGTTAGATTTAGTGTCTGATGACTGATCTCCCCACAAATTGCTATCGCTCAATTCTGCGAGTGATTCTAATTTATTATCGCTGTTTTCTAGTTGGTCTAAAATCACTTTTGACATAAAGGGACACTTTTTAGTTGCTATGGACAACCTCCAAATTCCAGGCAGAAAAAAACAGTATTTATAATATAAAAGTGCATGCAGGGCACTGGACAGACCACTAGGGACAAAGGGGGTGTGTATTTTTTTTTTATACAGTACTGTAATCTTACAGATTACAGTATACTGTATGTGTTTTTACTTTTTTTCGAATTTGGCGCCGATCTCCGCTCCTGCGCGTCGCAGGGAACGGGGCTCGGCGGCACTCGGGCACTGTGTGAAACGAGCGGAGGACGGCTCGCACACATAGCGGGGAGGACATCGCAGGATCCAGGGGACAAGGTAAGTAATGCCACGTACACACGACCGAATTGTCCGGCTGACTTAATCCGCCGGACCGCATTACGCAGGACAATTCGATCGTGTGTGGGCTCCAGCGGACTTTTTCATCGTAAAGTCCGGCGGACTTAGAAAGTAGTTTTGCATCAAAATTTGTCCGCCGGACTTGGGTTTCAGCAGACAATACGTTAGTCAGTGTGCTAGTCCGGCGGACTAAGAATGACACATGCTCAGAAGCAAGTACGAGAAGGAAGCTATTGGCTACTGGCTATTGAATTTCCTTTTTCTAGTCCCGTCGTACGTGTTGTGCGTCATCGCGTTAGAAATCGCCAGACTTTCAGAGTGTCCGTGTGTGGCCAAGTCCGTTCATTAGGAAGTCCGGCGGATTGTTTGCCGGATTGTTTGCCGGACTAAGTCCGCCGGACAATTTGGTCGTGTGTATGCGGCATAAGTCTCCCTGTATCCTGCAATGCGATCCCGAGTCTTGCTCGGGGTTACCGCTTAGAGACTGGCTCGGGGTAACCGCTTAGACCCCAAGGCCAGACTCGGGAATACAAGTGATTTGAACTATATGACCCATCACCCGTGCACAACTAACAGTAACTGAAATAAACATAAACGTCCATCCGTAAAAGACGGCCGATTCTTCAATTTGTGAGCTGTGTGCGATCCACCACCAATATGTGAAGATTCACTTCTTACCAGAAGTCTATGACCCCCCCCCCCCCCCCCCCCCGTTACAGAGGGTCACAGCAAGCATGTGTTATTAATGTGTTTCCCGAGCCCTCAGATGGTTCTGCCGGTGTCCTTGTTACACAGTCTCCATCACATAAACAGCATGCCCGAGAGCGCTCCAAAAATCTCTCAGATTGTGCATGTCATATCCACTTTGTCACAGACATCAGTCCACTTTCATCAGTCAGCAAATCCAGTGTTCGTTCTCCTCCACACCTTCTTCTCCTCTGGGAGTCAATTTCCCCTGATGAAGTCACATGGTCGTGACGACACGTGTAGGGACGGGATAGGCGCTTCATATTGACGTAGGCAGCACAAGCTCGCCGCTCGTAGGAGATAAGTGTTGTTTTTCATTTGTTTATGTGAGTACCCTGTATAATATTTTAATAAACATGCTGATTGCTTCAAATGACTACACTATGGTACTCCCCCCTTTTTTGATTTGCTCTTGCTCCCACTGAGAGACAAAGACGTAAAGAAAAAAAGAACCCATTGGGATAAATATCCACTTAGATCCGGGGATATGGGGAGAAGAATCGAATACATCCAGTGTTTGTGTACATGCGGTTACCTCTTTACCGCAAGGTAAGGGGCCACTACCTTTCAGTGTGTGTTTGCACGAAGTGGAGAAACACTGCAATGTTTTCACTTTTGGAATTGTTGCTCATCTATATATTTGCACAGTGAAGCACCTGCACTTTGGAATATTTGCACTAAATGCATGGCTGAACATTAATACATTTATATGCCGATTTATGCATAGAAGATTTTCTGGATAAATAGACTAGCACTCATTTTTTGTTGGATTCGCACGGATTTAATCTATTATTGATTGTGTGATATAAATTTATATATATTTTTTTGCACCTCTTTTGCATTGCTTTGCACAGGTTGGTATTGTGTTTTTCTTGCACAGGATTTTATTATATGAATTTTTTATGCATTTTAATCTAATTTTTAATTTTATTTTGTTCTAGTATTATCAAAACCCGTTTTTTTCCCCTATACCAAGATATTATATCTGTTGCACTCTGCGCTTACTGGCTTTCTACCAGTACTGCTGATTATAGTAACGTATTCTCTTCGCTGCATCTTTATTACTATTTCTTCTATCATATCACTATTTTACTACTCCTTAGAACAGCGCAACACCACTCTTTTAATTTAAATCTCATCCTGGGTGTCTGTGGAATAGAATAAGTCCCATCATTGGTGTCAGTGGGAATAGAATAAGTCTAATCATTGGTGTCAATGGGAATAGAATAAGCCCCATCACTGGTCATATTGGGAGTAGATATGCCCCATCATTGGTGTCAGTGGGAGAAGAGTAAGCTTCATCATTGGTGTCAGTGGGAGAAGAGTAAGCTCCATCATTGGTGTCAGTGGAAATAGCATAAGCCCCATCATTGGTGTCAGTGGGAATAGAATAAGCCCCATCATTGGTCTCAGTGGCAGTAAATAAGTCCCATCATTTCTCATAGTGGGAGTAAATAAATCCCATCATTGGTGTCAGTGGGAATAGAATAAGCCAAAGAAAATAAAAATACATTTTTATTTTCTTTAACTGTTTCACAATTTTTATCATTTTTAATGCTGGCTGCTATTATTTGGTATTTTTTATTTTGGTAACACAACTTTGTTCTATTTTTTATTCTTTGGAATAGAATAAGTCCCATCACTGGTCAAAGTAGGAGTACATACCGTATTTTTCGGAACAGAAGACGCACTTTTCCCCCCCAGAAATATGGGGGAAATGTGCCTGCGTCTTATGGTGCGAATATACGCTTGGCACCGCCCCCATCACGCTCCGAATCGCTCCACGGCCTCGGCCTTAGGAAAGGCCGTGGCTTCGGCCTAGCTCTGGAGCGGTGGCCATTTTGGTGCAGGGGAGAGGGGAGAGATCGGATGGCAGCAGCGCTGTGGGCTGCATCTGTAGTGCCCACAGCGCTGATCTGTGACAAGTGCAGTCACAGCCTTCCCTCCATACCCTGCCAATACTCTGCAATTCCCTGCCAATACTCTGCCATACCCAAACTGTATCCACAAAGTTGGGAGCCTGAAATTGTCCAAACTGTCTTGTTATGCTGATGCCTTAAGAGTTCCCTTCACTGGAACTAAGGGGCCAAGCCCAACCCCAGTGGCAGCTGGTGCTCAATATTTGGGGGGGGGGGGGGCAGCAAACCAACACCACCACTTCCCCCCCAGCACAGCCCTAGTCCTGAGACTCCCTGGTCAATCGTGTCTCAGGACCTACTTCCTGTTTACCCAGGAGGAGAATCAGGAAGATAATAGCGAATATTAATTAGCTATTGTCACGCAACTAGATGGGCTCAGGGCATAAGTGCTCTGTCCTCTGATCCCACTCTTTTTGAAGCCAATTAGAGCCTCAGGCTCTAATCACGTGCTTAAAAAAAAAAACAGTTGAAATCCATGCATCCGGCACCCTGCATGTAGATTAGGGGCAAGGCCAATGGATTAGAGGGGCGGTGCCCCTGTGCCCCCTATTGACGGGCTGCCACTGCGATTATTATACTATATGATCATATCCTATACACACTATATTTATCTTAATATTATATACAATGATTACCCGCTGACACGTGTATCAGCCAGGCCTTAGTAATTGCCTTTTGCAGGCAGGGTCCACGGGCCCCTATAGTGTAGCAGAAATATAAATGTAATCCCCTGTTCCTAAAAATGGGGCTACAGTGTAAATTTAGTTTTCGGGTGAGCTGTAAACAGCTCAGATTTGATTGTATATTTGGTTCTGTTCTAAACTTGTCACTGGTACCACAGCACAGTGTGAGAATTACAACTAGGTTGAGCTGTAATGAATATTCTTTTTCCGGAAACAGCCCAGTAGTAGGTGCCTGGCCCCTGTGCTTCTGGGAAGGGGTATTTATTGGACAGATGCCACGTCGTTACCTCTGGGCCCTTCTGGCCTGAGGATGTGCTGCTGCAAGTTCTGAAGCTTGTCTGGGGCCTACTAATCCTGGGGTGGTCCTTAGGCTGTCTTGCCTGTGTGGAAGAAGCTGAGCCAAGCTGAGGAGATCCAGGGGAGGACCCTTGCTGGAGAGAGCCAGGATGAAGGCTGGTCTCTCAGAAGGGCCTGGTGACTCGTTTAGAGGACGCACCTATATCTAAACTACCCTTACCGTACCGCTGGGTCGGCTTAAAGGTTTTGGTACTGTCAAGCTGTTTTACAATCTAATCAAGGTAACTAGCTCCTGGCTGCTAAGTCTGTGAGAGAGACTTATCCAGACATTCTACCGGTTGCTAGGTCTGTGTGAGAGACCTATCCAGGTATCCAAGATCTTCTAAAAGAAAGCTGTTTTGTCCCTTGGATTCAAGGAGTCTGTAAGTGATCTGCTAAAAAGTGTATCTGAAACCTCTCCTCCTAAACCTCTCTCCTACTACTTTTCTCAAGTTCTCATTAAAGCATTGAAAAATACCTAAAGTGACTGGCGTCTAAATTCTGTTCTAAATTCCCATTATAGCCATGGGGTGAATGTAAGCTCGCTCCCTGCATCTGGAGGTACCTCTTTGTTTCCAGTAGACCCAGGAGGGCGCTACATTAAGTTGGTGCTAGCTGTCCTACTGAGTCCAGTAAGCCATCTTCAGGCCCTGCCATCCCTCCTGACTGCAGCTGCCTCTCTCCACTGCCCCATTCACCACAGTCCACTCCTCTGGCTCCTCACCCATCTCAGACTGCAATCTCCCAGTCCTCTCAGGCGTGCCTCCCCAGTCCTCATGACTGTGCCTCACTCACCACCTATCTTGGCTCCAACCAGTTGTCCTCCCTGGAGTTTCTTGGTCGTGCTCTCTCCCGCTGTCCTCTCCTTGCTCTCTCATGTGCCACCAGGACCATTTCATGTGTTCTTGAAGTTGGTCCTGACTTCACTCGAGCACAGGCACAAGGACACCCCCCCCCCCCCCCAGATTGGGGAGCTCCTTCAAAGGCCCTGGCAGCCTCCATACTCTCTCACTTCAGCTCTTCCACCCAACAACTTCTCCCCAGCTAGGCTGACCCTGGGTATTTAAGGATGACTGCCCCCTGCCAATCCAAGTTGGGGATTGGTCCAGGCTCCTTAGAATACCCCAGACAGCTTCCCAGCCCAAAATGAAAACAAACAGGCCTAGCAACCAGCCAGGCCTGCCTAAATTTACCTGTGAAACTGATGAGCAACTGATGGCCAGGCCCCTCCAATGGCATGCTGCTGTAACCCCTTGTTGGATGAACTGAAGTCTGCAGGCACACAGGAGCCTGACACTGGTTCAGCCAGGCCTTAGCAATTGCCTTTTGCGAGTGTATATCGCACAGGGCACAGGAGTGTATATCACACAGGACACAGGAGTGTATATCACACAGGAGTGTATATCGCACATGACGCAGGAGTGTATATCACGCAGGAGTGTATATCGCACATGACACAGGAGTGTATATCACGCAGGAGTGTATATCGCACATGACACAGGAGTGTATATCACACAGGAGTGTATATCGCACAGGGCACAGGACTCAGGAGAGTATATCACACAGGGCACAGGAGTGTATATCGCACAGGACACAGGAGTGTATATCACACAGGGCACAGGACTCAGGAGAGTATATATCACACATAGCACAGGAGTGTATATCGCACAGGGCACAGGACTCAGGAGTGTATATCACACAGCGCACAGGTCTGCGGGCCCCTATAGTTTAGCTGAAGTATAAAGTTGGTGCCAGCTGTCCTACATGCGGCTACTGAGCCCAGTAAGCCATCTTCAGGCCCTGGCAGCCCTGCAGCCTCTCTCAACTGCCCTATTCACCACAGTTCATTTCTTTGGTTCTGCACCCATCTCAGACTACAGTCTCCCAATACTCTCAGGCATGCCTCCCCAGTCCTCCCGGCTGTGCCTCACTCACCAGCCCTCTTGGCTGCAGCCAGTTGTCCTACCTCCCTTGCTCTCTCTCTGAGAGGAATGAAGGTGTAGAATTAGGTGTGTCACAGCCAAGTGTTTGCGGGCACTCTGCTAGCAGTACACCCACGTCCGATTATAGCAGGCAAATGTCCCTGCCCCAGCTGCTGGACCGGCGAAAGAAGTTCACTCCCAGCCATCCACATGCCCAGCGGTTGAATGCTAGCTTGGCTAAATTGCTAGCACTTCAACTGCTGCCTTTTCAGTTGGTAGACTCGGCCCCCTTCCGTGAGTTTGTACAATGTGCGGTTCCTCAGTGGCAGGTCCCCAAACGCCACTTTTACTCACGGAAGGCGATTCCGGCTCTCTACCGGCATGTGAAAGGCAATGTCCTTGCCTCGCTGGACAGGGCGGTCAGCGGTAAGGTGCATATTACCGCTGACTCATGGTCCAGCAGGCATGGACAGGGACGTTACCTGTCTTTCACGGCCCATTGGGTCACTCTTCTGGCAGCTGGGAAGGATGCAGGACAAGGTGCAGTAGTGTTGGAGGTTGTTCCGCCACCACGCCTCCAAAATGCTACTATTGGTTGTGACACACATCTCTCCTCCACCCCCTCCTCTTCTTCTTCCTCCATGGCTTCTTCCAGTGCTCTGTCCTCAGAACCAGCGGTGCTCCGTAGGCGTTCCAGGAGCTACGCAAGTACGCAGGCAAAACTATGCCATGCCGTGCTTGCACTGGTTTGTTTGGGGGACAGGAGCCACACTGGGGGGGATGTTTTGTCAGCTCTGCAGGGGCAGGCCGAGAGGTGGTTGACGCCACGCCAGCTTAAGCCAGGAATGGTGGTTTGCGACAATGGCACAACCTCCTCTCCGCCCTCCGACAGGGACAACTGACCCATGTGCCCTGTGTAGCTCACGTCCTTAACCTGGTGGTGCAGCGGTTCTTGGGCAGGTACCCGGGCTTACAGGATGTCCTGAAGCAGGCCAAGAAAGTCTGTGTGCATTTCCACCGATCATTGAATGCCTGTGCTCGGCTGGCTGAGCTCCAAAAGGAGTTGAACCTGCCCAAGAACCGCCTTATATGTGACATGCCCACGAGGTGGAACTCAACGTTGGCCATGCTGCAGCGGCTGCACACGCAGCAGAGGTCCATCAATGAGTACCTGTGCGACTACGGCACCAGGACAGTGTCAGGGGAGCTCGGTTTTTTCTCACCACGCCAGTGGGGCATGATCAGGGATGCATGCACTGTCCTGTCACCGTTTGAGGAGGCCACAAGGATGGTGAGCAGTGACAGTGCATGCATCAGTGACACTGTACCTCTTGTCCACCTCTTGGAGCATACGCTGCGTGGAATAATGGACAGGGCACTTGAGGCAGAACAGAGGCAGGAAGAGGAGGACTTCCTTGCCTCTCAAGGCCCCCTTTATCCAGACAGTGTTCCTGCTGTGCCACCCATCACACAGGAAGAGGATGAGGAGGAGGAAGAGGAGGAGGAGGATGATGATTGTGTCAGCATGGAGGTGGAGGCTGGCACTCAGCATCAGCAGCAGCAGCAGTCTTGTAGGGATGATTTACAGTCCCAAGAAACCCGTGGACTTGTATGTGGCTGGGAGGAGGTAGCTACGGATCATGTTGTCCTTAGTGACCCAGATGACTCCGGACCGAATGCCTCAGCTAACCTACGCTGCATGGCCTCCCTGATCCTGCAAAGCCTGCGGAAGGATCCTCGTATTCTTCGGATCAAGGAGAGGGACCATTACTGGCTGGCCACTCTCCTTGATCCACGGTACAAGGGTAAGGTTGCCGACCTTATCTTGCCATCGCAGAGGGAGCAGAGGATGAGACATCTCCGGGAGGCCTTGCAGAAAGGTCTGTGCAACGTGTTCCCAGAGACTGGGAGGTTACAAACTCCTGGTCCTGGACAACGTGTTGCTGAGGCATCGGTCAGAAGGAGCGGTGGAGAAGGTGGCCGTCTGACTGATGCTTTCAGACAATTTTTTAGTCCGCAGCCCCAAGGTATGATCGGTTCCAGCAACCATCGCCAGCTTCTGATTTACATGGTGCAGGAATACCTAGGGGCAAGGTCAGACTTGGACACCTTTCCCCCCCGAAAATCCTCTGGCTTACTGGGTCTTGAGGATGGATCACTGGCCAGAGCTTGCACAGTATGCAATTGAGCTACTGGCCTGTCCTGCATCCAGCGTTCTTTTTCGGAACGCACCTTCAGTGCTGCTGGTGGCTTTGTTACCGATCACAGGGTGCGCCACCCAGAGTAACTGTGAGGACTTATAGTGTTGTGGCACCAGCACCACAACCACAACCACCAAAGGTCAATTTTTCTACCACTGTTTAACAATGGCATGTAATTACAATTCTTGATATAATCGTTCACAGCAGGGCGCTCCAGCGCCCACCAAGAGTCACTTTGAGGGCTTACAATGTTGTGGCAAAACCAACACCTTGTTCCGCCATTTCTGCAGAGCATATAGGGAAGGCCCCTACTTTCAAACATCCAACTTACAAACATCTCCTACTTGCAAATGGAAGGAGACAACAGCAAGTGAGATGAAAAAAGACGGACGACAAAACAAATTATACAGGGGTGATAACCCTTCCCTATGTTTCCAAAAAGCTTAAAAATAGTTTTTTTGACTGGAGCTACACTTTAAAAACGTACCAGTTGAAAATTACAAACAGATTCAACTTAACACAACAAACCTACACAGTCCCTGTCTTGTTTGCACCGCCTGTATACTGCTGTTCTGAGTATATAGGGCCTGGGGCCACACGCATTTACTTTTTTTAATATGGGTACGGGGTTCCCCTTAATATGCGTGCAAGACCCAAAGGGGCTGGTAATGGGCAGGGAGGGCTACCCATGCCATTTTTCTCAATGATTTTCAACCATATTGCAGGAACCAGATATAACATTAAAACCGCAAGCAGTTTTAAATGATGTTATTTCCGTTTAATGTCATTTTGTGCAGGGACTGTTCTAAACACGGGAAACACATGGCACTTCACAGGCATACTACAGACACCCCCCAGGCACCATATTTAAAGGAATATTTCACTTTTTTTTTTCACTTTAATCGTCATTAAAATCAGTGCTCCCGCCAAAACGGACATTTTTGAAAACATTTTAGCCATTGACCCATGTCCCCTGGGGCAGGAGCCAGGTCCCCAAACCCTTTTTAGGACAGCATATTAGCCGTTAAAATTAGCACTTTTAATTTCGAACGTTCGAGTCCCATAGACTTCAATGGGGTTCTAAAGTTCGTATGAATTTGGGGTCCGTTCGAAAATTCTGGTGCGAACCGAACCGGGGGGTGTTCGGCTCATCCCTAGTCCCAACACTAGTCGTAATCCAAATACAACCATATCCCCAACACTAGTCGTTATATAAAATATAACCATAGTTATAGGTATATCACACAGGATACAGGACTCAGGAGTGTATATCACACAGGATACAGGACTCAGGAGTGTATATCAGACAGGGCACCGAAATCAGTAGTGCGTATCTCACAGGGTGCAGGGTTCAGGAGGGTATATCACACAGGGCACATGAGTTTATATCAAACAAGGTGCAGGGCTCAGGAAGGTATATCACACAGGTTACAGGGCTAAGGTGGGTATATTACACAGTGTGCGGGAGACGCAGGAGTCTTCCGCCAGCGCCCGCCCCTTCTCTCCAGAAGAATAGAGCTCCTTCCAACCCACCCCTTTTTCCCTAATACAAGGTTCTGTGCCCCATCCCCTGTACAGAGTCCTCCTCACAGTACAGAGCACCCCCACCTATCTCAGTACAGAGTCCTCCTCACACCCCCCAGTACAGAGCCCTTCCACTGTACAGAGCTCACCCCACCCCTTCCCCAGTACACAGATCTCCCCCACTATCCCATTACATGCAAAAGGAAACATAGAAAAGTCTGCCTGGGGGTTTTTTTTTTTGTTCTGTTTAGTTTTATTATAAATGTTTTTGTATTTTTTTTTGTTAACTTTCTTATCTGAGTATAGATCTAAGTTTGTCCCAAGCATGTTTGAAGCCATTTACTGTTGACTGTCTCACTACCTCTGCTGGAAGTCTATTCCAAGCATCAACTACCCTTTCAGTAAAATAATACTTTCTAAGATTAGTTTTTAACTTTCATCCAGTCAGTTTGCGGTCATGTCCCCGTGTTCTTGAAAAGAACTGCCCCCCTGAACCTCATTCACCCCCATAATGTTTCAATCATGTCTCCCCTTCCCTTCTTTCCTCCAGACAGTACATGTTAAGTGCCTGAAGTCTCTCTTTCACCATTTTTGTTACCCGTCATTACAGAGCATCCACTTCCCACAGTACAGAATCTGGGGAATCTGTGTCCTCAGTCCCTTTCCCTGTCTCAAAGGATTGATTGGTTTGTCCCTTTTACCATGAGCATTGAAAGTGAAAGAAAAAGAAAATCCCACATTTTTGATTGTCCCCAGTATAGTAATAGAAGGGAAATATTGAAATGGGGACACTAGTTCTGGTGACATGGGGTTCCCCAAAAGATTACCTTGATTTGCAGGGATTTCTTCTCACTTCCTGTTTAGCTATGGGACCGGAAGTGAAGGTAAATCTCCCCAATGGGACACAGATGGCAAAAATAAACCTAACAGGGGTTATAACCCCCCCTTACACTATCCAAAATAAATAAAAGTTCTGCCTATAGTTCTACTTTAACTCTAACCATAATCCTAAAGATCCAAACTCTAAGGCCGCGTACACACGCGGGGACTGTTCGCCCAACTTTGTCCGTCAAACAGTTTCGGCAAACAGTCCGCTCAAAATTAGCATGGACGGACATGGCCACACACGATGAACGAACAGTTTGCTGAAACCGTGCGCGATGACGTGAACGGCACGTACGACGGGACGAAGAATACGACGTCCTATACACTGCATTATAACTTTCGGCGTGTAAATCCTTTCTGAGCATGCGCGGAACTTAGTTTGACGAACAAGCCTACACACGGGCGGACTGTTCGCTCAAACAAGGTTTCAGCGGACAGTTTTACGGAATTTCCGAAAAACCTTGTTTGTCAAACTGTCCGCTGAAACTGTCCGCTGAAAGCCCACACACGAGCGGACTGTCCGCCCAAACACTGTTCAGCGGACAAAGTTGGGCGAACAGTCCGCGCGTGTGTACGCGGCCTAACACTAATCATAACTCTAGCAAAACCCTAACTCCAAGACTAATCATTACCCTAACAAAACCCTAACTCCAACACTAATCATGACCCTAACTCCAATACTAATCATGACCCTAACAAAAGCCTAACTCCAACACTAATCATGACCCTAACTCCAACAGTAATCATGACCCTAACTCCAACACTAATCACGACTTTAACAAAACCCTAACTCCAACAGTAATCATGACCCTAACCATAATCATAAACTAACCATAATCCTAATAACACTCTAACCCTAACCATAATCCTAATAACACTAACCATAATCCTAATAACACTCTAACCCTAACACTAACCATAATCCTAATAACACTAACCATAATCCTAATAAACCCTAACTCTAATGCCGCATTCACAACAAATGTTCGATGTGAGCTTGTTGTTGGAAATTCCGACCGTGTGTAGACTCCATCGGACATTTGCTGTCAGAATTTCCGACAACAAACGTTTGGGAGCTGGATCTCAAATTCCGAGCTTGTGTACACAATTCCGCACAAAATTCCACGCATGCTCGGAATCAAGCAGAAGTGCTGTATTGGCTATTTAACTTGATTTTTCTTGGCTTGTCATACGTCTTGTACGACACTGCGTTTTTGGCGATTGGAATTTCTGACAACATTTGTGTGACCGTGTGTATGCAAAACAAGTGTGAGCCAATATCTGTCCGAAAAAAAATGCACGGTTTTGTTGTTGGAATGTCCCATCGTGTATACGTGGCATATCACTTATCCTAATAAAAATCCAACACGAACCATAATACTCATGAAGCCCTAACACTAACCATAATACTCATGAAGCCCTAGCCCTAATACTCATAAAGCCCTAACACTAACCATAAGCCTAATAAAGCTCCTAATAACACTCTAGCCTTAACACTATTTATAACCCCAATATAACCCAAGCCTATGGCTAATGTTATAGCCATAATCCCAACATAATCCCAACCCAGGCAAAAGCCATATATAATCACTGTATTACTGAGCCCTAACCCTCGCTATAACCCTCCTGTAACCATAGACAATCTTTTTTTCTTTTATTTCTTCTCCTTGCAGGTATTTCACTCGAACACCATGAAGAAGCCAATGTTCATCACCGCCTTACTCCTGCTATGTGTGGCAGCTGTAGACTGCATGTGTCCATTCCCGAGAGAATGTGTTGAAGGGGTTAAAGATTTCCCAGTACCTTGTTGCCCATTTTACAATGGCACGCGGTGCGGATCCGGCGAATTCAGGGGGGACTGCATAATGGTGAAAGCCAGCAGAACTGTGCCTCCACCGGATGTTATGACTGATGAGCGCTTTGGATTTTCTTCTTTCTTTTTTAACTGGACTTGCCAATGTAAACCGAACTTCATGGGTCACAACTGTGGTGAATGCGCTTTCGGCTGGACTGGGGATAGGTGCAGAACACCGTACACGGTCTACAGAAAGAACATGCAGGACTTGAATGACGCTGAACTACAATCATATCTCTCGGCACTTCATTACAGCAAAACCAAAATTGACCCAGATTGTGTCATTCTGAGAACCAGCGACCGTTTCCGTGAGAAGTCCATGGGATTCATGGATGCCTCCTTCTTTGATGTGGCTTCTTTTTCTCATTACTATGCTACCATACCTTTCGTTTCTAGAGGCCAGGAAATTGCTATAACTAACTATGCTCATGACAGTACAGCTTTTCTAAGCTGGCATCGCCTTTGGTTACTTCATTTGGAGAGGCAAATACAAAAGTGCACAAATAATAAGAACTTTGGTCTTGTCTATTGGAAATGGGAGACAGATCCAGACTGCTACCCCTGTACTAGTAAATACTTTGGATCCAATAGCTGGGATGGAGGAATCGATAAATATTCTGTTTTCTCTGAATGGCGGGTATGTTGTAGACTAAAAAAGGTGTCATGGAGGGCACTTATGGTATATTCCTGTCCTGTGTTCTAGATCCCTACGGTTGAGGCATAAAATAAACCCTACTAGATGTTCTCTGCAGGACTGTCACACTTTATTTTTGTCAAGGCTTGGGCAGTTTGTATATATAGATATGTACTCACCAGATTGGAGGCCATGCATACATATATTTTGCACTATTTAGTGGTGGGATTAGTTATCATTGATGCTACAAACACTGGCTGTTAATTTTGAATGAAATAGGGAATGTACAGCACAGTGTAGAGAATAACGCGGTGTGGAACAGGGAATGTACAGCACAGTGTAGAGAATGACGCGGTGTGGAATAGGGAATGTACAGCACAGTGTAGAGAATAACGCGGTGTGGAACAGGGAATGTACAGCACAGTGTAGAGAATGACGCGGTGTGGAATAGGGAATGTACAGCACAGTGTAGAGAATAACGCGGTGTGGAACAGGGAATGTACAGCACAGTGTAGAGAATGACGCGGTGTGGAATAGGGAATGTACAGCACAGTGTAGAGAATAACGCGGTGTGGAATAGGGAATGTACAGCACAGTGTAGAGAATGACGCGGTGTGGAACAGGGAATGTACAGCACAGTGTAGAGAATAACGCGGTGTGGAATAGGGAATGTACAGCACAGTGTAGAGAATAACGCGGTGTGGAATAGGGAATGTACAGCACAGTATAGAGAATAACGCGGTGTGGAACAGGGAATGTACAGCACAGTGTAGAGAATGACACGGTGTGGAATAGGGAATGTACAGCACAGTGTAGAGAATAACGCGGTGTGGAACAGGGAATGTACAGCACAGTGTAGAGAATGACGCGGTGTGGAATAGGGAATGTACAGCACAGTGTAGAGAATAACGCGGTGTGGAACAGGGAATGTACAGCACAGTGTAGAGAATGACGCGGTGTGGAATAGGGAATGTACAGCACAGTGTAGAGAATAACGCGGTGTGGAATAGGGAATGTACAGCACAGTGTAGAGAATAACGCGGTGTGGAACAGGGAATGTACAGCACAGTGTAGAGAATGACGCGGTGTGGAACAGGGAATGTAAAGCACAGTGTACTCTTCTCACCAAAGCTCAAAGCTGCACCTCTGAGCCCCCTTTTACCAATACTTACAGTACCTCTGCACCCTCCCCTGTATCTCTTTTTCACCAATGCTCACCTCTGCATCTCTGTACCCCCCCCCCCCCCACCATTTCACCAGTGCGTACCTTTGCTCCCCTTGTACACCACTTTCACCAATGCTTACCTTTATAAACACTCACAGAATCCGCAGCGGGCGTGCTCGCCCACAATGCTGTGCCTTAAAGGGCAACGTACAGGTACATTAATATGCGCCTGTACGTGCCCTTCTGCTGACGTATATCGGCGTGAGCAAGGGGTTAAGCATGCTATGATGTCAGTAGACAATTTTTCCTGAAATTACATCTGTTTTTCTCTTTCCAGACCATTTGCGCAGTCAGTTATCCTAATACGGTATGTTTAATGGATGACTGTGTTTGCGACCGCCCAAGGCTTACTCGTTCAGCTGGCTTATCAAATGTTGTAAAGGCAACATTGGCTGATGTATATCGATGTAAAAACTTGACCAGCATTGATGTGGAGCCTTTTGACACAACCTCAGGAGGTTTCAGGAATTGCTTAGAAGGTAGGAACATATGTACTGTTACAAAGTGTCAACGTTTTTTCTCACTAAGAATGCACTCAATATTGTGATGTTCTGTATATTACACTCACGATTTTCAATAAACATTTCTTGCAAAAAAAAAAAAAAAAAAAAGAAGGTAGGAATCGGGAAGCTCTGAATTTCGTAAAAAACAAAAACAAAAGGGAATCCTGCTCTCATAGCCTCCTCTGATACCTACATCCATGGGCATAGCATAAAGGTTTGCAGGGGTCACAATCGCAACCCCACCCCCAGCTCCAGGGGGCCCCTGTAGCCTCTCTGTCATATTATATCCTCCACAAATTTCAGCTCTGATCTGCCCTAGGGCCCCACAGCCACACTCCAATACTGGGCTTCCACTTTGCCTTCCACAGTCCACACCTTCTGTTCTCATTGGCTGGGGAGAATCTGTGATCAATTTCTTGAATGGAGAGGAGTATGGGGTGAGAACAGTTAAGGGTGGGGAACTGTCTGTGCTGTGTGCTGGCAACATGGAATGGTAACCGAGCTCAGAGAGTTAAGGGAAGAGTGCCATCCTGTAGCCACGATGGGACGGATGTTACTGGGGAGGTAAGATATCGCTCAGTGTCTAATAGTCACCAGCTGGGATTCTCTGTACCCCCCACCCAGAGATGTCTGCTTACCCCACTTCCCTGACAACTGGGGAAAAGACACACACCTCGGGGAGGTGACCTTCCCCCAACACCTGCCAACACTGACAAAGAAATTTCTAAAACAAACCCCTAACATCTCCTGAGGGGCTGCAGGCTCCAGATTTTGTGTCACAAGGCTTCCCCCCCAGATCTAAGTTGCACCCCCCCAAAGCCCCCTGACCACCCCCTCCACCCTGCATGCTATGCCCGGCTGCTGAGCTCCTTTCCCATTACAGGACTCTATACTGTTCCTCCTCCGCGGGGCTGAAATTACATTCCTTTACAACACAGCCAGTCATCCATGATCTTCACAAGGTGTATCTGCCTACTGCTACTACACTGCCGTTCCGACCAGAGAATTTCACAGGCCAGAATGGCAACATAAAAGGCAATTACACCCCGTGGAGGCTGACAGACTGTGTTTAAAGGAATGTTATTCCAGCCCTGTGTAGTGTGTGGGGGAGGAGCTGTATACAGTGCTAGGATGGGAAAGGAGCTCCACCAAATGACCTGCTAGCGGTCCCTGTCCTCTGATTCTCCAGCTGTGATCCATGTCCTCTGATGTAAGGAGGAACTCTGGGAACTCAAAACTCTTAAGCCACTTTGAGTATCTTGGCGTGCAGTGGGTGTATCTGCATGCAAGGTGGAAGTGGTGGATGGTAGTGGGGTGGCCCATGTCAACTTTTGCATCGGGGCCCACAAGCTTCAAGCTACTCCTCTGCCTACATCACATACTCCAGGAGGCTGCAGGAGCAGGACAAACCATGGCCCGTGGGCAGAGATGGTGTGTATCATTGTGAGTTGGCTTCCTGAACCTGGAAGAGGCAGCCAGCTCATGAACACAGAGGTGGACCAAGTTGGTGGCACGGGACCTGAGCTGTCACATTTGAACAAAAGATTGCAGCAGGACCACACTGGATCAACTGGGCAGGTGAGTACAGGCTGTTCCCGGGGTTACAAACATCAGAGTTATGAACGACTCCTACTTATGAACAGAGGTGGTGTGACGTCACTGCTGGCCGCTTGCACTCCACACTGGTCCCGGGTACCACCAAGCAGCATCGGACACATCCCATAGTGCTGTACTGCCTGGCCACAAGAGCCCCAAATAACAAAACTTCACACATAGAAGCGCCTGGAACATCTCACATCACTGCACAGGTTGTAGTTGCACTTAAAAATGTACAATTCCGACTTACAAACAAATTTGGTTTAAGAACAAACCTACAGTCCCTAACTTGTTCTTAACCCGGGGACCGCCTGTATGTGAATCAAGGACAATGCCGCAGGTACAGGTAAGGGGGGGGGGGGGGGAGATGGGGCAAGTACAATTCTGTAATATGTCAGTGACATAACTAGAGCCGTCAGGGCCCCGTTGCAAGAAACCATAAAGGGCCCCCTCATGGTGGCGGAACACCTGGGCCTTGTCGCATGTGTGACCTTGGTAGTTCCACCACTGGTGCACTGACCTAGTGCATTACCATAAAACAGCTTTATTTAAAATTAAATCAAATAGCAAAATGGCTACTCACAAACGAGTATTGATCACAGGCAAAATCAATACAAACAGATCCATCGCACCAAACGTTTGGCGAATCTAGACCAGATGTCCGAGGAATTTGGTGAATACCTCTACGGAAATGGCTAACGCGTTTCAGGAGTGACCCCCTTTCTTCAGAGCCAAAAAGGCAATGGTCTCTCGCTGGAGGCTGCCAGTAAATATATATAGAGGCCTCTAAACCCATGTGGTCGGAAAGGTCATGAAGCTCCACCCCCCCAAAAAAAAAAAAAAAAACCCATTCACATATAGGGAAACATTCCATGTAAAAGAGGAGGCGACAACAAGTGTCGCATCTTTTGCAAAAACACACGCGTGTACTCATACACACGTGTGTGGGTGTACATATGCTCATTATTCAATAAAATTTACTTGTTAACTTAATGGTACACTCGAGGGGGACAGGGCTTCACCTTATTTTATTTTATTTTATTCAGATTTATTCTGTTTTATTCAATACTATACAGAAACCGCACCTGTATATACAAGGAGGAAGTCCTCGTGGATCGCTGACATGCTGGCTGAAGCGCACCTGGTCCCGTATAACAGGAAGTGCGGGCGGATATGCGTTCCACCCGCAACTTCCGGGCGCCCCAGCGTGGGCACTTCCGCTCACGCTGGCTGGGGCGCACCTGGTCCCGTATGACAGGAAGTGCGGGCGGATATGCGTTCCACCCGCAACTTCCGGGCGCCCCAGCGTGAGCACTTCCGCTCAGGCGCACAACGAGGACGTCCGAGCACAGGCGTCCATTGGCGTGTCCTGATCCACTCACGCTTCAGCGTGTAACCAGACCCCTGGAGCGCAAGCTGGAACCAGGACCCGGAAACACAGGCGGAGCGGAACCCGCCCACAACCCAACCTCCCATACGAACACCAGCCTCCTTGCTGGGGCAGCAAAGGAGAATAATAATAATAATAATAAAAAATAATATGTGAAAGTGGGGGAAAGGGGGATTCATAAAAAAAAAAAAAAGGGGGGTTTACAGGGAACTACCAAAGGCTACACCTGCTCTCCAGCGAGAAGCCACACGCCCCAATTAATAATGCTACAGTTATACAGTGGAAACAAATGACAAGGCATTTTTAAGAAATATAAAAAAATAATAAATAATAAAAAATAATAATAAAATGCAAATTAGAATTAAAAGTTAAAAAAAAAAAAAAAATCCCATTAATTCATGAATAATTAATAATTCATAATTGCATTAAAAAATCAATCAATAATTAATTAAGCACAAAAGAGAGAGAAATACATTAGAACTAATTAATTGCATAGATAATTATTAAGAAAGATGGATTAAAAATATTTATATATTAAAAAAGGATATATTTATAAAAAAAAAAAAATATATATATATATATATATATATATATATATATATATATGTAATAAATATATATGATCTAAAATATATAAAACATATATATATATACATAATAAGTGAACAGGTCTTATACCCAAGACTGGGTCTACCATCATTTAAGTATGGATGCTGCCTCTACGGGAATGTATTGCCCTATCAAAATGTTTGGGCCCTCAATAGCAATAGACCACCAGGGGGAAAAAAACTAAAAAAGAGAAAATTAAAGAAAAATAAGGTGAAAATTAATAATTGGGAATTAGAATTCATCAGTTAATTGGTTAAAACCTGAACCACAACTAAATCTATCTATCCAACAGTCACTACTTAAGGCTGAACCTAGCACTAATTGCCTAAATACACCGTATCTAAAGAAATGTACCAAAGGTACAAGTACCTTGTCTAAAGAGTGGGGCCCCCGCGTAAACGAAGGGCCCCGAAAACTGATCAAATTGGCCTCTTGTGGCCATGATAAAGTAAATAGATTAGAATGAATTTGATTAAATTAAATTGCCTCAGCTACATAGGGCCTTTCCCCCCCCCCCCCCCACACTGCTCGCGAGGGCTACCCATCTTACAGCAGGTTATGCAGTTCAATTTCTTCATTTAGGCCTTTGGGGGCCATAGTCCCTAGACAGAATATCCAGTAGGCCTCTCTATTGCAGAGTAGCTGATGTTTTTTGCCGTTATCCACATCGTTTGGCATAGCCTCAATCCCGAAAACCTTCATGCCCTCCACATTGCTGGCGTGAGTCTCTTTAAAATGTCTTGGTAAGGAATACTTATCCTTCTCTGTCTGAATGCTACTTCTATGTTCGTTCATTCTTGTTCGCATTTGTCGTGAAGTACGGCCAACATAGAGGAGGCCACAGGGGCACAAAATGCCATAGATGACATAAGTGGTCCCACAATTAATAAACTGCTTGATCTTGTGGACTTTGTTATCATTACCTATTACGTCTCTTTTCCTATGGCACATATACGTACAATTGGCACAATTTGTACTTCCGCATTTATAGCTGCCCTTTTGATCAAATATTGTGGTCCAGATACTATTTAGGCCTCTGCTTTTGGCCTTCTTCACCCTACTTGGGGCAATAATGCTCCTCAGATCTTTTGGTCTCCTGAAGACTACATTCGGGCATGGGGGGAGGCTGGTATTCATGATAGAATCAGATTCAAGTATCCTCCAGTTTTTCTTGAGGATCCTTTGTATTGCTGGAGCCCTATTATTGAACCTAGTACAGAAACTCATCTGAGGATGTTTGTAATTATGAGATGTAATTGTCTGCACTTCTTCTCCAGTCTTATCATACAATAACAGATACTTTGAGAAGGCTTCCTCGATGTACTTTTCCTTGTATCCCTTTTCTCGAAATTTGTTTTTAAGGATGAGGCTCTGTGTCTCGTAGTCTTGTTTGAGAGTACAAGTTCGCTTGAGTCTGCAGAATTGCCCAAAAGGGACATTTCGGATCCATCTTGGGTGGTGGTGGCTATGGGCATGAAGATATGAATTTCCAGAACTTAGTTTGAAATGAGTTTTGGAATAAATCTGTCCTTCTTCGTCAGCTCGCAGTTCTAGGTCTAGGAACACCAAGGATATCTCATCCAACACATGCGTGAACGTGATTCCAAAGGGGTTATTGGCACAGTGCGTCAGGAATCCTTCTAAATCGTCATCACTGCCATTCCAGATAATAAGAATATCGTCTATATATCGAGCAAATAGAACTAGATTCTTTCCAAAAGGATTGTTGGTCCAAATGTACTTTTGCTCCCAATAGCCCATAAAAAGATTTGCGTAACTCGGCGCAAATCTAGCCCCCATTGCGGTACCTTTTACTTGTCTATAGAAACATTCCATAAACATAAAATAATTATGGGTTAGAGTGAATTCCGTGCTGTCATAGATGAATTTAGCCTGGGCCGGGTTGAACAGATGTGCTTTTGCCAGATAGTTTTCTATTGCTCTTAGGCCAAACTCATGTTGAATGGAAGTGTATAATGATACCACATCCAAGGAGAGCCATCTATACCCCTTTTCCCAAGTGTATGCGCTAAGGATGTCCAGCGCGTGACCCGAATCCTTAATGTATGAAGGCAAGTTGGTTACTAACCTTTGAAGGAAGTAATCGATATAGCTACCAAGATTACTGGTGAGGCTGTTCATCCCAGTAATAATTGGTCTGCCTGGGGGCTTTTTCAGATCTTTATGAATTTTTGGAATATGGTAAAAATATGGGACCACTGGGTGCTTGACATACAAGAATTGATATTCATTCTTAGTGATGACTTCATTGGATAATGCTTCATCCAAAAGTTTTTTAAGGTCAGTACTGTAGTTGACTGTAGGATCACAGGTAAGCTTCTCATATGTATTCTTGTCTCCAATGAGTCTGGAGGCTTCATCCACGTACTGTTCCCTGTCCTGTATCACCAGACCACCTCCCTTATCTGCCTTTCGTATTACGATGTCAGAATTGTCTCTTAGGCTTTTTAGAGGGCCGTCTAAAGATGTATCATGGCCTTTATTGTATTTGCGAGTCCCATTGCCACAGAGCCTTCTGAATTCTTCCAACACCACTTCATAGAAGGTCGGTATAGAATTACCTTTATTCCAGTGGGGGTAGAAGCTTGATTTGGGTCTAAAAGTGGTCTCGATAGTCCTGTCTTCGTAAATCATAGAAGAGAACTCATCTAAGCAAATCTGTCCCCCTTCCTTATACAGGTCTTCCAGCATCTCTAATGTTCTTAAATCATCTTGGGAATCACCAGAGGGAATGGGAGAGGTTGGTGTAGTGTTACTGTCTGCCGTTCCATTGAGCTCCTTTAACCTAAAATGACGTTTTACTGTAAGGTTGCGTATAAACTTATTCAGATCTATAAAAAGTTCAAAGAGATTCGGTGGGTTTTCAGGGGCATAGTTGAGTCCCCTTCTAAGCAGCCTCAATTCAGACTCAGAGAATTCCTGCTTTGATAAGTTAAAAATCTTGATTGTGGATTCACCCTCTATTGTTTTGAAGGTTTTTGTGGTTTTTCGCCCTCCCCTAAGGCCTCTTCTCGTTGCTTTTGCTGCCTCCTGGTGTTCGGGGGTGGAAGTAGTCGAGATATATTGTTTTTCTGCGCTGCGGGTTTGGTCTTTCCCGCAGCTCCTTCCACCAAAAAAGAAATCTCACCATTTAGTTGAAGTGTTTTGTTATTAGTGAGGTTTTCATTATCACCTAATGATTCCTGAGTTCTTGCTCCTTTTGTATTTTCTCATTTTGTATTTTCTCTTTTTAGTATTTGAACACCCAATGTTCTAAAGGAGGGCTGCAAGACTTAGTGACCACACCATTTCAAACTGTAAATATCACATTTCAAAGACCAAGAAACCAGAGCGCAGGAGAATTTGCTGTTTTAGTTCCACCACTGGTGGCAGTATTTTAAATTTTTTTGTTGCTCTATTTTTTATTATTTTTTATCATTTCTATTTATTTATTTTACAATTACATTTTTTTATCTATTGTTTTTACAAATTTTTAGGAGCCCTGTTGGGGGGCTTTGGTGAGATATCTGGGGTCTAAACAGAGCATGGGGCCAGGTCGCAATTGCAACAACTGTATGTACACTGCTGCAATATGTATATTGCAATGTACCAGCCCTTAGACAACATGGCTGCATTCGTTTTTTTTGTCAGTTTTTCCCCCTTATTTCCACCTGGTAGTCCTGCCAATACTACATTTCCTGTTCTAAGGTAACAATGCTCATCCCTCCAGTGAATTTATGGAAAGGGACCAAACTGATACCCAGGCTGGACTTTAAACATGCCTTCTTATCTTCATCTCCATTACATGTGGGGGAGGGGTAACTGGTAGTTAACCAGTTCAGTACCGGGCACTTTTACACCCTTCATGCCCAGGCCAATTTTCAGCTTTCAGCGCTGTTTCATTTTGAATGACAATTGCGCGGTCATGCAACACTGTACCTAAACTAGATTTTTATCATTTTGTTCACACAAATAGAGCTTTCTTTTGGTGGTATTAAATCACCATTGAATTTTTTTAATTTTTTTTTCTAAATAAACAAAAAAGACCCAATTTAAAAAAAAAATAAAAAATGTTTTTCTTTGTTTCCGTTATAGAATTTTGCAAATAAATAATTGTTCTTCATGAATTTAGCCCAAAATGTATTCTGCTACATTTCTTTTCTGAAAATAACTCAAATCAGTGTATATTATTTAGTCTGTAGGAAAGTTATAGCGTCCACAAACTATGGTATATACACTATATTACCAAAAGTATTGTGACACCTGCCTTTACACGCACACATGGCATCCCAGTCTTATGCCGCATACACACGATTGGAAATGCCACCAGCAAAACTCAGATGAGAGATTTTTGTCTGAAAATGTGACTGTGTGTCTGCTCCATTGGTCTTTTGCTGACGGAATTCCAGCCAGCAAAAGATTGAGAGCAGGTTCTCTATTTTTCGGTCAGGAAAAGTTCCCATACCCGAAAACGCGATTGTCTGTATGCAATTCGCACATGCAAAAAATCAGGCATGCTCAGAAACAATTTGACGCATGCTCGGAAGCATTCGACTTAATTTTCTCGGCTCGTCATAGTGTTGTATGTCACTGTGTTCTTGACGGTCGAAAGTTCTGAGAATTTTTGTGTGACCGTGTGTATGCAAGCCAAGCTTGAGCGGAATTCCGTTGGAAAAACCATCCAAGATTTTTCGGACGGAAATTCCGCTCGTGTGTGGGCGACATTAGTCTGTAGGGTTCAATATTGAGTTGGCTGACCCTTTGCAGCTATAGCAGGTTCAACTCTTCTGGGAAGGCCGTCCACAAGGTTTAGGAGGGTGTCTATGGGAATGCTTGACCATTCTTCCAGAAGAGCATTTGTGAGGTCAGGCACTGATGTTGAACGAGAAGGCCTGGCTTGCAGTCTCTGCTCTAATTCACCCCAAAGGTGTTCTATTTGGTAAAGGCAGTGTTTCTAAACTCCAGTCCTCAAGGCGCCCCAACAGGTCATGTTTTCAGGATTTTTCTCAGATGAAACAGCTGTGGTAATTACTAAAGCAGTGAAACTGGTCAAATCACCTGTGCAAAATAATGAAAAGCCTGAAAACATGACCTGTTGGGGGGACCTCGAGGACTGGAGTTGAGAAACATTGGGTTAAGGTGCAAGCCAGTCAAATTCCTCCACCCCAAACTCACTCATCCATGTCTTTATGGACCTTGCTTTGTGCCCTGGTCCAAATGATTTGGTGGAAAAGGAATTATGGTGTGGGTTTGTTTTTCAAGGGATGGGCTTGGCCACTTAGTTCCAGTGAAGGGAACTCTAAGCCCTTGTACACACGGTCGGACATTCTGACAACAAAATCCGTCTGATTTTGTCTGAAACTGGTGTTGCATACACATGGTCCAACAAATTTGTCGGAAAATCCGATCGTTCGTAACGTGGTGATGTTATTTCATTACGACGGGACTACATTCAGGCTAGTAGCCAATAGCTTTGGTCTAGGAATTTGATCTGAGCATGCGTGGCACTTTGTCCATTTGGAATTCTCTACAAATGATTGGAAAAAGTCCGATCGGATCATGTTGTCGGAAAATTTTATAGCCCAGCTCTAAAACTTCGTCGGTCGGATATTCCGAAGGAAACAGTCCGATGGAGCCCACACACTGTCGGATTATCTGACAACACGGTCCGATCGGACATTTTCCATCGGAATCTCCGACCGTGTGTACAAGGGCTTAAGGTATCAGCATACCAAGACATTTTAAACAATTTAATTCTCACAAATTTGTAGTCACTATCATATGACATACTGTGATTCGTCACAGTGGTCACATGGTACCGTCATAGAGCCGGTACTCTGATCAGTTATGTCCCGTAGACATGGCCGGTGACAGATTACGCCACTGCGCGGCCTCGCAATCGGCTTATCCTGACAGGACGTCATATGACATCCAGTCAAGTGGGAAAGCATCTGCTATTGGCCGGGCGGGAACTGGTTAATGGAAGGAAAGTAGCATTGTTTGTGCATTGTTTCACTTCATCTCACAGGAAGTGACAAGGACACCACATTTCTGACAGGATCAACAGATGTCTGTACGTGCTAAAAATTTTCTTCCTAAAAAATATATAAAAATGAATACAGACAGCATTTTTAGCCATTCCCAAACATACTCAAGCCAATATGGGCATGGGTGGAATATCTCAGACCCAGTGGGTTTGCCAACACATTGTTGCATGTCTGAGGTTGTCTCCCATGCCTTATAGTCTCCCTCTTTGGGCATCCCCAGCCACTTTTCACTACTCATTTCTTCCCTCCTACTTATCTTGTCCCTGATCTTATGTAGGGCTAATAAGTGAGCTAATTGTCAAACAGGAGCAAAGGAAATGAGGCACTGCCATGGGGGACTTGTGCCAAAATGAAAACAAAAACCAGTATCTCTCCCTAACAGCTCCAACTTCCACTGATGGTATGGCCCAAGAATCCACTCTTTTATGGAACATGGACTGGGTTATTCAATCATTTAAATCAGTGGTCTCCAAACTGGGCCTGGGGGCCGGATGTGGTCTTGGCTTACTTCTTTTATTTGGCCCTTGGGGCACTATTCCACCAATTGACACCATCGATGGGGCACTATTCATCCCACTGACACTCTTGATGGGGCGCTATTCCTTCCACTGACACCAATGATGGGGAAATATTCCTCCCACTGACACCATTGATGGGGCACTATTCTTCCCATTGATATCATCGGATGCGCAAATAGGATCTGTAGTCAGTGGATCTCACCATCTGCTGCGCATGCTTCGCAGACTCATCCCTTTTATCCCAAAGAATGACAAAGCAGTGGTAGTTGGAACAATCATTAATTCACGACTGGACTACGCAAACTCGCTTTACATAGGATTACCACAATATGAACTTGCGCGATTACAACTGATCCAAAACACAGCGGCAAGGCCGATAACAGGAAAAAAACCCTGGGAATCCATCGCTCCTTCGCTGAGGAGCTTACATTGGCTAACCATAAAAAATCGGATCACGTTCAAGACCCTTTGCCTCACCCACAAATGCGTGCATTGAGAAGCTCCGCAATACCTAATGGAGAAAATAAATCATTACACACCAAACCGCAGTCTTCCATCAGCCAACAAAAACCTCCTCCTCGTGCCCAAAGCCCGGTATAAATCCAAGGGGGATCGGAGATTCACTGTCCAAGGGCCTCGGCTATGGAATGCTCTACCAATCAACATCCGCCTGGAAGAAAATCACCTGGCTTTTAGGAAAAAACTCAAGACCTTCCTCTTTTAGCAGATGATCAAAGCTCGCCACAGCGCCTAGAGGCGATTCAGTTCGCATTGGGCGCTATACAAGTATTTCATTCATTCATTTGGCCACTATTCCTTACACTCAACCCAATGAAGGGGTATTGTTTATACTCACTGAAACTAAGGCTTTTTCTGCTCCCACTGGTCAAAGTCTGGCCCACTAAAGTTTGAAGGACAGTAATCTGTCCCTTTGCTTATAAAGTTTGGAGATCCCCGATTTAAATGATTGGCTTTTGTGACCAGGAGCAAAGGCTATGCACTTCATTACAGGTTGGTCTTTTTCTTCTTGTGCAAACCTTAATCCCCAAAGTTTGCAATACGCAAGTTTTGTGAACCAAAACCTTATTCTAATTTTACGATGGCCTGTTTGGTGCCTGCATATTGATATAATGGCCCATTTGTTTCCCATGTTCTGTTATGACAGATGGCTTGTTGCCTGGGAATTATCAAAATAGCCTGTTTGTTGCCCACATGCAGGGCTGGGAAAAGGGGTGGGCAGGAAGGGCGGCTGTCCTGGGTGCAGTGGTATCATGTGAGGTGGGGGGCATTGAATGGAGAGATCCTCTCAATAAGCTGGCAGGACTAGTGACAGCAGCTTCAGTGTAACAAACATTTGTGCGGAGGTTGAGAGTATACTGCAAGTGCTAGGAGGGGGAGGGAGAAGAGGATTAGTGCTAGGAGGAGGTTGGAGGGGGGAGTGGGCTGCAGGATTAGTACTGAAAATGTGGGAGAAGCAGTGGCGTACAATTTATTTTAGGAGGCAAAATTTGGGGGGGGGGGGGTGATTTGTGCTAGGAGGGGGGATTTTTACTAGGGAGGGGGTTTGGGTTAGGAAGGGGATTTGGGAGGGGGCCCAGGATTTATGCTAATAGGCATGATTGGGCGAATTTGTGCTAGGAGGGGGATTTGGAGTGGGGGGAGGGGATTAATGCTCAGAGGAAACTTGAGGGGTAGAGGTGGGGCAAATATTTGTGCTGAGTTGGGGATTTCAGCAGGGAGGGGATGAGGGGAGTTGTACTGGAAGAAGGGAAGAGGTTTTTGTTTGGGGAGAATTTTGGCTTGCAAGGAGAATTTAGGCTTGGGGATAAGTGCGCGTCTTCGCCCTGGGCGTTTGAAGACCTTGTCCCGGCACTGCCCACATGTGTCCACGTTGAGTTGCTTGGTGCCTACAGATTGCAACAATTGCCCATTTATTGCCTGCATGTTTGTCATAATGCCCCATTTTGTGCTCACCTGTTGTCACAAAGGCCCTTTTGGTGCCTACAGTGAGGGGAAAAAGTATTTGATCCCCTGCTGATATAGTATGTTTGTCCGCTGACAAAGAAGTGGTCGGTCTAGAATTTTAACTATAGATTTATTTTAACAGTGAGAGACTGAATAACAACAAAAATATCCAAAACACATATAAAAAAAAAAAAAAGTTATAAATTGATTTGCATTTTAATAAGTGAAATAAGTATTTAATCCCCTATCAATCAGCAGTATTTCTGGCTCCAAGGTGTCTTCTATTCGGGTAATGAGCTGAGATTGGGAGCACTCTCAAAGGGGGTGCTCCTAATCTCAGCTTGTTATCTGTATAAAAGACACCACAGAAGCAATCAGATTCCAACCTCTCCACCATGGCCAAGACCAATAAGCTGTCCAAATATGTGAGGGACACGACTGTAGACCTACACAAGGCTGGAATGGGCTACACGACCATCGCCAAGCAGTTTGGTGAGAGGGTGACAACAGTTGGTGCGATTATTCGCAAATGGAAGAAACACAAAATAACTGTCAATCTCCCTCGGTCTGGGGCTCCATGCAAGTTCTCACCTCATGGAGTTGCAACGAGTATGAGAACGGTGAGGAATCGGCCCAGAACTACACAGGAGAATCTTGTCAATGATCTCAAGGCAGCTGAGACCATAGTCACCAAGAAAACATATGGTAACACACTACACCGTGAAGGACTGAAAACCTGCAGTTGATACAATGGGTACTAACCAATTGATTATTCAGCTATTAAGCAACCAAAAAGAATCCCACAGGCATAGATCTTCTGTTAGCCTGTGATTTGAGATATCAGCTCCTACATGTTTCGCCAAACCATTGGCTTCCTCAGGGTATATTATATCTGCTTGTACTAAAGTAAACATAAAAAGGACAAAGTAAGAATAAATAACAGAACAATTAAAGCGGAGGTCCACCCTAAAATGGACCTTCCGCTCATCGGAATCCCCCCCCCCTCCGGCGCCACAATTGGCACCTTTCAGGGGGGAGGGGGGTGCAGTTACCTGGATAATCCAGGTAACTGCACCCACTTCCGGGATAGCTCTCTGCGGAAAGGGGCGTAGATTACGCCCCTTTCCGCAAGTGCCCGCCCCTTTCCGCAAGTGCCCCCCTGCCTGCTGGGAAACACACAGATCCCAGAGGCAGCGGGGACCGTCCTTATTGCGCAGCGCGGCTCGCGCATGCGCAGTAGGGAACCGGGAAATGAAGCCGAAAGGCTCCATTTCCTGATTCCCATACCCAAGATGGCGGCGGCAGCACCCGAGAAACGATCTACAGATCGGCTTCGGGTGCCGACATCGCGGGCGCGCTGGACAGGTAAGTGTCACTATTTTAAAAGTCAGCAGCTGCAGTATTTGTAGCTGCTGGCTTTTAAAAAAAAAAAAAAAAAACGCGGAGTCCCGGCGGACTCCCGCTTTAACTTCAAAAACATAATAGTCTCAGTACCCATTGTATCAACTTTTGTTTATGTCATATTGTTTGTACTTGTTCAGTGTTTTTGTCATTAAAATAAAATGATATTGTTAAATAATGTTTATACATATATAGTGTCCCTGTAGTTTTTGGCACCGCGATAATCCCTTTTCTCCTCCTTCTCTTCCCCTTTACACAATAAATCCAGTAACAGGGATGAGGTGCCGTATTCACTAAGGTTCTTCCAGCCACACCCCCCCTTTCTCCACGGGAAAGTTTGTACAATGTCCGATCATGGGTATGAGGCTTTAAGCAAGGGTTTGGCTCTCTCTAGTGACCACTAAAACTTTGTCAGGACCTTTTAGTTAATTAAGAGTGCAAAGAGTTATGCATTGTGGGATATGTATTTTGATGAGGAAGTGACTCATGTTGTTAAATCAGTCTGGGAACTACTAGACCCACAATGCTAAGTCACAGACCCACAATGCCAAGTCACAGACCCACAATGCCAAGTCACAGACCCACAATGCCAAGTCACAGACCCACAATGCTAAGTCACAGACCCACAATGCCAAGTCACAGACCCACAATGCCAAGTCACAGACCCACAATGCCAAGTCACAGACCCACAATGCCAAGTCACAGACCCACAATGCCAAGCCACAGACCCACAATGCCAAGCCACAGACCCACAATGCCAAGTCACAGACCCACAATGCCAAGTCACAGACCCACAATGCCAAGTCACAGACCCACAATGCCAAGTCACAGACCCACAATGCTAAGTCACAGACCCACAATGCCAAGTCACAGACCCACAATGCCAAGTCACAGAACAGCCTGCTGAGTAAACAGATAAAAGGAACAGTGTGGCCATCTTTTGGCCTCTTGGGACGCCATTCAACAACCAGCATGGAGGTCTGTGTGTGACCAAAACACTGCGGCCTACATGGCGTGGAGCGGGATCGCCAGCCTCTGAGGGACTTCAGAGTACAGCCCTGTCAGCTCAGCAAGCGGATCGGTGTGCAGTGCCAGGACATCTGGAAGTCTCCTGCATTTCAGCCATCCAGAGGAGCGGTACAGCGCTGCGGCGCCATCTTTCATCAGACAGACATCAGGAGGGAAGTCTGGACAGAGCCTTACAGCCTCTGGGTCTATTGTGGTGAGAGGGCACCTGCCCATTTCAGTAAAGGACACTATTTGCTGAGTGAGTTATATACAGACTGCTGGCGAGACTTGTAGTCCCACAGAAGTGATTCCACTTACCCACGGGCCGCATAGAGCTGAACTCTAGGATTTGTTATTTCCTGTGCTATAAAGTCAGTACTGTATTACACCCACTGATAAGGAGGACGTGTTACAAGTGCCCTATTTCTTCAGTTAACAGCTACCAGCGTATCACTTATTCTACAGTTTGCTTTCTCTCTGTTTCCCTGTTTGGATTACAAATACTGCAGTTTAAAACTACAGGCTAGCTGAAGATATCTGGAGACAAGGAACTGTTGTCATTTTTACAAAGTGTCACGGTTCTACTTTGAAGTTGGGACATTAAATCACAACCTAGGGGGAGCCCTTGAGTACAGGTTGATTATTGCATTGTGTCATTATATGTGAGAAACATAACCTTGCAATTTGTTGTGTGCGCTAAGGCTTCAGTGGGTTGGTGTTCAATATAGATCGTTGAGAATATTGAACATTTGTCCCACATACATTCTCCACGTCAATTATTATATCTACTGTTCTTTTCAAATCCGTACTGATTGTTATCAACTGACATTTACTGTTTATATTTGTCACATTCTTCATTGTAACAAAAATAAATTCTTCATTGTAACAAAATAAATGGCAAAGAATCTGCGGGAAAAGGAAGTTGAACTGTATAAAACAGGAAAGGGATATAAAAAGATATCCAAGGAATTGAGAATGCCAATCAGCAGTGTTCAAACTCTAATTGAGAAGTGGAAAATGAGGGGTTCTGTTGAAACCAAACCACGGTCAGGTAGACCAACTAAAATTTCAGTCACAACTGCCATGAAAATAGTTTGGGATGCAAAGAAAAACCCACAAATAACTTCAGGTGAAATACAAGAATCCCTAAAAACATGTGGTGTGGCTGTTTCAAGATGCACAATAAAGGAGGCACTTGAAGAAAGATGGGCTGTATGATCGAGTTGCCAGAAGAAAGTCATTACTATAAAGTATCCCACTTACAATACGCCAAACAGCACAGAGACAAGCCTCGAACCTTCTGGCACAAAATCATTTGGAGTGATGAGACCAAAATTGAGCTTTTTGGCCACAACCATAAACTCTACATTTGGAGAGGAGTCAACAAGGCCTATGATGAAAGGTTCACCATTCCTACTGTGAAACACGGAGGTGGATCACTGATGTTTTGGGGATGGGTGAGCTACAAAGGCACAGGAAATTTGGTCAAAATTGAAATTCATCAGCCAGGAAGCTGCGCCTGGGACGTACTTGGACATTCCAACATGACAATGATCCAAAACACAAGGCCAAGTTGACCTGTCATTGGCTACAGCAGAATAAAGTGAAGGTTCTGGAGTGACCATCTCAGTCTCCTGACCTCAATATCATTGAGCCACTCAAACAAGCCGTTCATACAAGACAGCCCAAGAATTTACAGGAACTGGAGGCTTTTTGCCAAGAGGAACGGGCAGCTTTACCATCTGAGAAGATAAAGAGGGTGTGTATTGGATATATGTATTTTTCATCCAAGGCATTTCAAACGTACTTTCAGGAGTAGAAATTGAAGAATCCTTCGTCCATCCAATAGTCCGTTTATTTTTCAGAAAGACAAGCAAAGACAAGATTGACATCTGGTAACATATGGCATGGTGATGGCTTCAGAAGGAGGAATAGGTTTTCTGATCTACATTCTCCAACGTGTAGAATCCTTTCTCATCCCACCATTCCTGCTATTCCCATAATCCTACCCCATTCTTATACTGTTTCAAGATGTTATGTCAGCAAATCCTAATAACTCCCACATTTGCATATATACCCAATATGGTTCAGTCTATAGATAAGTAGCATAACTCCACCCATTGTCCTGACTAGTAACTCAAAAATAGATACCTACTCAGCAAATCCACTCCTCTCTATATGATCTGCTGTAGTGTAACCTTCAGAAACCATCACTTAACCACCAAACATATAACTTACATATATTTTCAGAAACCCTTATTACTTAAAATATTAATTACCGCAAAAACTTCTTAACAATTCCCCCTCAATGCACGATATTCAACAAATAATAAGTGCATTCATCTTAAATAATAAATGTCTCTGATTCTCTTTTTTCCAATACAAACAATACAATAAACATTAATACAATACTCATTAATACATTTTAGTGAGTCAGAATTGTACATAAACATTTTCAAAAATTCTGAGATGTTTCTATGAAAATTTTTTAAATATTTCATTCCATTGAGAAAGTATAAACTATTATATTATTTTAATTAATTCTCCATCTAAATCATGTAATATTAAATATTTTCTTCTTTCAACTTTATAAATGTATTTAACTTCTTGTGAAACTCTTATAACTTTAACCATATCATATAAATATTTTATGGATAATCTATGATCTTACTTTAAAAATGATCTTTTTTTTTTTTTTTTTTTTTTTTTTTTTTCAAGTATACTGTTCCATTATATGACACACTCTCTATGTGTTTTCTTATCTGTGAAACCACTGACCTACTGACCTTTAATCATAAACTCTGGTCATAAAGAACAACTGGTTACAAAATGACATTCACACAACTTGAATATTAGCTAAATCACTCACACTTCATTTATGGCGCCCTTTCATACACATTTTGAATCAATTGCTCCAGATGTACCACAGCTAATCACTGGATCAGATAAACCAGAAGTAATTTTCCGACTAAAAATACTTGTCATAATTTTTTTTTCTTTTTTTCATTTCTTCCTTAATCAATTTATAAATTTGTTTCATTCTAATCCTAATACAGATTTGAAACAAAATACATAAAAACTTTCCCATTATTTGATTGTCATATTTTATATAATCTATCTATCATTCTATTTATTTTTCAATTTATTTATCCATCTATCCATGACCAGCAAGCAACTTTTTCTATTTTTTTTTTTAAACATTCCAAAATTATTTAAATGCAACAATAACTTTGTTTAGACACATTTAAATCCTTTTCTTCATATACTCTAATTATACCTTATTTGTCTTTTTTATTATCTTATTACTATCCTCATTATTCAGATAATTCATAAAAAAATTCTTATGAAAAGCACATCCTAACTCCCCCTCACATAATGATCAACCGATCAATATGTCGCTCTTGATGCAAGTTCACCAAAAAAAATTATAGTCCTTGATAACATAATCAAAAAATAATAACTTTTGAAAAAATAAAAAATAATAACAAATAGAAATATAGTTGTGCTTGTTGCATTGTCATGGAAGAATTTTAAAAAACGAAATAAAAAATAAAATAAAATCATTTTCTTTAAATTTAGAAACGAAAGATATATCTATAAAAGAAAATGAAAACAAGTATCAAATTCTTTTAAAAATTATGGTTTCCTAAATAATTTTTATTAATCAATTTAAACCATTTTAGAATGATAATCCTTTCTGTGTTTACCCATTTTATTCTTATTTTTACCAATTATTTTTATTTTTACTAATACTTTTGAAACAAAAACTATAATCCCAATGTACCTTAAAAATAACAAAATAATCTTCCCAACTGATATCCCAGTTGACATTTCTGTTGACATCCTTGGTACCTTCAGTTCTAGAATTAATAACCATAACTTTAGCTACTGGAATAAATTACTAAACATACTCATTAGAAATAGAAATCTCATTCAAGACATCATTTCCTTTTAAATTTAGCAAAGGCCTGGCCATGTTTTGTGAACAAACTTCTGAAATACCTATTCCTGTTTGCAAAATTTGCAACCACACTACTTTCTATACAACAGATAATATAAAAAACTAAGTATGCTAATCTCAAAAGACTGTCATTAACTCAAAAAGTTAACACCTTATTCTTGAATCATCTTACCCAATACTATTCATACGTTCTACAATACCTGAGTACTTAAGATGATAAGAAACAAAAACTTTACTAAACCTAAAATAGCATACATGTCCTTCACTACCTGTCCTATAAAATTTTAAATCATTAACTGATTCCATGGTTTGAAAACCAACCCCAATGGAATATGACATAAGTTCACAACAACTTCGTTTTTATAAAAATATAATTTTTTCTAGAATTATCTCAATTAATTTATCAAAAAGAAACATTAACTAAAAAAACAATATCCTAGTAATCCTCCTGTAGCAAGTGATAAAACTAATATAAATCAATCTATATAGATTTGCCAAATCCCTCAATACTTTGTAGTATCAGGTTAGGCCTCTTTCACTTTAGATAATTCTATAAACAAATAAAACAATTTTCAGAAGTTTGATGACAAAGTGTTTTAAAATGACTAGTTCAGAATTTTTATAAGCTAAAACAAAAAATCAATCAATCAGGTACCTGGATATGCAAAAAGAAATATTTTTCATTTAAAAATAACTCTATCCATTATTGTTGGAATACAATTATTTTTACAAAAAATGTTCTCCTTTATCAGTCTGTACTGATTCTAACTAAGACAACATTTCATAGTCCCCCTCTTTATCCTGTGACTAAATTAAATCTTCTAAAAGAATAATCTTGCCAGATTACTGTTTTTTCTCTACACCGACAATTTATTTTAATTTTGTAAAAAAACATTAATTTAGGTTGGGCTTTCCTAAATATTCTATTTCTGAAAGAAATTTGATCAAGTTTCTTTTCAGAACCCAGCATTCCCCTCATACAGTATGATTGAATGAAGCACACCTGCTCTGTCACTGACTGCTCACATGACAGTCTTAAATTCAGCTTTCAATGCGTCCACTAAAAGTTGAAAAAGTGACATTCTCATGATTAATTTACACAACTGTGGCTTTGTCCCTCACACTACAACTGATCTTTTTAACATCCAATTGCCATTAGACAAAGTTGTGTGTATTGACACCTCCTGTTTTCCTTGAAATAACACCTTTAGTGTAACATAAGATGTTTTTCTAAACAAATGGTGCTAAACCCACAATGTCTCAGATCTGTAGCATTGGACAATACACCCTTAACACATTTATTTATAAATACCAATGAAACTGTCTCATCATCCACATAAACTTAAATGTAAAATGACTGAGAGAGATTTCTATATTTACCAAAAATACTAAATTTATAAGGGCTTTCTTCAGATCTTCAAATGTTTGTATATAAGTTATCTTTTGTTATTAAAAATATATTTGCCCTACAGTAAGCCTATATAATTCATTAAAATTTACTCAGACAGATACTTTGTCTGCAAAAATCTCAACGAACTCTCAAAAAAGTTATTAAGGCCTAAAAAATCGTATTTTTCAAAACAATTACTTTTAGTAAGTAATGATACCTTTTAAATATATATTTTCCTCATCAATGAACCCTCTTCCAAGTATCTGGAAAATTTAACACAAACATATATTGTGCTTTGATCCATTAAAGTGAAAAATGTCATGGCATGACTGACCAGTCTGTAACTTGATCTGCATCTCTCTGTTGGTAATACACACCTCACATGTCACATACTCTTCAGAGAATGATCTGTTACTGACAGTCTTAGCTACCATGGTTTGTACACCCTACACTGTACAATTCGATAACAATCTTGTTTCTCGTTTGTTAAAATGTTTAACCTTTTTAACACTTTTTAAACATATTTTGTTTGTACATCTACGAAAAATCATGTACACTATGTTATATGACTTTCCTGATTATAATAATGACAAAAAATTGTTTAGAAGACAATCTCGTGAAACTCACAGATTGGATCCTTCCCATGACCTGCGATTGACCATTTCCACGAGAAAACTCCTCCCACAACAAAAGTCCTTACTTTTACCAGAAATACTCATTTACAAAAACTTTTAACAATAGTTATTTTTACAATTTTTTTAGATTGAACAAAAACTTTCATATTTTAATATTTTCTCTGGGTAACCTTAAGTAAATTAGAACAATTTACTACTTTTCATTTAATAACTAAATCCAAGTTTGTAAAAATTGCTCAATCCTTAACTTATTATATCCTTCAACCAAATCTTTAGAATTTTTGTAAAACACTAAACATCATGTTTTTTCCATTATCTCAATTTCATACAGTTCTTTCCACATTTTAATCAATAATTTTTTTCTCTGAAAACTTTGTTCAGGGCTTAATACATAAAGATATACATGCAGCATTAAACTTAATTTTCTTCTTAATGAACTTCTTTACACTCTGGCATAAATTAATTAATTACCTTACTACTGCATGTATTCCTATATTCCATACATATGAAATATATACATTTCCCGATCGTACTGAGACTTACTTCTGAGCCTAGAGATTAACCATTGCCATATTACCCTGTTATATAAACAAACACACTCACCCCTTGTTAGTATGATAGTCCTGTGTGTACTTAAAATAAAACAAGAGATGAATAATGTCCCTTTAACTTTGTTGTTCGTTGCTTTATCTTCATTTTTTCTTCTTTTGTAGCTCTTTGCCTTGTTTCTTGAATTCTTGAATTGTGTGCTGTAATGTGCTGTAGTGTATAGCCTGTTGATTCTTTGCCTTTGTGCTTGGACCTTCCATCTTCAAACATCAAAATCCGACTTCCATATTAGCTCACCCAAAGTGTACATTTGCTTCTGTACCTACAATGGTGACTTTTTCAAATAACGTGAAGTTTTTGTTCCTATTTCAACACTTTTTTCTTCTTGGGTAACAACCCAATATTTTCTTATGTGAGACTCTCTCACCTTCTTAGGAACTAACCTTGACAGATATCTTCACGAACGTAACTAAATTACGTCTTCACAAAGTCCTGGATTTTCCAAAAATAACTTGAAGTATACCGTCCAACTGGCCTTGTCAATCAACTTCGTAGGCTGTATCTTTTTTTTTTTTTGTTTGTTTAATTCTGTGTACAGAGAGGTGAGAAAACAAAGAGAAAAAAACTCACCCTTCACTGTTTTTCTTCTGGACTGTTTGTCCGCATCTGACGCAAACGCCTCCTTCTAGGTTCTTTGATCATTTGTTGCCAAAAACTTGACAAATCTAATATCCCCCCTTTGGCAAGGAATTGATCATTTCGGCTGGCACGACAATGTTAAAAGTGACTGTAGAGAAGTAAAATGTAATGTAGTGTAGATACAACTCTACATACTCACTCACAGGGGCGTTTCTTAATGAATAGCAAAGTCTTTGTGTTATATGTGAATCAGTAACCCTTCTCCAAAGGGTGTGTATTGGATATATGTATTTTTCATCCAAGGCATTTCAAACGTACTTTCAGGAGTAGAAATTGAAGAATCCTTCGTCCATCCAATAGTCCGTTTATTTTTCAGAAAGACAAGCAAAGACAAGATTGACATCTGGTAACATATGGCATGGTGATGGCTTCAGAAGGAGGAATAGGTTTTCTGATCTACATTCTCCAACGTGTAGAATCCTTTCTCATCCCACCATTCCTGCTATTCCCATAATCCTACCCCATTCTTATACTGTTTCAAGATGTTATGTCAGCAAATCCTAATAACTCCCACATTTGCATATATACCCAATATGGTTCAGTCTATAGATAAGTAGCATAACTCCACCCATTGTCCTGACTAGTAACTCAAAAATAGATACCTACTCAGCAAATCCACTCCTCTCTATATGATCTGCTGTAGTGTAACCTTCAGAAACCATCACTTAACCACCAAACATATAACTTACATATATTTTCAGAAACCCTTATTACTTAAAATATTAATTACCGCAAAAACTTCTTAACAATCCACAAATACCACAAAAGACTGCAAGCTGTCATTGATGTTAAAGGGGGCAATACACGGTATTAAAGAACTGGGGTATGTAAACTTTTCATCAGGATCATTTAGGTATTTTCTGTTGCCATTATGATTTAGAAAGAGTAAACACAGTTGATTGATAATAAATGGCTTCAGCCAAACACTAACCGTGAGTGAAAGAAAAGTTTTTGTGTTATCATTCATATTCACTGAAAAATGGCCAATAAATCGTAAATTCTGCCAGGGTGTGTAAACTTATGAGCACAACTGTACTGTTACTATTGCCTGTCTGTTGCCATGATGGCCTGTTTTGCTGTTTATTAAGCTCACCAATATTAATACCTTCTATTTGCTGTGAAGTGATATGCTATTATGTCACCCAGTACATGATTCCAGTGTATGTGATTTCATAGGTGTACAGTGTGGGTTGTCAGTGTGTGTGATGTCATTTCATAGCAGTGCAAAAAAATATGGCGGCCCAGGCACATGCAGTGGCCAGTAGCTCTCAGCACCCGTGCTATCTGTAGGATGCTGACTGGGAATATATCTGTATTCCATTTTATGATTTTCATTATAGAATGACAACAGATTTCTTGAATCTTGTATAATGTTGGTGTGTGTAGTGTGATGTCATAGTAGTACAGCATGTGATTCTCATTGCATGTTCTCTCTCATCCTTGAAGGCTTACACAACGGCATTCACCGTTACCTTGGTGGAACGATGAGCCAAGTTGAACTTTCTGCCAATGACCCCTTTTTTAGCTGTCACCATGCGAACGTAGACAGGTAAGAAAAAGTCATTTTAGTTTTCAGTTTCCTTTTTTTTTTTTTTTTTTGCCTCTGGGACTTCCCAAAAATAGGTGTGCCAAGCTTGTAGCATCATACCGAAAAAGACTTGAGGCTGTAATTGGTACCAAAGGTGCTTCAAAAAAGTATTGAGCAAAGGCTGTGAATACTTATGTACATGGGATTTTTTTTTTCCCTTTTCATTTTTAATAAATTTGCAAAGATTTCAAATGAACTTTCACAGTGTCATTATGGGGTAATTTTTGTAGAAGTTTGAGGAATATAATGAATTTAATCAACACTGGAATGAGGCTGTAACATAACAAAATGTGGAAAAAACGAAGCACTGTGAATACTTTCCGGATGCACTGTAAGCAGTAATCTAATTAAACAGTAAACTAATTAACATACACATATACCATCCCACAATAGTTTAATAAAGTAAAGTGTTCACAATCTTAATCACAAGAGAGGAGCAGACACACAGAAACAATAGGTGCCTCAATTCACGATGGGAACTCACACCTAATGCCGCGTACACACGATCGAATTGTCTGGAGTACTTAGTCCGGCAAACAATCCGGCGGATAGTCTGGCGGACTTTCTACCGAACGGACTTGGCCACACAGAAAGTCCGGCGTTTGCTAGCGCGATGACGTACAGCACGTACGACGGGACTAGAAAAAGGAAGTTCAATAGCCAGTAGCCAATAGCTTCCTTTTCGTACTTGCTTCTGAGCATGCGTCATTCTTAGTCCGCCGGACTAGCATACTGACGAACGGATTGTCCGCTGAAACCCAAGTCCGGTGGAAAGATTGGACTGCAAAAATACTTTCTAAGTCCGCCGGACTTTACGCTGAGAAAGTCCGCTGAAGCCCACACACGATCGAATTGTCCGCTGAAATGCGTTTCGTCGGACTAAGTACGTCGGACAATTTGATCGTGTGTACGCGGCATTAGAGGTACGCAATGAGAGTGACATACTTAACAATAAACACCTTACTAAATAGACTATAGAAGGAAACCCCAGTATGAGGTTGTTTTGAGCGGATTATATTAACATCTACTCTGAGTCTCACAGTCTAAAGCAGTCATTGCTAGTTTGGGTACAAAGGACCCAAATATGTATCCCAGGCCTAGATTCCCAGAGTCTGTGTGTTTTGGGGAGACAATTCCATATCCAAAGCAAAACCACTCAAAGGCCCCCCACGCACCTCCCAAGAATAGAGCTCCTTCAAAAGCTAGGGCTCATAGTCAGTAGGCGGGCACGTCGGTAGCAGGGCGTTACCGGGAACACTGTTCGTCACAGACGCTGGTAAACAGCCATTGGCAGGTGATCAGCTGTGATCCGTTCACAGCCCATCACTAAACGTAAACATCGAGCGGTAACGAGTTGTTACTGGGTTCTCCTCCTCACACACCGATTGTATGTGAGAAGGAGATTGCGGTAACATCTTGTTACCGCTCATAGTGTACACCAACACACACTGATTGCCCCCCCCCCCCCAATAAAGAGGATCTGTCACCACCCATCAAAGTACCTGTCACAGTTCATCTGAGTACCCGAGTACCTGTCACAGTTCATCTGAGTACCCGAGTACCTGTCACAATTCATCTGAGTAGCCGAGTACCTGTTGCAGCCCTTAAGAGTACCCAAATACCAGTCACCAGCCCATCAGAGTCCCAGAGTACCTATCTGTAGCCCATCAGAGTGCCCGAGTACCCGTCACCAGGCCATCAGAGTACCCGAGTACCCATCACCAGGCCATCAGAGTACCCGAGTACCAGTCACCAGGCCATCAGAGTACCCGAGTACCAGTCAGCAGGCCATCAGAGTACCCGAGTACCTGTCACCAGGCCATCAGAGTACCCGAGTACCTGTCACCAGGCCATCAGAGTACCCGAGTACCTGTCACCAGGCCATCAGAGTACCCGAGTACCTGTCACCAGGCCATCAGAGTACCCGAGTACCTGTCACCAGGCCATCAGAGTACCCGAGTACCTGTCACCAGGCCATCAGAGTACCTGTCTGCAGCTCAAGTTACCAGAGTACCTATCTGCAGCCCATCAAAGTACCCGAGTACCTATCTGCAGCCCATGCCTCATAGAATATATGTTGGGGTGTTTGATTTCCAAAATGGGGTCATTTTGTGGGTAATTTCACTATCCTGGTGCTCAAGGACCTTCAAAAGTGTGATGGGTAGGAATGAAATGAGATGTGTAATTTATGCTCCTAGAACGCCTGAAGGTACTACTTCAATGTTGGGCCTCTGTATGTGGCCAGGCTGTGTAAAAGTATCTCACATGTGGTATTGCCATAATCAGGAAGAGTAGCAGAATCTATTTTGGGGTGTAACTTTTGCTATTTACATGCTATGTGTTAGAAATATCTTATAAATTGTGTACAAAAATAAAAATAATGAAAACGCTATTTTTTTTTACATTTTTCAAAAACTTCTGGAAAAAAATGAACCGTTCAAAAGACTCATTATGCCTCATAGATTATACGCTGGGGTGTTTTCTTTCCAAAATGGGGTCATTTTGTGGGCAATTCTATTGTCCTGGTACTCCAGGGCCTTCAAAGTAATAGGTGGTTGAGAAATGAGATATGTCATTAATGCTCGTAGAACGCCTGAAGGTGCTACTTCAATGTTGGGCCTTTGTATGTGGCCAGGCTGTGTAAAAGTCTCACACATGTAGTATCGCCATACTCGGGAAGAGTATCAGAATGTATTTTGGGGTGTAATTTGTTGTATGTATATGCTGTGTGTGAAAAATAACCTGATAATATGATAATTTTGTAAAAAATAAAAAAAAATCTTAATTTTGCAAAGAATTGTGGGAAAAAAATGACAACTTAAAAAAACTCACCATGCTACTTACTTAATACCTTGGGATGTCTACTTTCTAAAAAGGGTCATTTGGGGGGTATTTATACTTTCCTGACTTGTTATTGTCTCAAGAAATGAGATACACCTGATGTACTGAAGGCCTGATCAGATGTGATCCATTTTCAGTGATTGGCACCATAGTTTGTAGACTCTATAACTTTCACAAAGACCAAATAATATACACTAATTTGGGTTATTTTTACCAAAGATATGTAGCAGTATACATTTTGGTCAAAATATATAGAGAAAAATTACTAATTACTGTACGTGGCCCTTTAAGTGCCCAGCCGTGGGGCGCGCTCGCGACCTGGTGCTGAGCTCTGTGCTCACGGGACCAGCGGACCCGATCGCCACTGGTGTCCCGCAATCGGGTCACAGAGCTGAAGAACGAGGAGGAGAGGTCTGTGTAAACAAAACTCTCCCCGTGCTTCCTAGTGTGGCTGTCACCGATCGTCTGTTCCCTGTTATAGGGAAAGATGTTCAGTGATGTCACATGCCAAGCCACGCCCCCCAACAGTAAAAAAAAAAACACACACACACACACACACACACGTCACACATAACCCCTCCCCGTCCCCTAGTGGTTAACTCCTTCACTGCCAGTGTGATTTACACAGGAATCAACCTACTGGTAGCACTGGACCTACACTCTGCTCTCCCTCCCAGCAGTGACTGAGCTTCCTCTCATCATCAGCTCCACCTACTCTCCTAGCAGTGAATCAGCAGATCAGCTGGCCCTGCTCCCTCCTCCCAGCAGTGACTCAGGAGCTCAAGTGACTGCTTTCAGCTAGTATGGTCCTCAAAGATTCAGAGAACAGTGCAGACCATATTTTAAAACCCTGAAGTCAAAGCTTTGTTGCATCTTCCCTTCCATATTGCTCTCTAGTGAAGGTGGGAGAGAGGTGGATCAGCCTTTAAAGGTGAGGTTCAGGAAATACTGCATATTTGGGTTTTGATCAGGAGGTCAGACTCCATGTACTCGCAGGATCCTCATGTCCTCAGTAGGTAGCCTTCTCTTCCCCCCCCCCCCCACCACCACCCCCTCCTTGTCTGCTCAGACAGTAAGTCTTTGTCTCTTTGCAGGATTGCAGACGAATACTATGTACATTATGGCATCACCCCGGCTTCCTACCCCACCGCAAACAACATCTATGGGCACACCGCTACAAGCTGCATCACCGCATTCTACAACTGCTGGAGGAACAGAGATATGATGAGACCAGGCATTTATTTTGGAACCGTATACGTCTAATCTGACGAACTGCATGGGGGGTTTCCGCAGCTGAAGAGGATGGAGTCTGAAAATGTATCTCTCAAAAGGAAATTTGCAATCATAATACTTGAGATAATCAGAATTATTAAAAACGAACAATACTCACAGAGCTTGATGTAAACGTTGATTAAAATGATGATTAAGATGTTCAATCGCCCACTGCTTCATTGGAAATGCATTGCTATTAATAAATACCCCATGCACAGCGAATGTGTCTTCCAGGGCTTTTTTGTTTTGTTTTTTTGGTGGGAACACAGTTCTGGCAGCTCCGGCACTGAATGTATGTAATAGCAAGGGGTGCTTGGACGTGCTGGAGGGTCTATTGATGCTGGCTGCTGGGGGATCTATTGTTGCTGAGGAAGTCTATGGTTGCTGGGAGGCTCTTTTCTACAGTTGAGGAGGGGTTTACTGTTGCTGGAGGATTTATTCATGCTGGCTGGTAGGGGGTATATAGTTGCTGGAGTTGATCTATTCTTGCTGGGGGGGTAGCTATATTGTTGCTGAAGTGTATTGCTGGAGTGGATCTATTATTGCGGGGGGGGGGGCTATTGCTGCTGGTCTGATCTATTGTTGCTGGAGGGGGGTCTATTATTACTTAAGGGATCTATTGTTGCTGGTTACAGGGAATCTACTTTACTGCTTTTCTTGTTATTTTTAACTACTTGCTGACCAGCTGCCGTCATACTGCAGCAGGTCGGCACGATCCAGCAAATCGCCGTAGGCTCCTTTAAGGGCTATAGCAGGGGCGCACGCGTACCCCCACTGCATGGCAGGGGGACCCGATGCTCGTGGCAGCGATGTCTGCCGGCCACCTGTGATTGCGGGCACAAGAGCCAGAACGGGGATGTGTGCATGTAAACACACAGATCCCCATTCTGACAGGAGAGGAGAGACAAATCTGCTGTTCCTAGTAATCAGGAACAGCGATCTCTCTCCTCCTTCACTCAGTCCCCTCCCACCACAGTTAGAAACACACACTGAGGGAACGCACGAATCACTGTATAAATGTCAGTGGTCCCAAGAGAGTCAAAAGTGTCTGATCTGTCCGCCGCAATGTCGCAGTCACGCAAAAAAAAAAAAAAAAAAAAAAAAATCGCTGCCATTACTAGTAAAAAAAAATAAAAAATACCATAAATATATCCCCTGTAGCTTTCACGCAAACCAAAGATACGCCAATTGCAATATTTTTTTCAAAAAATACGTAGAAAAATACATCTCGGCCTAAACTGACAAAGAAATATTTATTTTTTTTACAGCAGAAAGAATAAAAAATTTTTTTTTTTCAAAATTGTCGCTTTTTATTTTTTTGTTTATAGCGCAAAAAAATAAAAAAACACAGAGGTGATCAAATACCACCAAAAGAAAGCTCTATTTGTGGGGGGAAAAAAATAATAATTTTGTTTGTGTACAAAGTCGCACGACGCAATTATCAGTTAAAACAACGGCAGTGCCGTATCGCACAAAATGGCCTGGTCATTAATGGGGAAAAAAAATCTTCCGGTCTGTAAGTGGTTAATACATTCCATACAAAACCAAGTATCATTTTGTGGTGCTATGTAAGGAATGTGTTTTTAATAACAAGAGAAGTAGTAAAGTAGATCCCCTGTAACCAGCAACAATAGACACCCCTTCCAGCAACAATAGATCCCTTTAGTAATAATAGACCCCACCAACAATAGAGCCCACTGCAACAATAGATCAGACCAGCAACAATAGCCCCCCCCCCCCCAAGCAAGAATAGATCCTCTCCAGCAACTGTAGACCCCAGCAGCAATAGATCTTCCAACAACTATAATACACTTCTTCAGCAACAATAGAGCCCCCCCCCTCCCCGAGCATTGTCCCCTAGTTCCACCCACCCCTTAATTCTGCCCCTTTTAAATAATACACAACCAAATATCATTTTGTGGTGCTATGTAAAAGGGGTGGTATTAGGAGGTGGGGTGGAACTAAGGGACAATGCTCAGGGGGTCTATTGTTGCTGAAGAAGTGCATTGTAACTGTTGGAAGATCTATTGTTGCTGCTTGGGGTCCACAGTTGCTAGTGGATAGCAGAAGTGGATCTATTATTGCCAGGGGGAACTAATGTTGCTGGTTGGATCTATTGTTGCTGGGGGGGGGGTCTGTTATTACTTAAGGGACCTATTGTTACTGGAAGGGGAGGGGGTGTATTTTACTGCTTTTCTTGGTAATATTAACGCATTCCATACAAATTACTTAGCACTACACAATGGTACTTGGTTGTGCATTCAATAAAAGGAATGATCCTGAAAGGTGGGTAGGAGGTGGAACTAAGGGACACTGCTCGGAGGTGGGTAAGGGGCAGAGACAAGGGGTGACTCAGAAGCTGGGAGTACCTGCACCTCTTCTCCGATGGTGTCTCCTATTTGCAGTACGACTGCATATAGATCCATTACGAGAAAGGACTGGATGGGGACTTTAGGATGTTAAAGGCACCAGTAATAAATTTGAAAGGAGTTTCTTTCTAAACAATCAATATTGGTTTTATATAAATTTATTCAAAAAATAGATCCATAATTGTTAATACCGAAGGTTTACAGAAGCTGTGGTCTCTCTAGGGCAGCCCTTTTTCAACATTTGCACCCCAGAGGAACTGGGGCGCCCCCATGACAAGCTGCTTGCTGTGGGGGCACTCGTTAGGAGGGAGGAGCCAGGAGAGCCAAAGAGGGATCAGAGAAAAGGAGGAGAAAAAAAAAAAAAAGACTTAAAGGGGTTGTAAAGGTTTGTTTTTTATTTTCTACATAGGTTCCTCTAAGCTAGTGCATTGTTGGTTCACTTACCTTTTCCTTCGATTTCCCTTCTAAATGTTTTTTTTCTTTGTCTGAATATCTCACTTCCTGTTTCTCCTCAGTAAACTTCTCACCATCATCCGAGCTGGTGGTTAGTCAGCCAGAACAGCTTACTGAACAGCTTACTGAGGAGGAACAGGAAGTGAGAAATTCAGACAAAGAAAACAAAGAAAAAAAAACATTTATAAGGGAAATCGAAGGAAAAGATAAGTGAACCAACAATGCACTAGCTTAAAGGAACCTATTTAGAAAATAAAAAACGAACCTTTACAACCCCTTTAATATCACTTTAAGGACCTTGCTTTGTGCACTGGACCAAATCATTTGGTGGAGGGGGGATTATGATGTGGGGGTTGTATTTCAGGGGTTGGGCTTGGCCCCTTAGTTCAGGGGTGTCCAAACTACGGCCCTCCAGTTGTTCAGGAACTACAATCCCCATCATGCCTAGTCATGTCTTTGAATGTCAGAGTTTTACAATGCCTCATGGGTTGTGTAGTTCTGCAACAGCTGGAGGGCCGTAGTTTGGACACCCCTGCCTTAGTTGAAGTGAAGGGAACTCTTAAAGCAGTTCTTCACACATTTTCATATGTTTGGCTCAGTCTATTCTACATGCAGGAAAGAGTGCACAATGAACGTTTTTTTTTTTTTTTTTTTTTTACCGTACCTGTTCAGGTTTAAAATGCCATATTTCAGTCCCTGCGGCGGTGGGCGGTGTTTCTGCGGGAATCCGCATCATATCCGGTGATTGCCGCACTGTCTCCTGGGATCTCGTGTAATTCATCCCAGGAGTCAGTGCGGAGGTCATCACAACGGGGGCGACAACTTACCAAGAAGCCACCCGTTATCATGGCAACATACACGCCGCTCAGAGCAGTAGCCACTGAGCATGCATTGGAACCAGCAAGGAATGCTGGTACTTCAAATGCCCAGGAACACGGAAGTGATTGCTTGTGGGCTTCAAATGCCCACAAGCAAGATGACATCGGCTGTGGTTGTTTTTTATAAAGTATCGATTAGACAGAAAATCGGACCTGGATAACGGGCATCAACACTACAAGTGAGTGTGACTTTGAAATGAAAATGATTTTTAAACAGTTTAACCACTTAAGGACCAGGCCTCTTTTTCAGACTTGGTGTTTACATGTTTAAAACAGTTTTTTTTTTTTGCTAGAAAATTACTTAGAACTCCCAAACATTTTATATTGTTTTTTTTCTAACACCCTAGAGCAGGGGTCATCAACCCCCGGTCCGCGGCCCACTGCCGGGCCGTAGACTGTTTGCAGCCGGGCCGCAAAGGCTGCACTGTCTGACGAGCGGCGGCGGAGCGAGCAGAGAGATGACATCATCTCTCACCGCCCGACTGCATTACCGCTGTTCCGTGCTCACAGCGGGGCCGCTATACTGAGGCAAGCGAGCAGAGAGATGAGATCATCTCTCACCGCCCGCCTGCATCGCCGCTCTTTCACACTTACAGCGGGGCTCTATAATGCTGGAGGTGAGGCAAAGGAGCAGAGAGATGAGATAATCCCCCCGCCCCCCCCCCCATTACCACTGTTCTCCCTTACTACCCACTACTCCAAGCTTGCCTCTGAACTAATGCACACACCTGTGCTGTCACCACTGCAGTGACACCACTGGCAGGTGACAATCCACATCTGGTGGCAAATGACAAGCTGCATTTGATGGCAGGTGATGTGGCAAGTGACAATCCAAATCTGGTGGCAGGTGACGTGGCAAGGGACAAAATGCATCTGGTGGCAGGTGACGTGGCAAGGGACAAAATGCATCTGGTTGCAGGTGACGTGGCAAGTGACAAGCTGCATATGAAGGCAGGCGATGTGGCAAGTGAAAAGTCGCATCTGGTGGTAGGTGACGTGGCAAGTGACAAACTGCATCTGGTGACATGCGACGTGGCAAGTGACAAGCTGCTTCTGAAGGCAGGCAACGTGGCAAGTGACAATCCACATCTGGTGGCAGATGACGTGGCAAAGGACAAAATGCATCTGGTGACAAGCGACGTGACAAGCTGCATCTGGTGACAGGCAACGTCGAAAGTGACACTCTGGCACATTCGGCATTGTGGTGAGCTGAACTATTTCATTATATATTACAATGTAATAATAGAAATAATGCGCTTCAATCATCCTGACATCATATCAATGATGGTGCCGGGATGATTGAAGCGCCAACGCCAGCCATTGCCCCGATAAATTGTCCGCGAAAAGCCGCATACATCCCCGGGCCTTGGCACAATTTTTCTTCAACAGCGCGGGTCCCCGGTGCCAAAAAGGTTGGGGACCACTGCCCTAAAGAATAAAATGGCGGTCATTGAAATACTTTTTTTTACACCGTATTTGCGCAGCGGTCTTACAAGCGCACTTTTTTTTGAAAAAATGCACTTTTTTGAATAAAAAAAATAAGACAACAGTAAAATTAGCCCAATTTTTTTTATATTGTGAAAGATAATGGTATGCCAAGTAAATTGATACCCAACATGTCACGCTTCAAAATTGCGCCCGCTCGTGGAATGGCGTCAAACTTTTAGCCTCAAAAATCTCCATAAGCGACATTTAAAAAATTCTACAGGTTGCATTTTTTGCGTTACAGAGGAGGTCTAGGGCTAGAATTATTGCTCTCGCTCTACCGATCGCGGCAATACCTCACATGTGTGGTTTGACCACCGTTTTCATATGCGGGCGCTACTCACGTGTGCGCAAGCTCGTCGTGATGGGGTGTTTTTAAAAAAAAAATATTTTTTTTTCTTATTTATTTTAATTGATTTTATTTATTTTTACACTGTTTTAAAAAAAAAAAAAAAAATGGATCACTTTTATTCCTATTACAAGGAATGTAAATATCCCTTGTAATAGAAAAAATCATGACAGGTCCTCTTAAATATGAGATCTGGGGTCAAAAAGTCCTCAGATCTCATATTTGGGCTAAAATGCAAAAAAAAAATCTGACATTTTAAAAAATATATACCTTTAAGAGGTATGGGCGGAAGTGACGTTTTGACGTCGCTTCCGCCCTCCTATGGTATAGAGACGAGTGGGGGCCATCTTAGCCTCACTTGTCTCTATGCCCAGCTAGGAAGAGGACCCGATCGCCTCCGCCGCTATCGACGGCTCCGGTAAGCGGCAGAAGGTGCGGGAGGGCGGCGGGAGGGGGGGTGGCACCTCTCCTGCCGCCGATAGCGGTGATCTCATGGCGAATCCGCCGCAGAGACCACCGTTATCGTACAGCCGACCGCCGCCTGAAGAGATGGATATCTCGGTTGTGGCAGCAGCTGCTGCCGTTACCGAGATATCCCTCTTCAAAAAAAGGACGTACATCGTCGTGAGGCGGTCCACAAGTGGTTAAAACAAAAAAAATGTCAGTGCAGAACCGCTTTAAGGCGTCAGCATACCAAGACAATTTTGGACAATTTCATGCTCCCATTTTTGTGGGAACAGTTTGGGGATGGCCCCTTCCTGTTCCAACATGACTGGGTACCAGTGCACAGAGCAAGGTCCATAAAGACATGGAAGAGCAAGTTTGGGGTGGAGGAACTTGACTGGCCTGCACAGAGTCCTGACCTCAACCCGACAGAACACCTTCGGGATGAATTAGAGAGGAGACTGCGAAGGCCTTCTCGTTCAACATCAATGCCTGACCTCACAAATGCGCTTCTGGAAGAATGGCCAAACATTCCCATAGACACACTCCTAAACCTTGTAGACGGCCTTCGCAGAAGAGTTGAAGCTGTTATAGCTGCAAAGTGTAAAGGCGGCGTCCCAATACTTTTGACAATATAGCGTACTTATAAGAATTAGGTACATAAAGAAAGAGGTGTCGGGACTTTTAAAGCGGGAGTTGCGCCGTTTTTTTTTTTTTATAAAAGCCAGCAGCTACAAATACTGCAGCTGCTGACTTTTAAAATAATGACACTTACCCGCCCAGCGTGCCCGCGATGTCGGCATTCCGAAGCCGATCTCTCGATCGTCTCTCGGGTGCTGCCGCCGCCATCTTGGGTATGGGAATCAGGAAGTGGTTTATTTCCCGGTTCCCTACTGCGCATGCGCGAGTCGCGCTGCGCAATAAGGATGTCTCTGGGATCCGTGCGTTTCCCAGCAGGCAGCGGGGGGACATTCGGAAAGGGGCGTAGATTCTGCAGAAAGGGGCGTAGCTTCTGCAGAATCTACGCCGGAAGTGGGTGCAGATACCTGTACTGTACAGGTACCTGCACCCCCCCTCCCCCCTGAAAGGTGCCAATTGTGGCGCCGGAGGGGGGGAGGGTTCCAATGAGCGGAAGGTCCACTTTAGGGTGGACCTCCACTTTAATGTGTATATTGTAGCTAATCGAAGGAGGAGTCAAAGTGAAAACATGAACAATTATTTGTTTGCCATGGTTGAGTAGGTACATAGCAGACAATACATGCAATAGTGGTACATAACATAACAAATCATGTATCCAAATCATTTCACATGTTAAAAGCATGAATAGAATATACAATAATAAAAAAAAAATCACTGTAATTACAACAGTTATAATGCACAGTATGGCCTGGATCCAAAGACCATATATGTACTTACATGGTCTTTGGATCCAGGCAATACTGTGCATTATACTTCAATTTGTTACAATATACACACCTCATTTAAAGAGGAAGTAAACCCTGATGGGTTTACTTCCTCTTTTTTTCCCTGCAAAGGTAAAGCATAATGGACTACTATGCATCGCATACTACCCCATTATGTGTCACTTACCTGACACAGGAGCCAGCGAAGTCGCCGCTGATCCCCTGTAGTCCGCCGCATCCATCTTGCTGGTGGCGTCTCGCAGCTCCGACCAATGACAGCGGCGAAGCCGCGATGACGTTACTCCCGCGCATGCGCACGGGAGTCGCGTCTCCCAGCTCCGCCGCTGCCATTCGGCGAAGCCGCGATGACGTCACTCCCGCGCATGCGCACGGGAGTCGCGTCTCGCAGCTCCGCCGCTGCCATTCGGCGAAGCCGCGATGACGTCACTCCCGCGCATGCGCACGGGAGTCGACAAATTAGGCAAATCCATTCTTGGACTTGCCGCATTTAGTGCGCCTGCGCGCCGCTGTCTACGGCGCATGCGCCGTAGACAGCGGTGCCCATTTTCGGGCAAATATCTCCTAAACCATATAGGTTTAGGAGATATTGCTTGGACCTACGGGTAAGCCTTAATCTAGGCTTACCTGTAGGTCAAAGTGGTTTGAAGGGGTTTACTTCCTCTTTAAAGTCCCGATCCTCTTTCTTTATGTACCCCGATTAGGGATGGAGATGTCCGTTGTAATGCATCTCATTCAAAGTCCCAAAAAACCCGCCTCTATTGCAAGAATTAACACCGTGGAATGTTCATCCAGGGATTGCCGGATTGCCTTTTTGCTCCAACAGGGAGAAAATGTCTTCCTGATCTCCAAACTAAAGTAAACCATAGGGTTTGGAGGAGGCACTACCAAAAGCATTAACTATGCAGAAAATGAGATGCAAAAATTGCTTAATATATTCACTCATTATATACAAGAGAAACAGAGAGCTTTCATTTCCCCTAAATTTCAGTAAAAATATGGAGATTTCGGCATTATGCATTGCACTCAATAGGGGAAACCGAATTGAAGTGCTTTCTGGTGGCATTTAAAAGGTGCAATGGGCTTTTTTTTTTTTTTTTTTTTATGGATTCTGAGGGTTATAGAAGGTCCTTTCAACTATCCTTTGTGTTCTTCTATAGTTAAAAAAAAAAAAAAAAAAAAGAAGATTAAATATTAACCACTTGCTTACTGGGCACTTAAACCCCCCTCCTGCCCAGACCAATTTTCAGCTTTCAGCGCTGATGCACTTTATATGACCGCGTAATTGTCATTCAACACTGTACCCAAATTACATTTTTATCATTTTTTTCCCCCACAAATAGAGATTTCTTTTGGTGGTATTTAATTACAGCTCGGAGTTTTATTTTTTGCTAAACAAACAAAAAAAAAAAAGCAAAATAAAAAAAATAAAAAAAATAAAATCATGTTTAATAGTTTGTTATAAAATTTTGCAAACAGGTCATTTTTATCCTTCACTGAAATGCGCTGATGAGGCAGCACTGGTGGGCACTGAGAGGCGGCGCTGGTGGGCACTGATAGGCACAGTTAAGGCGGCACTAATAGGCACAGATAAGGTGGCACTGATGGGCACAAATAAGGCAGTGCTGATGGGCACAGATAAGATGTCATGGATGGGTGGCACGGATGGGCACTGATAGGTACCACTGATAGATGGGACTGATGGGCACTGATAGGTGGCTCTGATAGGTGGCACTGCTGGGCACTGGTACATGACACTGATGGGCACGGATATGTGGCACTGAGGTGCAGCACTGTGTGTGCGAGGCATATTGTGGGCACTGATAGGTGGCACTGTGGGCACTGATGGGTGTATCTTTTTGCCATATTTTAGGTGGCACTGGCAGGGGGCAGGTGGGCACTGATGAGCTGTCTACCAGCTCGCCGTGATTGGGACTGATGTCCCTCTCACGGCCGCCGGTGGTCGGCATTTTTTTTTTCCTCGCGCTATCAGCACGAGGAGGAAAAATAGCCAATTACCGGCTCTGTTGTGATCACATGATCAGCTGTCATTGGCTGACAGCTGATCACGTGGTAAGGGGTCGGGATCGACCCCTTGCTCCGATCCGTGATCAGGCGAGTCTCAGACTCGCTGATCACAGAGCGCGCCGCGCGCGCCCCTCGTGCACGGGACAACGTCGTTAGACGTCGTCCCGGCAAAGCAGGTCCGCGCTGTAGCCGTCATTCGGCTATAGCGTGGATCTCAAGAAGTTAAATAAAATAAGATAAACTTACCTACCCTAAATACTAGGGCTGCAACTAACGATTATTTTCCTAATCGATTAGTTGGCCGATTATTGTTTTGATTAATCGATTAATCTGTTAACCACTTCAATACCGGGCACTTAAACACCTTCCTGCCCAGACCAATTTTGAGCTTTCAGCGCTGTCGCAGTTTGAATGACAATTGCGCGGTCATGCTACACTGTACCCAAATGAAATTTTTATCATTTTTTTCCCACAAATAGAGCTTTCTTTTGGTGGTATTTGATCACCTCTACGGTTTTTATTTTTTGCGCTACAAATAAAAAAATACCGAAAATTTTGAAAAAAAAAATGTTTTTTTTTGTTTCAGTTTCAAAACTTTGTAAATAAGTATGTTTTTTCCTTCACTGATGGGCACTGATGGGCACCAATGAAGTGGCACTGATAGGCGGCACTGATGGGCGACACGGATGGGCGACACGGATGGGCGACACGGATGGGCGACACGGACGGACACTAATAGGTGGCACAAATTGGCACTGATAGCTGGCACGGATGGGCGGCACGGATAGGCAGCACAGGTGGGCATGGATAGGCGGCACAGGTGGGCACGGATAGGCAGCACAGGTGGGCACTCATAGGCGGCATCGGTGTTATACTATAGTAATGGATGCCAATCAGTGCCAAACAATAATGCATGCCAATCAGTGATGCCCATTGTGGGCACTGATTGGCATCCATTATGGGCACTGATTGGCACCCATTGTGCTGACTGGCATCCCTGGTGGTCTAGGGAGGATTACCTTTTCCCTGGTGGTCTGGTGGCGTCCCTGGTGGTCCAGTGTGGGCATCCTGGGGGGGCTGTGCTGATAATTGATCAGCACAGACCCCCCCCTGTCAGAGGAGCAGCCGATCGGCTCTCCTCTACTCGCGTCTGACAGACGCGAGTGAGGGAAAGCCGATCACCGGCTCTTCCCATTTACACTGTGATCCGCCGTGATTGGACACGGCTGATCACATGGTAAAGAGTCTCCGTCGGAGACTCTTTACCGAGATCGTAGTTACCGGGTGTCAGACTGACACCCCGCAACAACGATCGCAGTGATGTGCGCCCCCCGGGGGCGCGCAGCGGCTCATAATCCTGATCACGTCATATGACGTCCGGTCAGGATTATGAAACCACTTTGCCGCCGTCAATTGCCTATAGGGCGGGCGGCAAGTGGTTAATAACCTTTAAAAAAAAAAAAAAAAAGTGGGTCAAATTGACTTTCATTTTCAACCACAGTGACGGGAAAATTTGGAAATAATAGAAAACTTCTTGGTCAAAGGAATTCTCAGAGAGTGGATGTGGTTTTCATTCAGAAATTACATTACTTTTAAAAACAGAATGTTAAAAACAAGGGAAAATTTCAAACAAAATTCTTTCATTCAGAGAATGTACAAAGATTTTTCATCTGAATATTCTCATCTGAAAATTGATCGGTGTGGTCAGCATACACACCTACGCAGTTTGCTTTTGATCCGTTTCTGCAGTGCTTTTTGCTGTGCGTTTTGGATTTCTGCGCACGTGATTTTACTGCGTTAATTCGCGTTTTTGCTTTTTTTTGGGGGCAGATTAAAAAACACAAATTGCTTTGAAAAAAGCATTACATGCTTTTCTGCAGCTTCACCATTGAAGTGTATTAAACCAAAGAAACACCGTTTTGCGTTAAAAAATCCCTGACCCTTTCCAAATATGCAGCGGCTGAAAAAAAGCACAGATATGAACCTGTCCTATAGGAAACCATGTAAATGAACTGTAGTGCGTTTCTGCAAAAAGCACCAATAAACATATATAGATGTGAACCAGGTCTAAGACATTTAGTAACATAATGGGGTTAAAAAGACTAAAATGAGCTTTTTATAGTAAAAAAAAAAAAAAAAAAAAAAGGCAGATGATCACTACTGTAAGGGGTTCACTTTTTTACTGTAGAACTGTGAAAGTAATTTACAGTAGTGATTTGCTCTTTTTGTACTATAAAGGGCTCATTTTAGTTTTTTTTTTTAACCCCATTATGTTACTGGCCGATTAATCGATTATGAAAATAGTAATCGATTCATTGTCGATTAATTGATTAGTTGTTTCAGCCCTACTAAATATATTAAAAAATGACACCCTCTAAAATGATAGGATCCTTTTTCCATGCAAATTCTACCTTAGCAGCTCAATCAGAGAAATGAGGAGTTCTGACACTGGTGAAGATGCAATTTTTTTTTGTTGCCAAAATGGCTTCAGGTATCCCTATTCCCCAAATGAAAATGTGCCCCTTACAAAAAAACGGTGACCCCAGGCTTCCGCCATTCTGAGTCTCTTCTGCTGAGGGTCACCAAACTATGGTCTGTCCCATTTATTTTATTTTTTTTAACCACTTCAATACCGGGCACTTAAACACCTTCCTGCCCAGACCAATTTTGAGCTTTCAGCGCTGTCGCACTTTGAATGACAATTGCGCGGTCATGCTACACTGTACCCAAATGAAATTTTTATCATTTTTTTCCCACAAATAGAGCTTTCTTTTGGTGGTATTTGATCACCTCTACGGTTTTTATTTTTTGCGCTACAAATAAAAAAATACCGATGGGCACGGATAGGCGGCACAGGTGGGCATGGATAGGCGGCACAGGTGGGCATGGATAGGCGGCACAGGTGGGCACTGATGGGCGGCACAGGTGGGCACTGATGGGCGGCACAGGTGGGCACTGATGGGCGGCACAGGTGGGTACTGATGGGCGGCACAGGTGGGCACTGATAGGTGGCACAGGTGGGCACTGATAGGCAGCATTGGTGTTATACTGTACTAATGGATGCCAATCAATAATGCATGCCAATCAGTGATGCCCATTGTGGGCACTGACTGGCATCCATTATGGGCACTGATTGGCATCCATTGTGCTGACTGGCATCCCTGGTGGTCTAGGGAGGATTACCTTTTGCTTAGCATCCCTGGTGGTCTGGTGGCATCCCTGGTGGTCCAGTGTGGGCATCCTCGGGGGGGCTGTGCTGATAATCGATCAGCACAGACCCCCCTGTCAGAAGAGCAGCCGATCGGCTCTCCTCTACTCGCGTCTGACAGACGCGAGTGAGGAAAAGCTGATCACCGGCTCTTCCTATTTACACTGTGATCAGCCGTGATTGGACACGGCTGATCACGTAGTAAAGAGTCTCCGTCGGAGACTCTTTACCGAGATCGTAGTTGCCAGGTGTCAGACTGACAACCCGCAACAACGATCGCCGCGATGCGTGCCCCCGGGGGCGCGCAGCGGCTCATAATCCTGATCACGTCATATGATGTCCGATCAGGATTATGAAACCACTTTGCCACCGTCAATTTGTAATAGGGCGGGCGGCAAGTGGTTAAATAGGATCTACATAACATTTTAAAATCTATCGTATTTATCGGCGTATAATACGCACTTTTTCTTCCTTAAAATCGGGGGAAAAGTCGTGGGTGCGTGTTATACGCCGATCCCCACTGTCCGCGACTCTAAAATACTGAACGCCGCCGAAAAATACTGAGGGCCGCCCAACAAGACCGAGCCGACTGCTCAGCTCCGCTCGTAGTCCCGCCTCCCTGCTGTTTCTGGAGCATGCGCTGCCGAAAAAGACTGAGCCGACTATACTGTGTATTCGGCTTGGCTTGCGGGACTGCGAGCGGAGCCAAGCCGAATACACAGTACAGTCGGCTCGGTCGTTTTCGGCAGCGCTCGCTCCAGAAACAGCAGGGAGGCGGGACTACGAGCGGAGCCGAGCAGTCGGCTCTGTCTTTTTCGGCGGCGCTCGGTCTTTTTCGGCGGGGCTCACTCGGTCTGTCTCAGCGGCGGGAAATTTAAACATGGGCGAGCTGCAAATGACACTCTGCAAGGCTGCAAACAGCGCTGGGCAAGCTGCAAATGACACTGATCATTCTTCAATGATGGACAAGGCTGCAGATGCACACGGATAAGGCTGCATTGACGGGCATTTAAATGTAAGTTTTTTTTTTCCTTAACTAGTAGCTGACCGCCGGCCGTCAAATGACGGCCAGGCGGCGCACCTATTGTGGCATATGACGGCCTCCCGTTTAAACAGGGATGCGCGCGATCGTGCGCGCGCATCCGTTTCTTCGGTGGCGGCGTGTCACGGAGACACCGCTCGCCACCGAAGGGGGTGAACAGCCATTCGTTATGGCTGTTTACCACGTGAACGGCCGTGATGAAGTCACGGCCGATCACAGATGGTCACACCCCGAACGTGCACGGCGCATGCGCGCGGTCGCGAGCGCGCTGCGCGTGCACGTCGGTGGCGGCATGTTCCCCGAGAACACTGCTCGTCACCGACGCTGATAAACAGCCATTGGCCGGCTGTTTACCCACGTGATCGGCTGTGATCCTTTCACAGCCGATCACTAAAATGTAAACAAACCGCGGTAACGGGATGTTACTGGGTTCTCCTCCTCACACACCGATCGTGTGTGAGGAGGAGATTGCGGTAACATCTCGTTACCGCATACAGTGTACACCAAACATACTGATTCCCCCCCCCCCCAATAAAGAGGACCTGTCACCACCCCTCATAGTACCTGTCACAGTCCATCAGAGTATTTGAGTACCTGTCCCAGCCCATCAGAGTACCAGAGTACCTGTCCCAGCCCATCAGAGTACCCGAGTACCTGTCCCGGCCCATCAGAGTACCCGAGTACCTGTCCCGGCCCATCAGAGTACCCGAGTACCTGTCCCGGCCCATCAGAGTACCCGAGTACCTGTCCCGGCCCATCAGAGTACCCGAGTACCTGTCCCGGCCCATCAGAGTACCCGAGTACCTGTCCCGGCCCATCAGAGTACCCGAGTACCTGTCCCGGCCCATCAGAGTACCCGAGTACCTGTCCCGGCCCATCAGAGTACCCGAGTACCTGTCCCGGCCCATCAGAGTACCCGAGTACCTGTCCCGGCCCATCAGAGTACCCGAGTACCTGTCCCGGCCCATCTGAGTACCCGAGTACCTGTCCCGGCCCATCTGAGTACCCGAGTACCTGTCCCGGCCCATCTGAGTACCCGAGTACCTGTCCCGGCCCATCTGAGTACCCGAGTACCTGTCCCGGCCCATCTGAGTACCCGAGTACCTGTCCCGGCCCATCTGAGTACCCGAGTACCTGTCCCGGCCCATCAGAGTACCCGAGTACCTGTCCCGGCCCATCAGAGTACCCGAGTACCTGTCCCGGCCCATCAGAGTACCCGAGTACCTGTCCCGGCCCATCAGAGTACCCGAGTACCTGTCCCGGCCCATCAGAGTACCCGAGTACCTGTCCCGGCCCATCAGAGTACCCGAGTACCTGTCCCGGCCCATCAGAGTACCCGAGTACCTGTCCCGGCCCATCAGAGTACCCGAGTACCTGTCCCGGCCCATCAGAGTACCCGAGTACCTGTCCCGGCCCATCAGAGTACCCGAGTACCTGTCCCGGCCCATCAGAGTACCCGAGTACCTGTCCCGGCCCATCAGAGTACCCGAGTACCTGTCCCGGCCCATCAGAGTACCCGAGTACCAGTCCCGGCCCATCAGAGTACCCGAGTACCTGTCCCGGCCCATCAGAGTACCCGAGTACCTGTCACGGCACATCAGAGTACCCGAGTACCTGTCACGGCACATCAGAGTACCCGAGTACCTGTCACGGCACATCAGAGTACCCGAGTACCTGTCACGGCACATCAGAGTACCAGAGTACCTGTCACGGCACATCAGAGTACCCGAGTACCTGTCACGGCACATCAGAGTACCCGAGTACCTGTCACGGCCCATCAGGGTACCCGAGTACCTGTCACGGCCCATCAGGGTACCCGAGTACCTGTCACGGCCCATCAGGGTACCCGAGTACCTGTCACGGCCCATCAGGGTACCCGAGTACCTGTCACGGCCCATCAGGGTACCCGAGTACCTGTCACAGTCCATCAGGGTACCCGAGTACCTGTCACGGTCCATCAGGGTACCAGAGTACCTGTCACAGTCCATTAGAGTACCGAGTACCTGTCACAGTCCATTAGAGTACCGAGTACCTGTCACAGTCCATTAGAGTACCGAGTACCTGTCACAGCCCATCTGAGTACCCGAGTACCTGTTCCAGTCCATCTGTGTACCAGAGTACCTGTCACAGTCCATCTGAGTACCCGAGTACCTGTCACAGTCCATATGAGTACCTGTCACCGCCCTTCAGAGTACCCAAATACCAGTCACCAAACCATCAGAGTACCTGTCACCAGGCCATCAGAGTACCTGAGTACTTGTCACCAGGCCATCAGAGTACCCGAGTACCTGTCACCAGGCCATCAGAGTACCCGAGTACCTGTCATAGGCCATCAGAGTACCCGAGTACCTGTCATAGGCCATCAGAGTACCCGAGTACCTGTCACCAGGCCATCAGAGTACCCGAGTACCTGTCACCAGGCCATCAGAGTACCCGAGTACCTGTCACCAGGCCATCAGAGTACCCGAGTACCTGTCACCAGGCCATCAGAGTACCCGAGTACCTGTCACCAGGCCATCAGAGTACCCGAGTACCTGTCACCAGGCCATCAGAGTACTCGAGTACCTGTCACCAGGCCATCAGAGTACCCGAGTACCTGTCACCAGTCCATCAGAGTACCCGAGTACCTATTTGCAGCCCATGTCTCATAGAATATACGTTGGGGTGTTTGCTTTCCAAAATGGGGTCATTTTGTGGGTAATTTCACTATCCTGGTGCTCAAGGACCTTCAAAAGTGTGATGGGTAGGAATGAAATGAGATGTGTCATTTATGCTCCTAGAACGCCTGAACGTACTACTTCAATGTTCGGCCTCTCTATGTGGCCAGGCTGTGTAAAAGTCCTACACATGTGGTATTGCCATACTCGGGAGGAGTAGCAGAATGTATTTTGGGGTGTAATTTTTGCTATATACATGCTATGTGTTAGAAATATCTTATAAATTGACAATTTTGTGTAAAAAAAAAAAAAAGCGTTTTAATTTTTTTCCACATATTCCAAAAACTTCTGGAAAAAAATGAACCGTTCAAAAGACTCATTATGCCTCACAGATTATACATTGGGGTGTTTGCTTTCCAAAATGGGGTCATTTTATGGGAAATTCCATTGTCCTGGTACTCCAGGGACTTCAAAAGTGTAATAGGTGGTTGAGAAATGAGATGCGTAATTTTTGCTCATAGAACGTCTGAAGGTACTACATCAATGTTGGTGCTCTGTATGTGGCCAGGCTGTGTAAAAGTCTCACACACGTGGTATCGCCGTACTCGGGAAGAGTAGCAGAATGTATTTTGGGGTGTAATTTGTTGTATGAATATGCTGTGTGTGAGAAATAACCTGATAATATGACAATTTAGTAAAAAAAAAAAAAAATCTTCATTTTGCAAAGAATTGTGGGAAAAAATGACAACTTAAAAAAACTCACCATGCTACTTACTTAATACCTTGGGATGTCTACTTTGTAAAAAGGGGTCATTTGGGGGGTATTTGTACTTTCCTGACTAGTTAGAGTCTCAAGAAATGAGGTACACCTGATGTACTGAAGGCCTGATCAGAAGTGATCAATTTTCAGTGATTGGCACCATAGATTGTAGACTCTATAACTTTCACAAAGACCAAATAATATATACTAATGTGGGTTATTTTTACCAAAGATATGTAGCAGTATAAATTTTGGCCAAAATTTATGAAGAAAAATTACTAATTAGCAAAAATGTATGACAGAAACGAAGAAAAAGGCATTTTTTTCACAAAATTTACGTTTTATTTTATTTATAGCACAAAAAATAAAAAAACCCACTAGTGATTAAATACCACTAAAAGAAAGCTCTATTTGTGTGGAAAAAAGGACGCAAGTTTCATATGGATACAGTGTAGGATGACTGAGTAATTGTCATTCAAACTGTGAGAGCGCTGAAAGCTGAAAATTGGTCTGGTCAGGAAGGGGGTGTAAGTGCACTGTATTGAGGTGGATAAACTTCCCTCCTAAAACTTTTTTCCTTAAAATGCCCTCCTAAACTTGGGGTGCGTGTTATACCCCAATAAATACGGTAATTGTTAAGTCCGAAATGTAATACCGACCATCAAAACATATTTAATATTGTTTTTATTATAAAATACAATTTGTTGTCTGCAGTTTTCTAAAAAAATTAAAATAAAATAGTATATATATATATATATATATATATATATATATATATATATATATATATATATATATATATATATATATATATATAAATAATTTTTTTTTTTGCTTCCCCTTCCTGGAGCCCACTGAGGGATACAGAAAGCCTTAAACCTACAGGTCATACTGTCGTCTACAGAAGGATAAGACACAAAAATAAAAATAAATGTGGACCAGCCCCGGGTATAACCACCTCTTACTGCCAGCAAACCTCAGCTTTATAGCGAATTAGTACCGCGGGATCCTAAACACTAAAAAGTTGGGACCAGTTTTTCTCAATGGACACTAAGAAAATGTATTTTTTACAAAAATCTGTATTCTTTACTGTCCATTGGATGTCACAGGAAGTCTTCAAGCTTTGAGAGGTCCAAAAAAAACAGACAGCTGAGGGCAGGGCAACACAATCATTAACAGGACCAACGTACACAGAAACTGCCTGCAGCCAATATAAACCCGCCTGAAAAGACCCTACATCTGAAGCTGGCAGCAGACGAGGTTGAAATGTCCACCTGGTAGCAGAAGATCATGTTGCAGACTTGCAAATGTGGTAAACAGAGGCCGGATGCTGAAAGCCCAAGAGGAGATCACTGCCCCGGTGGACCGAGTCTTAACAGGAAAGGGGTGATTCTGATACTTGAGACCATAAGGCCTGAACAGTGATATGTTTGAGTAACCCAGAGATAATGAAAGAGAGGCTGAGGCGCCCTTCTGGGAGATCCATCTTTCTGAAAGAAACCCTTGCTAAGAGATTAAGAGACACCTTGGGCAGGAAGGAATTTCTAAGCCTCAACATCACCTTGTCTCTATGGAAGACCAAAAAAAATGTGCTGGCAGCTCAGACAATCACTTCACAGGAGGTAAAAGCTACAAAGAAAGGAACCTTGTGGGTGAGAACAGAAAGAGGTATGTCTCTAATGGGTTAAGCAGTGGCTTTTGATGCCACCAAGCCAAGTCAAAGAGGATTGAATTGGGGGAACCACATGGGAGACCCCCCCCCCCCTTCCCCCCAACGCAAGGGTCTTAAACAAAAAAGTCATGCCATTAAAGAGGAAGTAAACCCTGATGGGTTTCACTTCCTCTTTGATTCCCTGCAAAGGTAAAGCATAATGGACTACTGTGCATCGCATCGCATAGTAATCCATTATGTGTCACTTACCTGACACAGGAGCCAGCGAGGTCACCGCTGTCCCCTTGTGTACGGAGCCTCCATCTTCTTGGTGGGTCTCGCTGCTCCGGTGCTGTCATTCAACGGAGCCGCGATGACGTCACTCCCGCGCATGCGCACGGGAGCCGCCACTCGCGGCACATCACCGTTAACACCGGCGAGCTCAGTGCGCCTGCGCGCCGCTGTCTACGGCGCATGCGCCGTAGACAGCGGTGCCTGTCTTTTGGCAAATATCTCCTAAACCGTGTAGGTTTAGGAGATATTTCTTGGACCTACAGGTAAGCCTTAATCTAGGCTTACCTGTAGGTCAAAGTGGGTTGTAAGGGTTTATAACCACCTTAAAGACAGTGGCCAAGAAGCAGAAGGGCAAATTGGCCCTTTGGACAGTAGATTCAAAAGGGTCTAAAAGGGCCCATGGCAGGTCTGCTAGAAGCCTTATCAGGTTGGCATACCACATACTGTACAGTACTTCTGGGCTAAGCCAAAGTAGTGAGGATCACTGGGACACCTTCTATATCTATCCTGCAGAGCAGGTGATGGAGAAGCTTTAAGGAATAAAAGGCATACATCAAGGTTTACTGACCTCAGGGAGCCATCAGACCATCCACTGCTTCCACCAGTGGCTTTTTGTACATAGATACAAACCTGACCAGTTTGTTATTGAACCCGAAGTCCATCACTGGTGTCCCCCACCTATGACACAGGCCCTGAAACACATCTGGGTGAAGAGACCTCTCCCCTAGGTCTAGATGCTGCCAGCTAATTATCATTATCTACTCCTGGAATGTAAACAGCTGAGAAAACTAGATCCACTCTACCTTTCTTGATTAATATACGCCACTGCAGTGGCATTGTCCAACTGATTCCAACTCAGATGACCCTCCAACAGGTAGATCCTTTGGCATGGGCACTGTGGCTTATGCATATATTTGCAAATGTGTGCAAACAAAACTATCTGTCTTTGACGTAAACTGTTAGACAAATGGTTGTTTTGCAGGCTGGCTGCTGCACATGCTGGAAAATCTTTTGTTTCTGAAGAAAACACGCCCATCCTCTAGGGATGCCAGCTGCAGATGGCTTATCCTGGGCTGGCCTACTTTTTTTTTTCAGTTGCTGAATCCTTCTGTTGGTGGCAGTATAACCCAAAGGTTAAAAACTTCCTATTTACCTTTTAAATATTAAAATATTTTACTCCATACCCAGGTTTGGAGAGGAACCTAATTTCCTAACAGAGCAATGATAAAGTGAGAAACAAGTTGGGAAAAGTGGACTTTCTTGTCTCAGTGATGCCGTTTTTCCAGTAGAGGCTGGTCAGTCTCCAGCACTGACCAACAGCCACGTCTCCACTCCACCAACATCCGTCTTCTTAACCCGTCAACCCCTGGCAGTCTGTATAACCATCACATGCTTGTGTAGTCTGTAGATTTCAGCTTGATGCCATCGGCACACCTGTGAGACCCGCCGGCCCATCTGCACCAAGGCCTAGTGGGACAGCATGACTTGGCGCAGAGCTAAGATCCACCACTACAGGCTGCGCATTAAGATGAGTCCCAAATGAGAAGCAGGTTCCACCTCCGCCCAGAATAACAATCTGCTTTGAGTCTTGAAGAAGAACAGAGCTGTGACCATGCAGCATTAGCGGCCATGTCAATGAACCCTGCAAGCAAAAAGACAGTTATAATGAAAACCTATAAAATATGGCAAATAGTGGAGGCTTAGGGGGAAGGGCGAGGAAGGAAAAGGGTCGAGGCGTATTAGGAAGGGTTGGAATGAAAGGACGCAAACAGTAGAGGGCTATGGGGAAGGTGTAATGGGAATTAGGGCAAGAGGGCAGAGGCTTATGAAGTAGAGGGTAAGGAGGGTTGTGGACAGAAGGTGCAGACTTATGGGGAAAGGCGAGTAGGATATAGGGTGGAGGATTATGGTGCAGTTGGGAGGAAGGTTGAGATCCTTCAGGTGGAGGCTTATAAAGGGAGGGATGAGGAGGGTTGAGGGTGGGCAGACGTTTTTTTGAGGATTAGTGAGAAGAATAGGGGACTGAAAATCAATGAGGAAGGTGCGAGAGGGGTTGGGGGCAGAGGATGCAGGCTTATGAGGATGGGAGAGATTGAAAGAAGGCAAACAGTAGAGGGTTATGGGGGAAGGTGTGATTGGAGTTATGGCCATAAGACAGAGGCTTATGAAGTAGGGGGTATTGAGGTTTTGTAGACAGAAGGTGGAGACTTATGAAGAAGGGTTAGGAGGATAGAGGACAGAGGATTATGGTGCAGGTGGAAGGAAAGTTGAGATACTTCAAGTGCAGGCTTATAAAAGGGAGGAATGAGGATGGTTGAGGGTGGGCACAAGTTTATGAGCATTAGTGGGAAGAACTGGGGACTGAAAATCAATGGGCAAGGTGTGAGAAGGGTTAGGGGCAGAGGGTGTAGTTTTATGAGAAAGGGCGAGTGTCACGGAACCACTGCCCACACTTCACTTGAGTGCTTCCATTAGTACGCTGCTTCCTCCAGTCTGAACCTTCAGATACCAGATATTACAGCCACATGTTGTAACCAAGAACCAGGTCGAGACTAGCTTAGTTAAAAAAAAACTGCAACATGGAACGTTTTATTGGACAAGGATACAGGCTTTTTATATACTTGAAAAGTATGTCAGTCCCCCGCATACACAATAACCCAAATATTTACCCAAAACATCCCACAATAGGTGAGATAACGAGGTAGGGCTGATTCATGGCTACACCCCCCTCCTCTAGCAACTACTAGCTGACAATAAAATAACATGTTGGTTAATGAAGCACTTAAACCAGCCCAGGCGAACAGACTGCCCGGCAACAAGGGTAAAGCAGAGTACATTATACATTATCCTATGTATAAAACACAGAACACCTTATTAAACAGACAATGGCAGGAGACCCCAGTAGCAGACTGTTTGTCTCCTATCTACAATAGTCTAAGGCAGCCCTTCTCAACCTTTTCAACACAGAGGAACCCTTGAAATAGTTCTGCAGTCTCGGACAACTGATGGTCATTGGGAAGAATTCCCTCCTTACAGATAGCTAAAAAGATCAATGGTGTCGGTGGGAACTTATCCGAGAGACAGAAATTGCCCAATGCTGAAGGAACCCCTACAACCTCTGGAGGAACCCTAGGTTTCCACAGAACCCTGGTTGAGAATCACTGGTCTAAGGCAAAGCTCATACAATGTTCCATCATTCTGATACAGTGGAAATAATGTATCATATATTTCTTGAGGGATATTGTTGATAAATAGTACTGTCCCATCTGAACGGAAGACTTGTTGATGAGGTTTAGGGGCAGGCAGAACAAGCACATGGGAAAGGTTTAGGGGCAGGCACCACAGGCTACTGGAGAAAGGGTGAGGAGGGTTAGAGGTCGGCAGCAGAGGGTTATGGGTAAGGTGTGAAGAAGGCTTGGGGGCAAAAGGTAAAGACTCGTGAGACTTGGTAAGAACAGAGGGCAGAGAGTGAATGTTTATGAGGGGGAGAGTCAAATGATAGTGGGAGGATTTAACCATAAGCCTCCATATTCTCTGGGTGGGAAGGGTAGATGAGAGTGTTCAGGCCTATAGGGATGAGAGAAGAGGATAGGGGGCAGAGTGTGGAGAACTAACGTTAAGGATAGGGAAGGTATATGCAATCTTTTAGAGAAGGGTGAGGAGGAGAGGACCCGGGCCAGAGAGTGGAGACCTAAACAAGAACCCCGGTTGCAGGTTCTGGCCGACAAGATCAATTGTGAGTGGATTGTATTTTTCCAGGTTATAAGGAATCAGCCCCCCCCCCGGTGTGTGTTCTGTGGAAGGATAGCAACCCTCAGTCACATACTCACAGTGTTAAGTTGAAATTCGCTGACTTGTCCGGTCTTCAGATCTACAACAGTCAGCCCCGGTACACCTCGCCTGTGAATCCAAACTCCTCCTACCAGAAGCAGCTTATCTCCAATCACGTGCGAGGTGTGAGCGTACCTGGGGAGAGGGCAGGGACCATATAAAAAAAAAACAAAAAAACATTAAGAATGGCTTATTCTTAAAAACAGAGCAAAGCGCTAACTTTGGTCCCCACTTCAGCCAATCAGAACCCATCTTGGTTTGTCTTCAGTAAAGGGATTTCTGGGATGCGCCGTTCAAGGCTGATATGACCGGTACAACCCAGCAATCAGTCTTATTACTTTCTCTCTTTATAAAAGGTACCATTCGGATAATCGGATATTGGCCGTTTGTCACGTGTATTCTTCCTCGAGACTCGGTTCACACTGATGTGACGCAGGAAATCCCCCACATCGCACAGCAATCGCACGGCGTTCATGCAATCTGATGCAGGTGTCGATTAACCGCATGTCAACCGGCGCACAGCGATATACGTCGGCAGAATGGCACAGACAGGCAAATGGGCGTACAGGTATGTCCCTTTAAATTTGCCGCTGTGCGCACCGGGCAGGACCTCCGTGAGTCCGATTGCGGATCCCGCGGACTCGATTGCCGCGGGGATACCCGCGATCGCCTCAAGTGGGGGGGGGGGGAGGGAGAACGGGGAGGTGCTAATGTAAACAAGCATCTCCCTGTTCTGCCTAGTGACAGTGTCACTGATCTCTGCTCCCTGTGATCGGAGCGCAGATCAGTGATGTGTCACACGTAGCCACGCCCCCACAGTTAGAAACACGCCCCAGGGCTCACTTAAACCTCACCTAGTGGTTAACCCCTACACTGCCACCCACTGGTTAACCCCTTCACTGCCAGTGTAATTTACACAGGAATCACTGCATTTGTATAGCACTGATTGCTGTATAAATGACACGGGTCCCAAAAATGTGTCAAAAATGTCCGATAATAATGTCGCAGTCACAATAAAAAAAATCGCTGATCGTCGCCATTACTAGTAAAAAAATAAATAAACGATTAATAAAAATGCCATAAAACTATGCCCTATTTTGTAAACACTATAAATTTTGCGCAAACCAATCAATAAATTGCTTATTGCGATTTTTTTACCAAAAATATGTAGAATATGTATCGGCCTAAACTGAGAAAAAAATAAAATTATATATTTTTGGGGATATTTATTATAGAAAAATTTAAAAAATAATGTGTTTTTTTTTCAAAATTGTCGCTCTTTTGTTGTTTATAGCGCAAAAAAGAAAAACCGCAGGAGGTGATCAAATACCACCAAAAGAAAGCTCTATTTGTGGGAAAAAAATGGACGTCAATTTTGTTTGGGAGCCACGTCGCACGACCGCACAATTGTCAGTTAAAGCGACGCAGTGCCGAATCGCAAAAAGTGGTCTGGTCTTTGGCCTGCAAAATGGTGCGGGGCTGAAGTGGTTAAAAGTTATCACCACAAAAGCAGGTCGCAGAACGCAGTGCGTTTGCTAGAATCGGATCACATTGGTATGAACAGCCATGCGATCCGATTGCAGCGCGGTAAATGAGGCAAAGCTTTACAAAGCAAACCCCAATCACATGCAGGAAAAATGGAAAAAAAAAATGGCATTTATGCTTGCGCATGATTGGATGGTGAAAGTCAGCAGAGCTTCCCCTCATAGCAACTGCACTTTGTAGAGAAGGAAACTGAGCTTGCAAAATGCACAGTCTATTTACATTTAGTAAAACAACCCCATTGCCTCTCTGCAGGAACTTCCTGTAATAAATACCGGTCACTGCTGCTCTCTCTCCCTGTGCAGGGTGACCGGTCTGGCCTCCGCCCCCTCCTGTAGTTTTCTGCAGGCAGCCTGTAGCGGGTGGAGCCTGGTGGGCCCCTCCCACAGCTCTGCTCCCTTTGCACAGCGATGACGTCATTGCTACATTTAGAACGTAATATCTGCGTTTGCAACGGGATTTGGAGGCACACAAAGGGAATTTATATATTTCTGGTTACTGATATATATATATATATATATAGCAATGAGTGTATGAACACCTGACCATCATGCCTCTATGAGACTGAAAAAAAAACCCTCTAAAAAATTTTTAAAAAACCTCCTAAATACATAATCAAAAAAGCTCATGATCCAAATAAAAAAGGTACTAAATACATAAAAACCTCACCCTCTATAAAAAAAAACCAAAAAAAAACAAAAACAAAAACAAAAAACAAAACCCCATAATACATCATCAAAAAACCCCACATTTCAAATAAAAAAGGTGCTAAATCATAAGAAATCCTCTCTCTAAAACAAATATATACATAAATAAATAAATAAAAAAAAAAAAAAAAAAAAAAAAAACACGCTCCAAATTAAAAAAGTGCTAAATACATAAAAATGTCACCCTCTAAAAAAATAAACACAAAACTCCTAAATAGATAATTAAAAAACCTCATGATCCAAATGAAAAAAGTGCTAAATACATAAGAACCTCACCCTCTAAAAAATAATAAAATAAAATTACATACATCATAAAAAATGGCAATGCTCCAAATAAAAAATTGCTGAATACATACTGTAAATACATCACCCTGTATAAAAAAATAAATAAATAAATAAAACAAAACAAAAAACTCCTAAATACATCAAAAAACCTCATGCGCTAAAAAAAAAAAATTAAAACAAGAAAAAGCCCACCCTCCAAATAAAAAGGTGCTAAATACGGTATATAAAAAAACATCAACTTTAAAAAAATAAATAAAAAATCCACCTAAAATAAAAAATAAATAAAAAAATAAAAATAAAAAAAAGACACCACAAATAACTCTACCCTCTAAACAAGAGGCCCATAAATACAACCAAAAATCATCTTCCATATTTAAAACAAAAAAACAAAAAAAAAAAACACACAAATCTAAAAATCCTTCTTTCAAAATAAAAGAGACCCAACATACATTCAACACCCCCTCCCACAATCTAAGTCATTAAAAATAGATAAATACATTTCAAAAGGCAGATATTTATAGAACAGCACTCAGGACATCAGGAGTGGGGGGAGGGGGGAGTCTAGGGAACCCCCATTACCTGGGAGTGAGAGGGGGGCTCGTCTCCAGCTTCTCCCACTCGAAATGCGTTTGCCGTGGATGTAAGATATGAATTGATCCTGTGGGAAGGCCGGATTTGAGGAGACCCCCAGATAAAACAGCTCCACCCTTCCATCCAGAACAGCTGTGACTGTGGCACCACGGAGGAGCCGCGCCCAGAACCCGCACCTGCAAAACCAAGCGAGAGAAGAGCGGCATCACCAATCACATTGAACTTCCCGATGACCCCCAACATGTCCGGCTTTCTGAAGAATGGTGGGGGGTGCTTTATTTATTTGTCCATGAACCCCCTACATCACTGCAGGGTCTTGGGGACCAGAGAAAAGAGATGGTGAGTAGCACCGGACACGGGGGATCCATCACCCCTGAAATTGTAAAATGTTGGACGGGCTCTGAAATGGGGGAGGGGGATAGAAAGGGGCTGCTGGTGTGGTGAGTATTCACAATCTTCTATTGCAGGAGAGTGCGGCTTGGAGCCCTTAAAGACCTGTCAGGGTCTCATTGAAGTGGATCTCCTCACCCATCAGTATTTTCTTTTTAAACCCTATATACAGATCTTTTTTCTTAAATTCTCCCCCCCCCCCCCCCCCCCCCCAAGTCTTGTGGCATTATTCCCGGCTCTTCTACTTCTTCCAGCATTGGCGGGAGGTGGGCATTCTTATTCCCGGCTCTTCTACTTCTTCCAGCATTGGCGGGAGGTGGGCATTCTTATTCCCGACTCTTCTACTTCTTCCAGCGTTGGCGGGAGGTGGGCATTCTTATTCCCGACTCTTCTACTTCTTCCAGCGTTGGCGGGAGGTGGGCATTCTTATTCCCGACTCTTCTACTTCTTCCAGCATTGGCGGGAGGTGGGCATTCTTATTCCCGACTCTTCTACTTCTTCCAGCGTTGGCGGGAGGTGGGCATTCTTATTCCCGACTCTTCTACTTCTTCCAGCGTTGGCGGGAGGTGGGCATTCTTATTCCCGACTCTTCTACTTCTTCCAGCGTTGGCGGGAGGTGGGCATTCTTATTCCCGACTCTTCTACTTCTTCCAGCATTGGCGGGAGGTGGGCATTCTTATTCCCGACTCTTCTACTTCTTCCAGCGTTGGCGGGAGGTGGGCATTCTTATTCCCGGCTCTTCTACTTCTTCCAGCGTTGGCGGGAGGTGGGCATTATTCCAGGACTGAGCGGCTCTCACGTAATGACATATGAGCAGCGCTCAGTCCAAGGGAACCATCAATGGTGATCATTGCCACTTACCAATGGTACCTGGCACTCCTCTACTGGAAACTGTGCTATACCCAAACTTCATCTATATCTTTTTTTTTTTTTTTTTTTTTTACACAAATAGTTTTCTTGTGGTGGTATTTGATCAGCTCTGGGTTTTTTTTTTTATATTTTTTTCTATATAAACGAGAAAAGACTGACAATTTTTACAAAATAAAAAAAAATAAAACACCACACAATATTTTTTACTTTCTGCTATAAAACATATTCCAATAAAACAAAAACAATTTCTACACAAATCTTGGCCAAAATGTATTCGGCTACATGTCTCTGATTGATAAAAAAAAATCCCAATAAGCGTATATTAACCTGTTCCCGACCAGCCGCTGCAGTTGTACGGCACGGGCAGACGAATCAACGTTATGTTACGCCGTTCCTTCTGGTGGCCACTAGGGGTGTGCGCACAGACACCCGCAGCTCGCTCCCGGAGCTGATGCGAGTGCCCGGTGGTCTCGATGACAACCTGATGACCTGCGATCACTCGTAATGCGGCGAGAACTGGGATCTATGTGTGTAAACACAGAAATCCCCATTCTCGGAGGGGAGAAGAGACAGATAGTCTGTTCATACATAGCATGAACAGCGATCTGTCCTCTCCCCTAGTCAGTCCCCTCCCCCCTTCAGTTAGAAACACAAACAGCGAACAAACTTAACCCCTTCGCTGCCAGTGACATTTTTACAGTAATCAGTGCATTTTTATAGCACTGATCGCCGTATTAATGACAATGGTCCCAAAAATATATCCAAATTGTCCGATATGTCTGCCATAATGTCGCAGTCACAATTATAAAAAAACAAAAACAAAAAAAAAAAAAAAACGCAGATCCCCGCCATTACTAGTAAAAAAATAATAATAAAAATGCTATAAATCGATGCCGCATTTTGTAGATGCTATAATGTTTGCGCAAACCAATCAATATACGCTTATTGTGATTTTTATTACCAAAAATATGTAGAATATGTATAGGCAACGGAGTAAAAAATTAATAAAAAAAAAAAAAAAAAGGAGGAGATTTATTATATTTAAATGGTCACTCTTTTTTGTTTATAGCGCAAAAAAAAAAAAAAAAAAAAAAAAAAAAAAAACGCAGAGGTGATCAAATACCATTAAAAGAAAGCTCTATTTGTGAAAAAAAAAAAAAAAAAAAAAAAAGGACATCAATTTTGAGAGCCACGTCGTCAAATAGCAAAAAGTGCTCTGGTCAGGAAGGGGGCAAAATCTTCCGGGGCTGAAGTGATTAATTTAGGGTTGTGGAAATTAAATATCAATTCCTTGATTAATCTTTTTTTTTTTTGAATCGAACAAAATTCTTTTGATCGGTACTCACCTGTCCAACGGCTTCCGGGTCTTCAGGGAGTTCCATTGGAGATCCGGTAATGTCACGGACATCGATGTCACCGGACTCCTCTCCCCTTCCCCAAGTCCCTCCGTCTGCTAACGAAGGGAAGGGGGGAGGAGTCCGGTGAGGTCGAAGTTTTGATTGAACGTAACGTGTACGGGGGAGGAGCTACACGTGACGTCACCCGCTGCTGCCCTACGGAACTAACACGATTGTCGGCTTTCCATGCTGTGTTTTTATCATCTTTATGTGAGTAGTTTGTGTTTGAACACAAAAATTAAATCTTATACTTAAGCGGTGAGCACTTAGATCTTTTCTTTCTACCCATGACCTGACGTCCTTTGTGAGATCTAAGGAGACCTGAGAGAAGTTTATGGTCCATGTTAACCCTTTTGATACCGGCTTGCATGACCACCTGTTTGCACAGGGATCCATGCCATAAGGTGAGAGTGATTAGTTAGACCGGAGGTGGAGGGATTGTCCCGCTACTGTGGAAAAAAAAAAAAAAAAAGACTTACGTCAGTGCTACAGTTTGAATTTAAAACATATTTGTGTGAACTGTGAAGTTAAGTCATGGATTGTGGAAACTAACTAGTGTCGGGTGATTGTATATAGTGTATACCACATTTACCACTGACTAACGCAGAGTTGCAATGCAAGGAGATCAGCTAAAAGTAGTTGGATCTGTATGTGCGTTATAATTAATTGAAATTAGTCGATTAAAAAAAAAAATAAAAAAATAGATTTATCAAAACACAAAAATTGTAATCAGTAACAGCCCTAGATTATCTGGTTTGCATGAAAGTCATAGCGTCTACAAGCTAAGAATCATTGGCCGGGACTTGCTGCTAGGCTCTCAGTGTGTACGCGGGGGGGGCGGCAGTATGCACACGCGTGTGTCCTAAAACTGGAAACAGACAGCGACGTACGGGTACGTTGCTTTACCATGCACAGGCCACTTCTACACCAGTACATTGCGGGTGGGCAAGTGAACATTTCATTGACCACTTATGGAAACTAACATGGTTGCACTGACCATCATCATAAATGGGCAGGTCCTCCAATGCGAAGCAACACTGCAAACGCTGCTGTCTGCAATTATTTTCTGCCCCTTTTTATCATTATTCATTTAATTCCATCATTATTACCGAAAATAAACAGCCCTGCAGGTTTCACCTTATTTACTAAGCTAAGGAAAAATGTCCCTGCAGAGTGAACATTTGCCTTTACTAAATCAGCCCCATGGGGTGAGCATGCCGTTTGCATCTCTTAGCACTTCAACACCTACCTGAACCCAGCGTAGCTCCTCCGTCTGGAGAAAGAGGCCGTCTTCCCGCAGGGCTGCAGACGGCACAGAGCGACCTCCAAACACAAAGACGTATCGCTGCCCTGACCGTGGATGGAAAGAACAATGGTTATTTAAAGAGGGATTTCACTGAAAAAAAAAATGATTAAAAGCCAACAGCTACAAATACTACAGCTGCTGACTTTTAATAAATGGACACTCACCTGTCCCGAGGGTCCAGCGATGTTCGGCAGCCGAGACCGATCGATCTCTCGGCTGCTGCCGCCGCCATTCTAGGTGAGGGAATCAGGAAGTGAAGCGTTGCGGCTTCACCTCCTGGTTCCCTACTGCGCATGCGTGAGTCACGCAGCGCAATAGGAATGGTTTGCGCCGTCTCTGGGACCCGTGTGTGTCCCAGTAGACAGCGTGGCGGGACAGGAAACAGCATAGACTCCCGTGGGTGTCTATGCACGGAAGTGGGCTGGAACCCCGCTTTAATGTAAATATAGAGGCTGGATTGTACAGCAAAATCACCAAACACCCTCTACAGGAACATCTGGATGTCTCTCTTGAAATACAATGGGGGTCGATTTACTAAAACTGGAGAGTGCCAAATCTGGTGCAGCTGTGCATGGTAGCCAATCAGCTTCCAGGTTGGATTATCAAAGTTTAAGGGTCGGTTCACACTAGAACGACTTGTTAGGAGACGTAGCCGCCTGACAAGTAGCGTCCCGTTCTGTACAATGGAACCGATCTAATCGGAGCGACACAAGACGCTCCGACTTAGAAAAAGGTTCCTGTACGACTTTGGGGGCAACTTGCATTGACTTCTTTACAGAAGTCGTTTTGCAAGTCGCTGCAGCGGTCGCGTCTGGGTCGCCTGAGGCAGTCGCGCTGTAAGTCGTGCTGCCTCAGTGTGAACCGGACCCTAACTGAACAAGCTGACGTTGGAAGCTGATTGGTTACCATGCACAGCTGCTGCACTCTCCAGTTTTAATAAATCAACCCCACTGATTGGCCAAAAAGTTGATGGACACCTGACCATTACACCTATGAGACATCTACTTCCAAAACCATAGTCCTTAATATGCAGTTGACCTTCCCCCTTTGTGATTACAGTGGCCTCCCCTCTTCTGTAAAAGGCTTTCATAAGATTTTGGATTGCGTCTGTGAGAATTCATGTCCATTCAACCAATTAAAACATTTGTGAGGTCAGATACTGATGTTGGATGAGACGACCTGGCTCACAAATTTACATCTCAAAAAGGTGTCCTGCAGGGTTGAGGTCAGGGCTCTGTGCAGGACACTCCAGTTTATTCACACCAAACCATGTCTTTATAGAGTTGGCTTTGTACACAGGGTGTGGACCGTCATGCTGGAACAGAAAAAGGTCTTCACCAAACAGTTACCACAAGGCTGGAAGACCACGATGCCATTGTATATGTAGCCAAGCGGTTAGCCCTTCTGCTTGGCATCACTGGGGTCGTTGGTTCAAATCCTGACCACAGGCCTACCTGCCTGGAGTTTGCAGGTTTCCCTGTACCTGGGTGGGTTTTCTCTTAGTACTCCAGTTTCCTTCCACACTCCAAAGACATGCTGGTAGGTCAACTGGCTCCTGTCTAAAGTGGGACTAGTATGAATATGTATGAATGTGAGTTAGGGACATTAGATTGTAAGCTCCTTAGGGGGAGTGACTGATATGAATGTACAATATATATGTAAAGTGCTGGGTAAATTGACAACGCTATACAAGTACTGTACCTGTAATAAATAATGTAACGTTAACAGGACATTCACCGGAAACCCCTAAACTCAATTATTTAGAGGGGGATTTCCACGTACTCGTTGCCATTTCCTGTATTCTATGAGGAGAAACTGATTAACACTGTTCAGAGGTTTGTTTTCAAGCAACAAAAAAATAAAAATAAAATGTTGGTCTAAGAGCCGGTTCACACAGCGGGCGATGCGAGGCGACACGACTCGCCTCGCTCTCGCAAGTCTGCCCCGTTCTGTACAATGGAACCGTTCTGAGAGGAGCGACTCGAGTCGCTCCGACTCAGAAAAAAGGTTCCTGTACTACTTTTGGGCGACCTCGGGGCGACTTGCATTGACTTCTATACAGAAGTCATCTGCAAGTTGCCGCTGAGGTCGCGGCAGGTCGCGGCAGGGCAAGTCGGAGTCGCCTCGCCTCACCTGCAGTGTGAACCGGCCCTAAAGTAAACAGAGCATAACAACCTGGGTCTGCTATAATACAGAATCAGTTAAAAACTGTATTATACAGGGAAAAAGGCCCATGCAATTGTTTATGATACACAGTCCTTTAGCAAAATAAATGGTGATCCAATGATGGTTTAGATCTACTTTAAAGCAGAACGCTAGGATCCTGCCCACTCCAAAATGTTTGCTCCCTTTTCCCAAATACATTCCAATTTTTCAATAAACAGCTCACGTTAAGGCCTCACGTAAACTTAAGCTCATGGTTTTCCACTCTTGAATGGGATATTTAAGTTAGCGTGGTGGCGAGCTAGGCCGCTGTGCCCCGATGACGTCAGATGTGACAAAACGCAAAGGGCGGAGCCAATGCTTGTGACGTCAACACGAACGATGTAACCAGGAAGTGGCCAGATCGAATCCCAGGAATGAATGAATGAATGAATGAAATACTTGTATAGTGCACAATGCGAACTGAATCGCCTCTAGGCGCTGTGGCGAGCTTTGATCATCTGCTAAAAGAGGAAGGTCTTGAGTTTTTTCCTAAAAGCCAGGTGATTTTCTTCCAGGCGGATGTTGATTGGTAGAGCATTGCATAGCCGAGGCCCTTGGACAGCGAATCTCCGATCACCCTTGGATTTATACCGGGCTTTGGGCACGAGGAGGAGGTTTTTGTTGGCTGATGGAAGACTGCGGTTTGGTGTGTAATGATTTATTTTCTCCATTAGGTATTGCGGAGCTTCTCTATGCACACATTTGTGGGTGAGGCAAAGGGTCTTGAACGTGATCCGATTTTTTATGGTTAGCCAATGTAAGCTCCTCAGGGAAGGAGAAATGGATTCCCAGGGTTTTTTTCCTGTTATCAGCCTTGCCGCCGTGTTTTGGATCAGTTGTAATCGCGCAAGTTGATATTGTGGTAATCCTATGTAAAGCGAATTTGCGTAGTCCAGTTGTGAATTAATGATTGTTCCAACTACCTCTGCTTTGTCATTCTTTGGGATAAAAGGGATGAGTCTGCGAAGCATGCGAAGGACTGGTATCTAATACTATTAAGTGCTTGATGATTTGAAGTTACATTTTTTTCATAGGCAGGGTGCAAAGCCAAGCTCATTGAGGATAATTGGTGTCAACAGGAGGATATCTGGAAGGCTGCACTCCAAAAAAGGACCAACTTTAATTATGCACGTGAACTGCAGCATGGTTACCAAGACCATACAGTGGTTTAACAGGACAGATTCCACTCAGAACCGGCTTCACCATGGTCGACCAAAGAAGTTGAGGTCACGTGCTCAGCGTCATATCCAGAGGTTGTCTTTGGGAAATAGATGTATGAGTGCTGCCAGCATTGCTGCAGAGGTTGAAGGGGTGGGGGGGTCAGCCTGTCAGTGCTCAGACCATACACCGCACACTGCATAAAATTGGTCTGCATGGCTGTCGTCCCAGAAGGAAGCCTCTTCTAAAGATGATGCACAAGAAAGCCTGCAAACAGTTTGCTGAAGACAAGCAGATGAAGGATATGGATTACTATAACCATGTCATGTGGTCTGATGAGACCAAGATAAACTTATTTGGTTCAGATGGTGCCAAGTGTGTATGGCGGCAACCAGGTGAGGAGTACAAAAAAAAAAAATGTGTGTTGCCTACAGTCAAGCATGGTGGTGGGAGTGTCATGGTCTGGGGCTGCATGAGTGCTGCCGGCACTGAGGAGCTACAGATCATTGAGGGGACCATGAATGCCAACATGTACTGTGACATACTGAAGCAGAGCATGATACCCTCCCTTTGGAGACTGGGCCGCAGGGCAGTATTCCAACATCATATTGACCCCAAACACACCTCCAAAATGACCACTACTTTGCTAAAGAAGCTGAGGGTAAAGGTGATGGACAGGGTAAAGGTGATGGACTGGCCAAGCATGTCTCCAGACCTAAACCCTATTGAGTATCTGTGGGACATCCTCAAACGGAAGGTGGAGGAGTGCAAGGTCTCCAACATCCACCAGCTCTGTGATGTCATAATGGAGGAGAGGAAGAGGACTGCAGTGGCAACCTGTGAAGCTCTGGTGACCTCCATGCCCAAGAGGGTTAAGGCAGTCCTGGAAAATAATGGCGGCCACACAAAATATTGAAACTTTGGGCCCAATTTGGACATTTTCACTTAGGGGTGTACTCACTTTTGTTGCCAGCGGTTTATACATTAATGTCTGTGTGTTGAGTTATTTTGAGGGGACAGGAAATTTACACTGTTATACAAGCTGTACACTCACTACTTTACATTGTAGCAAAGTGTCATTTCTTCAGTGTTGTCACATTATTATTATTATTATACAGGATTTATATAGCGCCAACAGTTTATGCAGCGCTTTAAAAAAAAATTGCGTTTGTAAGACCGCTGCTCAAATACGGTGCGACAAAAAGTATTGCAGCGATCTCCATTTTATTCTCTAGGGTCTCTGATAAAAAAAATATAGTGAGAGTGTGTGTATGTGTATGTATATGTATTATATATATATATATATATATATATATATAAAACGTTTGGGGGGTTCCAAGTAATTTTCTAGCAAAACAATACAGATTTTAACTTGTAAACAACAAGTGTCAGAAATAGACTTGGTCCTTAACCACTTCCTGCCCAAGGACGTCATACGACATTTTCAGTGGGAATATCTGAATGATGCCAGCAGCCACAGGCATCATTCAGATATCCTCGTTTTCATCCAGTGATTCTGCGCACCATAGGAACGATCATAGCGGCAGTTCCGCTGCTTGATGGTTCTTACAGGTGAGGGGAGATCCTCCCCCGCCTCCTACCGCCATCCGGTGCTTCTCCGGGCTCTCCTGTGCCATCGGGAACCCGGAGAAAGAATCCGCAGCCGCCGGATGACGACCATAGAGGTTTCCGGTGACCAAATGGTCACCAGTCATCTCTATGACCGTCGGAAGGCCCCGGGCGCGACGTTATGACGTTACGTCCGGGCCGTGGATGTAAACAGAACCGCCATGGTGGTAAGCATGAGATTGTGGATTTTTTTTCTGATCTCATGCTTTCCAGGCTGGAGGAGAGATGCTGTGTTATTGACCCCCGCATCTCTCCATAAAGAGGACCTGTTACGAACAATTCCCGTTACAAGAGATGTTTACATTCCTTGTAATAGAAATAAAAGTGATCAAAAAAAATAAAAGAAAAAGTGTAAAAAACAAAACAAAAAAAAACAAAGTAAAATAAATAATTTAAAAGCACCCCTGTCCCCGGTAGCCGGCGCTCATAAGCGAATGCACACACAAGTCCCACATATGTAAACGCTGTTCAAACCACACATGTGAGGTATCGCCACACGCGATCAATAATTCTTGCACTAGACCTCCTCTGTAACTCTAAACATGTAACCTGTAAAAAAAAAAAGTCGCCTATGGAGATTTTTAAGTACCGAAGTTTGGCGTCATTCCACGAGTGTGCGCAATTTTAAAGCATGACATGTTGGGTATCTATTTACTCTGCGTAACTTCATCTTTCACATTATACAAAAAAATTGGGCTAACTTTACCGATTTATTTTTTAACTACTAATCGACCGGTGCACGACGATGTACATCAGCAGAATGGCACGGACAGGCATATGGGCGTACAGGTATGTCCCTTTAAAAATGCCGCCGTGCCATCGCCGCGGGGATACCCGCGAGCGTCTCACGGGGAGGCTGAACGGACAGATGCAGAAGTAAACGGCATCTCCCCGTTCTGCCTAGCAACAAGTGACACTGATCTCTGCTCCCTGTGATTGGAGCAGAGATCAGTGTTCACTAACACACAGCCACGCCCCCCCACAGTTGGTAACACGCCCCTAGGACACACATAACCCCTACACTGCCACCCTCTGGTTAACCCCTTCACTGCCAGTGTCATTTACACAGGAATCACTGCATTTGTATAGCACTGATTGCTGTATAAGCGACAATGGCCCCAAAAATGTGTCAAAAATGTCCGATGTGTCCGCCATAATGTCGCAGTCACAATAAGAAAAAAATTATTTAAATAAAAATCGCTGACCGACCTCATTACTAGTAAAAAAAAAAAAAATAATAATTATTAATAAAAATGCCATAAAACTATCCCCTATTTTGTAAACGCAATAAATTTTGCGCAAACCAATCAATAAATCGCTTATTGCGATTTTTTTAACCAAAAATATGTAGAAGAATACGTATCAGCCTAAACTGAGGAAAGTAAAAATATATTTTTATATATTTTTGGGGGATATTTATTATAGCAAAAAAGTAAAAAATAATGCTTTTTTTTTTTTCACAATTGTCACTCTTTTTTTGTTTATAGCGCAAAAAATAAAAACCGCAGGGGTGATCAAATACCACCAAAAGAAAGCTCTATTTGTGGGGGGAAAAAAAAGGATGTCAATTTTGTTTGAGAGCCACGTCGCACGACCGCGCAATTGTCAGTTAAAGCGACGCAGTGCCGAATCGCAGAATGTGGTCTGGTCTTAAGTCAGCAAAATGGTCCGGTCTGAAAGTGGTTAAATCATGAAAATGCACAAATACTGTGTGAGATAAAAAAAAGTTGCAACAACCACCATTTTATTCCCTAGGGTGTCTGCTAAAAAAATATATATACAATGTTTGGGGGTTCTGAGTAAGTTTCTAGCAAAAAAAAAAAAAAAAAAAAAAAAAAAAACGATTTTTACATGTAGTTGAGGAGTGCCAGAATAGGCCTGGTATTGAAGTGGTTAAGATGGTCCTTTTGTGAAGTGCAGGTGTTTACACTTCCTGCAAATAATGTTTTCTGCTTCTCGAGTAGAGATCAGATTTAAATGACCAGCAAAAGGGACGCCCTAGGAAAAATCACTTCACGGATGGACTCCTCTTGGCCTCTGCAGAGGGGCATTTATAACGTCACCCCTGAACATACCAACTGATAGAACAGTGCAGCAAACCCAGCAGAAACTCTCACAAATACAGTAAAACGTGGGTACCCAATGCTCGGACATTACCGTGGAGGGACACCTCGGTGGCAGTGTGTCTCCAGCGATGCAGTTCAGGATGGAGATCTCTCTGTGTCACCTTCACGCTCTGTGTCACCTCATCATACTGGAGAACATGGGCACCATTAGCCGGTCTAGAAGGGGAGAATCGACCACCCAAGACTAAAACATGACCACCGGCTAGGGGTGTAAGAGAGTGTAAGAGACGTCCATCTACGGAGATAGAGACAAAACATTCTTCAGGAGAATACATATAATCCTTTGACATAGACAGGACAGGGCGATAACTAATTCCCCATCGACCAACACTTATACCGATTGGGCAGTCCACAAACTATGGTATATATCTGAAAATTGAAAAATCCCGAAAATGGCACTTACAAATATCCCCCCAATGACCTTTTTGGAAAAAAAAAAAAAAAGACAGTCCAAGGTTTTTTGAAGTTGTAACTTTTTTTTTTTTCTTTTTTACATACTGTCACCAGTCAAGTACAGCGTCATCATATACAGTAACTGGTGTGGTGGTGATCAGGAACACTGATTGGTGACAGTATGTATATAAAATAAATAAATAAAAACTTGCCATTCCTCTTACTAAATCCTTTGGACTGTCTAATAATTTGTTTAATTTCTTTTGTTTTTTTTACTACATTTATTTTTTATTTTTTTTAATGTTTTTATTTTTTTCTAACACACCATGACCAGAGCAATGCAGGGTTACCATAGTAACATTGGACTACTCTGGGGAGGTGATCAGGATTTTTGTTTTGCACATTATGATTGCTTACAATAGTGAATTTCACTGTTGTCAGCAACCATTTTTACTGAATGAAACAGATTCAGGCCCGGTTCTCACTGATGCGACATGGGATCCGAATTGTGAGAGCGCAAGTCACATGACATGTTAAATTAAAAGCCCGTCTTAACTGATCTGACACAAGTCGCTCCGACTTTGGAAAAGGTGGTCCGAATTTGATATAACTTCAATGCCATAGAGCAGGGATATGCAATTAGCGGACCTCCAGCTGTTGCAAAACTACAAGTCCCATCATGCCTCTGCCTCTGGGTGTCATGCTTGTGGCTGTCAGAGTCTTGCTATGCCTCATGGGAATTGTAGTTCTGCAACAGCTGGAGGTCCGTTATTTGCATATCCCTGCCATAGAGCATTGGTGCTCAACCTGTGGCCCTCCAGGGGTTGCACAACTACAAGTCCAATCGAGTCCAATCATTATTATTATTCAGGTTTTATATAGCGCCAACAGTTTGCACAGCGCTTTACAACATGAGGGCAGACATTACAGCTACATTACAATTTGGCACAAGAGGAATCAGAGGGCCCTGCTCGTAGCTTACAATCTAAAAAGGAAGGGTCAATTGATACAAAAGGTAATAGCTGTGGGGGATGAGCTGACAGAGGAAGTCAAACAGAATTAGTTGGAAGCAGGATAGGCTTCTTTGAAGAGAAGGGTTTTCAGGGATCGCCTAAAGATGGATAGATTAGGGGACAGTCGGACAGATTGGGGTAGGGAGTTCCAAAGGATGGGAGACGCTCTGGAGAAATCCTGGAGGCGAGCATGGGAGGAGGTGACAAGGGAGCTAGAGAGCAGGAGGTCTTGGGGATGACCGAAGAGAGCGGCTTGGTTGCCTCTGCCTTCGGGAGTCATGCTTGTAACTGTCAGCTAGAGCTGCGCAAAAATGATAATCATGATTTTTTTTTTTGCTTATAATAAAAAGGATCACGATTCTTGTGACGTAAAATCTTTCACATTATACAAAAAAAAATTGGACTAACTACTGGTTAGTTTTTTGCTTTGTTTTTTTCGAAAAAATTGCATTTGAAAGACCGCTGCGCAAATACAGTGTGACATAAAATATTGCAACAGCCACCATTTTATTCTCGAGTCTCCAACAAAAAAAAAATGACCAGTTACACTTACCGGTAACGGCTTTTCTAGGAAATCTTCCAGGACGGCACACCTGAGAGATGACTGGTCCACCTGACAGGAAACACAATCAACAACAAGTTTAAAAGTTCCCACCCCTCCCTCAGTTATGGTAAAGAAAAGCCCACACCGGTGTCAGAGGGAACATTCTGTGAGGAATCAATATACCACACCAATAAAACAAGGGTAGGGAAGTAGGCCTGCCGTCCTGGAAGATTTCCTAGAAAAGCCGTTACCGGTAAGTGTAACTGGTCATTTTCTCCAATCATCTTCCAGGACGGCACACCTGAGACGATAAGCAAGAAGTTCAGGCCTACCTTTAGGGCGGGACAACCGCTTGTAGGACCTTCCTGCCAAATGCCAAATCCTGAGGGGACAACAGCTCCACTCTGTAGTGCCTCAGAAATGTCCTATGGCTCGTCCATGTTGTTGCTCTGCAGATCTGGTCGATTGAGGCGCCTGCCCTTTCTGCCCAGGAGGTTGCCAGGGATCTGGTTGAATGCGCCTTAAGGCGGGCTGGCACTGGTTTACCTGCCTGCCTATAAGCAATAGATATGGTTTGTCTGACCCATCTAGCCATCGTTGCCTTAGAGGCTTGTAGACCCTTTCTCTTCCCTGAGAAGGTGATCAATAAATGACTGGATCTCCTAAAAGTCTCTCACCCTTTCTAAATAGACTAGGAGACAGCGCCTGACATCTAAGAAATGGAACCTTTCCTCTTCCTTATTCTTGGGATTCTGGCAAAAGGACGGGAGAATAATCTCCTGTGAAATAACGAAGCCACTTTTGGCAAATAAAGGGGATCCTGAGTGAGGATTACCCTATCCTCTGGGATACGTAAAAACGGCTCTTTAATTGAAAGGGCCTGTATATCACCCACCCTTCTGGCCGTAGTGATAGCCAGAAGGAAGGCCAACTTAAATGATAAAAGTCTAACAGAAATTTGAGTCACCGGCTCAAAAGGCCCCTTTGTTAGGGCATCTAATACCAGGGACAGGTCCCATGGAGGGCAACTGACCGACCTGACTGGGACTACCCTTTCCCTGGCCAACAAAAATCTTTTTATCAGTGGTTCTTGTCCTAGCTCCCTGTCAAAAAACACGGACAGGGCTGCCACCTGGACTTTGAGGGTGCTGACTGCCAAACCTTGGTCCACCCCCTCTTGAAGAAAGTCTAGGATGGTAGGTATCATCTGGAGAGCCCCCTCCTTAGACTGCATAAATTTTTCTGGTGACACCTTTCCTACTGAGGAGAAGAGTGTCTATCACTCTCTCCGAACAGCCCCTGTCACGGAGTATTTCCCTCTCAATAGCCATGCTGTCAGAGAGAGACGTCCCGGTTCGGGGTGAAAGATTGGACCCTGACTGAGCAGGTCTCGTTGTACCGGCAGATGCAGCAGGGGAGCTACCGAGAGACTCTGAATGGTGGGAAACCAAACCCTCTTGGGCCACCAGGGTGCTATCAGCACCAGGTCTGTCCTTGAGTAGGTTAACTTCTGTAGAACTCTGGGAAGGAGTACCAGTGGGGAAAAGGCATAAGCCAGCCTGAAATCCCACCCCTGTACAAGAGCGTCTATCCCTTCTGCTTCTTGATCCTTGTAAAGGGAGAAAAACCTGCGGACCTTCGCATTCCTCCGGGAAGCAAACAAATCTATTTCTGGCTTGCCAAAATGTCTGCACACCAGGAAGAAGATCTTTGCTCAATCCCCATTCTCCCTGAAGGATGGGCTGTCCGCTTAGGAAATCTGCCTGCAGATTGAGCGAGCCTTTTATATGAATCGCTGACAGTGAAAGGACCTTCCATTCTGCTTCCCCAAGGATCTGTTGTGCTAACTCCCTCAGTTTGCCCGACCTTGTCCCTCCTTGGTAGTTTAGGTATGCAACCGTGACCAGGTTGTCTGAGAGGACCTGAACCTCTCTGTCCTGCAGCTGCTCTTGGAAATAGTCTAGGGCTTTGCCTACTGCCAGAAGCTCCCTGAAATTGGAGGATTCCCTGGCTTGGCTGCGGTTCCAGGACCCCTGGGTATATCAGTCTCCCAGATGAGCCCCCCCAAGCGCTGGCGTCCATGGTCAAGACCAATGGGTCTACCTGGGACCAGGGGCGATCTTTCAACAGATTGTGTGGGTCGAGCCACCACTGCAGAAAGAGAGAGACCTCCTCTGTGAGGGACACTCTCCTCTCCAATGTTTCTCTTTTTCCTCCCCATGAGGCAAGTAGGAAGGCCTGAAGCTGCCGAGAAAGTAGTTGTGCCCAGGTTACTGTCGGTATGCAGGCGGTCATGAGACCCAGCAGACTAATATATCTCAGAGAGGCTTCTCCTCTTTCGAGAAGGGTGACAACCGCATTCTGGACCTTCACTACCTTTTCTATTGGTAGGAATACCCTCCGTGCCTGCGAGTCTAACAGGTAGCCTAGGTATAGTTTGGATTGAGATGGCGTCAGTGAGGACTTCTCCCGACTGACCATCCAGCCCAAGGTCTCCAGAGTCTCTAACATGATGTCTCTGTCTATCACCGCTTGCCTCTCATCCACAGTGTAGATCAGCAAGTCGTCCAGGTAGGGTATTAACCCTATCCCCTACAGGTGTAGGTATGCTACGACTTCGGCCATCACCTTTGTGAATACCCTTGGGTTTGCCGCCAGCCCAAAGGGAAGAGCTCTGAACTGCCAGTGTTGTACCTTCTGCTGTATGCATACTGCGAAGCGTAGGTACTTCTGGTGTTCGGGAGCAATGGGTACGTGTAGATATGCGTCCTTCAGGTCCAGAGTGACCATAAAGACTCCTGCCTGAAGATGTTTTCTTACTGAATAAATACTCTCCATTCTGAACCTCTTGGGAAGTAAGTAACGGTTGTGTCCTCTCAAATTTATTATTAACCGAAATCTGCCTGAGGGTTTTGGAACCACAAACACGTGTGAGTTAAAACCCTGGGGCAACTGACTGGCTGGTACTGGAGCAATAACCCCTTGCTCTGCCAGCTCCTTTAAATTTCCCAGTAACCCCTCTGCCCTGGCTGGGTCCCTGGGAAGAAAGGTAATAAGAAAATTCTGTGGGGGAAGACTCTGAAATTCCAGTCTGTACCCCTCCTTTAAAAGATTTAAAATATACGGACTGTGTAATCCTTTCCCACTGGGGAAGGAAGTCGCTGAGTCTTGCGCCTACCCTTACGGTGGCGTAATTTGCCTTTTTTCTGAGAGGCTCCGGAACTGGAGAAAAGAATTGAACTTTTTTCTTTCCCCTTTCCAAGGTTCCACCCTTATGATGAGTCTGAGTGGGGGCCTCGAAAAAAATCTCTTACCCATTTTCCCTCTTGGGCCTCACAGGGAACTTCTTTCCCTTTTCAGTAGACCGGGACAGGATATGATCTAGCCCTGACCCAAACAACAGGGAACCCTCAAAGGGAATGCCGCATAAGCGAGACTTGGAAGTGAAATCTCCATCCCAGGTCTTTACCCATAGGGCCCTCCTGGTGGAGTTTAGAAGTGCTGCTGACTTAGCTGTGGTCCTAACAGCCTCCACCGCTGCATCTGCCACATATGCTACCGCTCGACTGATTACCTCCAGCGAGTCTACAATTTCTTTAGTCTCCCTACCCCGGGAGACGTGATCCATCAATCTGCCAAGCCAGGCGTCTGCATTTCTGGCTACACAGGCGGAGGCTAGGGCCGGCGCCATTCGCCTCCCAGGCCCTTATGAGCAATGTCTCAGACTTTTTATCCATCTGATCCTGGATGTTTCCAGAGTCTTCGAAGGATAAATCAGACCTCTTAGACACCTGTGCTAGGGCTGCATCCAAACGAGGAGTTTTAAAAAATTTCTCCTCCTCCTCATCCTTAAAGGGACACCTTCTCTTCCAAGCTTTTAGTTTGAGGAGCTTACGTTCAGGTTCCTTCCATTCTCGGAGGACTATATCCTTCAGAGACTGGTGGATGGGAAAGGTTCTGGCCTGTAACCTTCCTAGGCCCCTATACACCCTATCCTGTGCAGAGGGGACCTGGATATCTTCTGAGGTATAAATGGCCTTAAATAGGAATCCATGTCCTTAGTCGAGAACAAGAGTCCCCTAGGCTTAGCCTCCCCCTGGCTATCCTGGTCTGAATCTTCCTCCCCAGTATTAAAATCTGGGACCTGACCTTCCTCCACCTCAGACAACAGGGAGACCTGGCCCTGGGAACTTTCCGTATAAGATGTGGAAAAGTTTTCCTGTGAATGAGGGGTCTCTCTCCCAGTGGGACCCTCATCCTGACTCTTCAATAGAGTAGTTTGGAAAGACTGGAGGGTGGCCAACATCTCTGACTGTAAGGCCCTACATTCTTTCACAACCTGGGCGGTCTCCTCGCCTGCGAGCTTAAAGATACATCTATCGCAGAAAGGCTTGCTGTGGTCTTGTGCTAATTTAGAATTACAATAACCACAACGCCTGGACTTCGAAGTAGCCTTTCCTTTAGACCTACAGGCTGACCCCTGGGTAGAGCCTTCAGTCCCTGGAAACAGTAAAAAATAATTAGCTACTCATGTCCTAAAAGGGCAAGGGGGGTCTGCCTCAGAGTACCCTGCCCCTACAAAACACAGCTGGATCACTCACCCCCTGTGGCGACCTCAATGGCTGTTTGCTCAGACGGACCTTCCACTTCCATAGCGATTTAGCTGCCCTGCAGGATCGCTGGATCAGGTGCTGTCTGAGCGTTCCCCTTGTTTGTCTTGGAGATGCTGCAATGCATGAAGCGCTTCACCGGAAATGCTGCCTGGGTGCTTTCCACTGCACCCTCTGCCATTTAAATGACCGCTGATTGGCGCCATTTTTTGGAGGTCCGTCGCCCGGAAATGACGTCAGGCCCTCCCGCCGGACTTCCGGTCTTGCGCAGTGATGCTGGAACGCACGCCGGCGTCCAGACCCAGCGAGATCTCCTCTATCCGGAAACTCGATGCCCGGAAGTGACGCGTCTTTCGACGAACTTCCGGACATGCGCAGTAGTGCTGGAACGCACGCTATCTGCGTTTAACACTGCTTGGAAAGATGCAGCTCACCGCCTCCACCAACTAACACAGTTCTTGGTAAGGCACAAACACAAATGGGGAGCAGCACGATTAGGACAACTCCCCTGTCCCCTGTGGCTGAAAACAAGGCTTTCCTGAGGAAAGACCTTGAGTGAGGATTACCCTATCCCCCCCCCAGGTGCCCCTGGGGGTTACACGAGACCATCACAGACCCTGTCTGCCTGAGTCCCAGGAAAAATAATCCTGTTTAGAGAAAAACGGGGTCCCAGACCCCTCAGAAAAAAACAAAAAAAGGAGAAACTTGGTTTCGCTGCCATCCTGTGGGAAACACAATCAAGAACTGAGGGTCTGAGGGAGGGGTGGGAACTTTTAAACTTGTTGTTGATTGTGTTTCCTGTCAGGTGGACCAGTCATCTCTCAGGTGTGCCGTCCTGGAAGATGATTGGAGAAAAATATATACTGTATTTATTGGCGTATAACACACACTTTTTCACCCTGAAAATCGGGTGCAAACAGCGCGTGCGTGTTATACGCCAATACTTAAATTTTAGCTGCCTCGGAGGGGGCAGGGAGGGGGAGGGACGAGTGCCGTCAGATTACATACAGTGAGAATCTCCTGTTTACTTGGAGGCCTCTGTAATAGGAAGTCCTGTCTCCTGGGCCGCCATTGGACCACTGTTCTGTCTTTCATTGGATATTCTCACTGTATGTAATCTGTCGCTGCTCGTCCCCCCCCCCCCCCCTCCCTGTCCCCTCTAGGATGCAGATGGCAACGGTGAGGCTGCTGCACTGAGGGCAACAGTGAGGCTGCTGCACTGGGGGCAACGGTGAGGCTGCTGCACTGAGGGCAACGGTGAGGCTGCTGCACTGAGGGCAACGGTGAGGCTGCTGCACTGAGGGCAACGGTGAGGCTGCTGCACTGAGGGCAACGGTGAGGCTGCTGCACTGAGGGCAACGGTGAGGCTGCTGCACTGAGGGCAACGGTGAGGCTGCTGCAGATGGACATTGATCAGGCTGTATTGATGGCAATGGTGAGGCTGCAGATGGACACTGACCTTTTTTTTTTGCATCAAAGTTCCTTATTTAAAATTTAAGTTTTTTTCTGAAACTTCCCTCTTAAAATGAATGTGCGTGTTATACGTCGATAAATATGGTATATGTTTAGGGGTTCCAAGTAATTTTTCTAGCAAAAAGAAAAAAAAAATTAATTTAACTAGAAACCAACAAATGTCAGAAAAAGGTTTAGTGTTTAAGTGGTTAAACTTTCCTCATTTACACACAAGTCTATTCCTTTGACAAATTGTTACAATATTTATACTTAAGTTCCACTGCTAAAGAATGTTGTGATTGTTGGCAGACTGCCTGCTTTAATTGTTTTGTTTTCCCTTTCTTTTGACAGCTGTGGCTTCAGAAGAGCAGAGAGAATTCTTTGCATATTAAGAGAATCGCGAAACACTTTTGTCAAGATCGCAACGGGAAAAAAAATTGCGATAATGATTCTTGACGATTAATCGTGCAGCTCTACTGACAGCCTTGCAATGCCTCATGGGATTTATAGTTCTGCAGCAGCTGGAAGGCCACAGGTTGAGAACCCCTGCCATAGTATAAAAAGTCACATTGAGTCGGACTGAAGTTGCAGGGCAAAGTCGGATCGGCGGTTGCGCGACTTTCACGTGGCAGCAGTGTGAACCTGGGCCTATTCAGTGTGTATTGTTGTGATTAGCCACCGCTAAATCACATGGTACAGGTGGCCTGTGATTGGCCCAGTCTATACTATGTGATCACTGTTACCAATCACAGCTAGCAACACAATTGTACACGATTAATGGCATGAAAGGAAGCCATGCATTGTTTACAACCGTCATGTGATCTGCTGTGATTATCAGACCAGTACACCGATTAGTCATCGGCCGCGTCTGCTGAACACAACCGAAGACGGATTGCGACACAGCGTGGCCTGTGAGGTGCATTCCAAGAGGACGTCAAACGGCATCCACCTGGAACGACAAATGTCCTGCCCAGTTGTCATTTGACAATAGGCTGGGCAGGAAGTGGTTAAACATTAGGTGGGGGGGGGGGGGGGGGGGGCTGTAAACCTGCAGCTGCCTAAAAGGTACACATACTGAATAAAATACAATATTATTCCTGGGAATTACATGTATTTGTGTTATTGGTTCATTGCTCCCCCCCCCCCCCCCCAAAAAAAATCTTGTAAGCTGATTATTATTAGCTATATAGCTCCAACAGTTTGTGTGGCACTCCACGAAACAAGTGAGCATAGTTGCAATATAATTCAATACCAGAGGGTTAGGAGGGCCCTGCTTGTGGGGACTTACATTCTAAAGATGCAAGCAGTGGGCTGGCTCTTGGGAGGAATTATTCAAATATTAAAATGCCTTGATGGGTGGACGCGGCCTGGAAAAGTGTTCCCCAGCAGGCTTTATTTGCATGCACAAGGTAATGTCCACATGCAATGCTGAGCCTCCATTATTAAAAGGGACTCAAATTCGAAGAATGAAATTAGCGGGCCTATGGGAATGCAAAATCCGCTTAAAGCAGGTCAAATGCAGAAGGAGGTCACCTGCAGATTAAATACACCCCCCCCCCCCCCAATCAATGAATTCCGAAGGATCTTAGAAGCATCTCAAAATGATACTATTGATACAAGCCACTAAGCAATGGCATGTAATAAAGTAAAAGTGATTACCCCATTGGCCTGTGCTCATCTCTCGCCCCCAGGCCTCATCTTTCCATAATAAAAGGTGGATGTTGTCTAATCTTCGGTGCTTGCCGTCTCCGTCCCCAAACCCACCAGCAGAGATGATGACCTGGGAAGACACTGAACAGGAGCGGTGACCAAAACGGCGTAGACCAATGACAGAAGTGGTGAGAGGATTCACAGGGAGAGAGCCACAGAACGTGGGAGCTGGAAGCACTGAGAACTCTACAACGAGAAAAAAGAAAAAGGAGACAGAGTATTACAATCAGGGATCCCTCAGACAGATGGGAATCACACACAGGGGTCCGGCCAATGGCAGATGGGAATCACACACAGGGGTCCGGCCAATGGCAGATGGGAATCACACACAGGGGTCCGGCCAATGACAGATGGGAATCACACACAGGGGTCCGGCCAATGACAGATGGGAATCACACACAGGGGTCCGGCCAATGACAGATGGGAATCACACACAGGGGTCCGGCCAATGACAGATGGGAATCACACACAGGGGTCCGGCCAATGACAGATGGGAATCACACACAGGGGTCCGGCCAATGACAGATGGGAATCACACACAGGGGTCTGGCCAATGACAGATGGGAATCACACACAGGGGTCTGGCCAATGACAGATGGGAATCACACACAGGGGTCCGGCCAATGACAGATGGGAATCACACACAGGGGTCCGGCCAATGACAGATGGGAATCACACACAGGGGTCTGGCCAATGACAGATGGGAATCACACACAAGGGTCTGGCCAATGACAGATGGGAATCACACACAGGGGTCTGGCCAATGGCAGATGGGATTCATACACAGGGGTCCGGCCAATGACAGATTGGAATCACACACAGGGGTCCGGCCAATGACAGATGGGAATCACACACAGGGGTCTGGCCAATGACAGATGGGAATCACACACAAGGGTCTGGCCACTGGCAGACGAGATTGACACACAGGGGTTTGGCCAGTGGCAATCATACAAAGGGATCCAGCCAAGGACAGATGAGAATCTCACACAGGGGTCCACCCAATGACAGATGGGATCACATACAAGAACCCAGCAACTGACAGGAGAAGCAAGACACAAAAAAGTCATCCAATCAGAAACCGGACAGATAGGATCATGCACACACATGCAGAAATCGGAGGTGTTTTGCTTTGTACGGGAGGACACTCAATGTTATTCCTAGCATGAGATCATTGTATTATGTGAGCATTTACTGTACAGCCAGTAGGTTGGATCAGTTTTCTCCGAGTCTGCTGCCACACTGTTCATACAATCCATTATACCTATGTGAGTATCACAGAGCGGTCGTAGGGCCGTACAGTCTGCTAGAGTTCCTCGAGAGGCCGCCAAGATAAAGTAATGAGAACACTTGAGGTGAAGCTCCTGTGGAAAAATGGCGACAAAGATCATGTACCGGATCAGCGCCAGAAAGAGAGATGGGGGTCTAACAATCAGTTTGTGGGGATCTGTGAATATCTTATAAATGATAGAACACAATGCACCAACCTCCCAAGGGGTACCATCCCGGTATACTAGGCACACAGCTGGTATCCCCTGGAAGGCAACTAATATCATGAGCAACAAGCCTAGTCTTCTCACATAAAAACTGTTTCTTTTAAAATAAAAAATAAATAAAAATGAATCAAATGCCATAAAACCCCCGTTAGACTAAGGCCGCGTACACACGGGCGGATTGTCTGCCCAACTAAGTTCGGCAGACAATCCGACAGACAGTCCGTTCAAAATTAGCATGAACGGACTTGACCACACACGATGAGCAGACAGTCCGCTGAAAGCGTGCGCGATGACGTGTACAGCACGTACGACGGGACTAGAAAAACGACGTCCTATACACTGCAATGCAACCTTCGGCCGTGTAAACCCTTTCTGAGCATGCGCCATACTTAGTCCGTCCAACTTGCCTACACACGAGCGGACTGTCCGCTGAAACCAAAGTTGGACGGACAAAACCAAGTTTGAACGGACTGTCTTACGGAAATTCCGTAAGACTTTGTTCGTCAGATTGTCCGCTGAAAAAGTCCGCTGAAGCCCACACACGAGCGGATTGTGCGCTGAAACACGGTTCAGCGGACTAAGTTGGACAGACAATCCGCCCGTGTGTACGCGGCCTTAGCGGTAATGGTATTTCCATGAATCATCCAGGACAGCTACTTGAGAGATGATTGGCTCCAACCCTCTACAGCAGGGATATGCAATTAGCGGACCTCCAGCTGTTGAAAAACTACAAGTCCCATCATGCCTCTGCCTCTGGGTGTCATGCTTGTGGCTGTCAGAGTCTTGCTATGCCTCATGGGATTTGTAGTTCTGCAACAGCTGGAGGTCCGCTAATTACATATCCCTGCTGTACAGGAAACACAAATCAGACATAATTTAAAAGTAAACCTCAAGTAAACCTCCACCAGAAGTGTACCAGGCAGAGGAATAACAGAATATCACTAAAAAACACCACCAAGTTAAATAAGGAGATCGGTAAATAAAGAATAAGGTGGGAATACACACGCTGTCCTGGAAGATTCATGGAAATACCATTACCGGTAAGTCTAACGGGGGTTTTCCCCCTTCATCTTCCAGGACAGGACCTTCTTGAGAGGATAAGCAAGATTCCAAACCTTAGGGAGGGACAACAGCTTGAAGTACTTTCCTTCCAAAGGAGAGGTCCTGGCTGGAGAGCATCTATAATGCTTGATGAATGCAGGAGAGGAGGACCAGACAGCAGCTTTGGATATCTCTTCCCATGATGAGACCAGAGATCTGGTAGACTGAGCACCAACTCTGGTAAGAGGGGTCTGACCTGACGACCTGTAAGCTACATTAATAGCTTCCCTAATCCATCTGGAAATGGAACCCTTGGAAGCTTTGGACCCCTTTTAGGGGGCCACTAAATGAAATTAACAGTTGGGAGGATTTCCTAAACTCACTAGGTACTTCTAAAAAAAATGTAGAAGACAACCAAAAAATCTTTTCTCCTCCGAATTCCTTGGGGAGGAACAACAACTAGGAAAAACTAACTCCTGGGATCTTAGAAAATTGGATGAGAATAAACGTGATCAGGACTAATCACTACCCTGTCTTCTAAAATTCTCAAGAAAGGGTATTTACAAGATAGGGACTCCAAATCAGAAATCCCTCTCCCAGAAATTGCGGCAAGAAGAAAGGTATTCTTTAACCGTTTCCCGACCAGCGCACGCCGATGTACGTCGGCAGAATGGCTCGGGCAGGCATATTGGCGTACAGGTACGTCCAATCTTTAATGCCGCCTGCCATCGCGAGCGTGCCGGCGGCGGCGCGCGAGCGTGCTGGTCGGGACCCCCGCGAGTCCGGTCATGGGTCCTGCGGACTCGATCACCGCGGACATACCTGCGATAGTCTCACGGGGCGGCTGTCACAAAGAGATGCCGTTGTAAACAGCATCTCCCCGTTCTGCATAGCAACAAGTGACACTGATCTATGCTCCATGTGATTGGAGCAGAGATCAGTGTTCACTAAATGAAAGCCCAGCCCCCAACAGTTAGTAACACACCCCTAGGAACACTTAACCCCTACACTGCCACCCACTGGTTAACCCCTTCACTGCCAGTGTCATTTACACAGGAATCACTGCATTCGTATAGCAGTGATTGCTGTATAAATGACAATGGTCCCAAAAATGTGTCAAAAATGTCCGATGGGTCCGCCATAATGTCGCAGTCACAATAAAAATCGCTGATCGCCGCCATTACTAGTAAAAAAAAAAAAAAAGATTAATAAAAATGCCATAAAACTATCCCCAATTTTGTAAATGCTATAACTTACGCAAACCAATCAATAATCGCTTATTGCGATTTGTTTTTTACCAAAATTATGTAGAAGAATACGTATCGGCCTAAACTGAGGGGAAATAATATTTTTTTTATATATTTTTGGGGGATATTTATTATAACAAAAAGTAAAAAATAATGTGTTTTTTTCAAAATTGTCGCTCTATTTTTGTTTATAGCGCAAAAAATAAAAACCGCAGAGGTGATCAAATACCACCAAAAGAAAGCTCTATTTGTGGGAAAAAAAGGACGTCAATTTTGTTTGTCACACGACCACGCAATTGTCAGTTAAAGCGACGCAGTGCCGAATCGCAAAAAGTGGTCTGGTCTTTGGGCAGCAAAATGGTCCGGGGCTGAAGTGGTTAAAGTAATCAATTTGAAAGAGGCCTCATCTAACGGTTCAAATGGAGCTCTGGTAAAAAACATTTAAAACCCAACGACAGATCCCAGGGGGGAAACCATTACACAACTTTGGGTGTACGTCTAGTTCCTCTCAGCTAGTCTTCTTTCTGTGAACGGAGACAGGGCAACAACTTGAACCCTAATGCTGCGTACACACGACCGGACTTTTTGACAGCAAAGGTCTGACGGAACGAGTCCGTCGGACAATTCGATTGCGTGTGGGCTCCATCGGACCTTTGCTTGCCAAAAATCCGGCAGACTTTAGAAATAGAACATGTTTTACATTTTCCCACCGGAACTCCGCCGGACCGAGAAATCCGTTCCTGTGTATGCTAGTCCGACGGACAAAAACCGACGCGAGGGCAGCTATTGGCTACTGGCTATGAACTTCCTTATTCTAGTCCGGTCGTACGTCATCACGTTCGAATCCGTCGGACTTTGGTGTGATTGTGTGTGGCAAAGTCCGTTCATTCGGAAAGTCCACCGTAACTCTGCCAAAAGTCAGTCGGAAAGACTGTAGGACCTAGTCCCTCGAAAAGTCCGGTCGTGTGAACGCGGCATTAGGGTGCTGACAGAAAGCCCTCTTTCCACCCTTTGCTGTAAGAGTGCCAGGATACAGGTGATAGGAAAGGAATCAACTCCCGCTTTCTTCTGCCAGGAAACAAAAGTCTTCCAAACTTTCTCATAAATCTTTCTAGTGACTAACTTACGGCTATTTAGAATAGTCTCACTAACTTTAACTGAACACCCCTTTAGTTGTAGGATGCGCCACTTAGCCTCCAGGCCATCAAATGGCAAGTCTGAGGGTTTTCATAGAGTACTGGCCCTTGACGGAGAAGGTCCCTTCGCTCCTGCAGAGGCCAGAGGGGGATCTTTCGAACATGCTCTCAGTGCAGAGAACTCCTCCTGGGCCCCACATACCTTAGGAGCAGCATTGGAATTGGATGCAGCCGCTGGATCAGTCTGAGTGGGTGCTCCACCTGCAGGGATGTCCTCATCAGCCATGAGGGAAAACCCTTAGCAGACATGCCGCTAGGCCTAGAGCTTGCCTGTGTGTACCAGCAAAGCTCCCTGTGCCTCTAGCAGCGGTCCTCCAGATAGCTCATCCTTGCATGGCTACTCGGCATCTGGAAACATGTCCCGCCACTCCTGGCACCTTTTGCCAAACCGGAAGTGCGTCATTCAACGCCATTTTGGTACAACAGGCAAAGGGGGACGGACACCAGGAAATCAACGCTCGCCGATCCTACTCACCCAAGTCCACCCTGGCAGAATGTAATCCAGATCCAAGAATGCTGGGGAGTGGGAGTCGCCGGTTTAAAGTAAAAAAACGGCAAGTAACCCACAATATACAGAAAAAAGGAAACCCTTTTGGAAAAAGAAAAAAAATATAGCAAACATAGCCACCACTTAGTCTAGCCATATACCCAAAGAGTGGGTCCGCCAACCACAGTTACTAGACCAATGGAAAAAAATATATATATTTCGGTGTGTACTCCTGGAGGGTCCGGAAACACAAAACAACTGAGGTCAGAGGAAAGGGAGGGGCCTTATAAATTGTGTCTGATGTGTTTCCTGTAGAGGGCGGAGCCAATCACCTCTCAAGCAGCTGTCCCGGAAGATGAAGGGGGAAATAACGCAGCCACCACAAGAATGGACTGGTAAGCTGTAATATGACTTTTTTTTTTCTGGATTTAGATGCATTTTACCAGATCGGGCGGACACTAGGTAGAAAACATAGCAGCCCACACCGGGAAAAGGTGAATTGTCTACATCCCTCCAGCAACAGGAGAGCTCCTCCTGGACACTAAGAGTGTGGAGGAGCCCCACATCATTTAGTCTCAGGTTGGATTTTGGACGTGAAGATGTACCATCTTGGTATAAAGATCTAGCCATGGCATTAACACAATTTTTTGCTCATCACTCATTGTGCCAGTTCCTCAGGAGTGAGGCCACCATCAATACCCTTACTAGAGGTCTAGACCTCAGAGTTACCAAGAGGTCAGAAATGCTTCTATAGCCAAGAGCTGCAGAGGAAAGAACTCTTCCAACGAGGAATAACCCTGGCAGTGTCCTCCGGTCTGGCAACTACACAAGCCCAATTCTCTGCACAAGGAACCATATTGAAAATAAAAGGTAAAACACTGAGGCCCTTTGTACGTGGAGTTGTCTATCTGCAGTGCAGCCAGTAGGGACAGGTGTAGCAGCAAACACTACTGCAGGCAAACTCGAAAAGCCTAAAGCTGAATGGGTTTAAATGCTCAAATGAGTTGGTATCTTGTTTAGGGTTCTGAACATTTAGGAACGGGGGGGGTTACATGATGCAGAAGACCTTCATTTCAAACCCTCATCCCTGAATGCACAGGGTCCTAAATGCTCAGCCCCATCCAGCTACAGCCTCCCATAGACTTTGACAGACTGCCTGCAGTGGGGCTGAATGCTTCACCTGTCTGCACTAAAGCCCCGAGCAGGGACACACTGCAGATAGATGGACCTGTATGCAAGGGGTCTGAATAAGCTGTTATTTTCTATTTGATCAAATAAAATATCAGTGCAGTCTCTGATGTAACAAGCCCAAAATCTCTTGCCAATGCGTTTCACTTAACGGACATCATCAGGGGCCCCATACGTTGGTCCTTTTGATGGGATCAGAAAATTAGTTCGACCACACGTACATCTACACATCTAATCCGCTCCCCAGAAAAGCGATCCATCCAAAAAATTAATCCACCCTCTGCAATAATCCGCCACCCTTCCTACAGAAATAATACCCACCTGTCTAATGGACACAAAAAGTCGTACCTCAAACTCATCAAATGGCTCCAGCGATTCGATTCGCGTTTTTTCCAGGTCCGGAATGCACAAAGCGGAGAATTCATTCATGTCCAAAACACGACATTTCTCCCAACCCTGTGAGAGGAGAGGACAGATCGGAACTTTAAAAAGAAAGTGCAACAAGTGCTCTTCACTTTTCCAATATTGTTTACAAAATTTTGCATTAGAGTCAGGGAAGGTAAAAATCTAAAAACTCAAATCTGAAATTATTTATAATTTTTATCTATTTATTATAGGTGTTGGTGCGTGTTTGGTCCATTAAAAAAAAAAGAAAGCCCTCACCAAAAACGCATCCCTCTATTCAAATGAATGGAAAATGCATCAAAAACACAACACGCTGGTGTTCTGCCGAGAACTGTCCCTCCCCCCCCCCCCCCCCCCCATCGGATAGTGTCCTTCCCGTACTGCGCTGGCTCAGCGCGGAGTACAAGGAGATGCTGAAAGTCTCCGAAGATGAATAGCGCCTGCGCACTTAACCACTTTCACACCGGACCATTTTGCTGGCTTAAGACCAGACCACTTTTTGCGATTCGGCACTGCGTCGCTTTAACTGACAATTGTGCGGTCGTGCGACGTGGCTCCCAAACAAAATAGACGTCCTTTTTTCCCCACAAATAGAGCTTTCTTTTGGTGGTATTTGATCACCTCTGCGGTTTTTTATTTTTTGCGCTATAAAAATAAAAACAGAACGACAATTTTGAAAAAAAAAGGCATTATGTTTTACTTTTTGCTATAATAAATATCCCCCAAAATATATAAAAAAACATTTTTTTCCTCAGTTTAGGCCAATACGTATTTTTCTACATATTTTTTTTTTTTTTTTTACAAAAAACGCAATAACCGATTATTGATCGGTTTGCGCAAAATTAATAGCGTTTACAAAATAGGGGATAGTTTTATGGCATTTTTATTAATAATTTTTTTTTTTTTTTTACTAGTAATGGCCACGATCAGCGATTTTTATTGTGACTGCGACATTATGGCAGACGCATCGGACATTTTTGGGACCATTGTCATTTATACAGCAATAAGTGCTATACAAATGCACTGATTCTTGTGTAAATGACACTGGCAGTGAAGGGGTTAACCAGGGGGTGGCAGTGAAGGGGTTAAGTGTCTCCTAGGGGCGTGTTTCTAACTGTGGGGGGGGGGAGGGGGTGTGGCTGTGTGTTAGTGAACACTGATCTCTGCTCCAATCACACGGAGCAGAGATCAGTGTCACTTGTTGCTAGGCAGAACAGGGAGATGCTGCTTACTTCCGCATCTCCCAGTTCAGCCTCCCCGTGAGACGATCGCGGGTATCCGATTGAGTACGCGGGACCCGCGACCGGATTCACGGGGGTCCCGATCGGCGTGCACGCGATGGCATGGCAGCAATTTTAAATGGACGTTCCTGTACGCCAATTTGCCTCCCCCTGCCATTCTACCGACGTACATTGTCGTGCGCCGGTCGGGAAGTGGTTAATAGTACCCTCTGCCCTGAGGACAGGTTCAAGCCCCACCATGCAAGTGGACATACAGTAGATGATGTAAACACTTAGTAACAGAGGCCCTCGCCACGCATTGGGCACAACCTCGCTTGCCAAATTTTTATGCCTAAATATTTACCTTAATGCAAGGAATGCATTAAGGTAAAAAATGTTTAGGCTTTAGAACCGCTGTAAGATGGGAGTAAAATTGTCCTATCAGCAAGTCCTCGGAGTGTGGGAGGAAACCGGACTACTTAAAGCGGTAGTAAACCCGCAATGTTTTTTTTTTTTTTTTTTTAAACCTGCAAAGCAAAAGGCATAATGAGCTAGTATGCACCGCATACTAGCTCATTATGAAATACTTACCTTAGAACGAGGCCCCGACATCTGGCCCGATCCACGCCGAGGGAGCCGACATGCTCCCTCGGCGTCTCTTCCGGGTATCGCGGCTCCGGCGCTGTGAGTGGCCGGAGCCGCGATATCGTCACTCCCGCGCGTGCGCGCGGGAGATTTCAGTCCGGCCGCACGAGCGCTGCCGGATTTTCACGGAGAGAACCCCCTTGTGCGCATGCGCCGCTGCAGTCAGCGGCGCATACCGAGGGGAATATCTCCTAAACCATACAGGTTTAGGAGATATTTTTTTTACCTACAGGTAAGCCTTATTATAGGCTTTCCTGTAGGTAAAAGTTAAAAAAATGACCATACAACCACTTTAAAGGAAAGCCATGCAACCTACGGTGCCTTGAAGATTGTGGATGTCTGTAGATGTAGAGATTTTAGTGCTAGGGTGAGCGCCATGATTGGGCACATCAAAAGCCAATCAGCGGATCCGGCGGCCGCTATGGTCGCCGCAACCCTCCAATTGTTCACAGGAGAGACGGATCAGCAGTCTGCCTGTGTAAACAAGGCAAATGGTGGATCTATCAGGAAGGGAAAGAGAGATCTTGTGATTCAGCTAAGCTGAATCAGGATCTCTCTTTTCCTTCAGTGTTGTGTGTCATGTTATAGTAGGCACCTCCCTAGGGAACATTTAAACCTTTGATCACCCCTGGTGTTAACCCCTTTCTTGACAGTGCCATTTATACAGTGACCAGTGCATTTTTTATAGCACTGATCACTGTATTGGTGTCACTGGTTCCCCCCCCCCCCCCCAAAAAAAAAGTGTCACTCAGTGTCAGATTTGTCTGCCGCAATCCCAAAAAAAAAAAAAAAAAAGAATTAACAAATATTGCAGATCGCCGCCATTACCAGTAAAAAAATAAAAATGAAAGTCCCTAAATCTATCCCATAGTTTGTAGACGCAATAACTTTTGCACAAACCAATCAATCTACGCTTATTTGCATTTTTTATTTTTACCAAAAATATGTAACAGAATACATATTGGCCTAAATTGATAAAGAAGTTTTTATTTTTTTTTGATATGTATTATAGCAGAAAGTACATTTTTTTCTAAATTGTCTGACTTTTTTGTTTA